>NW_005358435.1:4212-33556 GCF_000412655.1 Myotis brandtii
CGGCCAAGGGCACATGCCTGGGTTGTGGGCTCAATCCCCAGTAGGGGGTGTGCAGGAAGCAGCCGATCAATGATTCTCTCTCATCATTGATGTTTCTATCTCTCTCTCCCTCTCCCTTCCTCTCTGAAATCAATAAAGAAATATATTTTTAAAAATAACTAAATATTTGATCTTCAAGAATTTGACATATTTGTTTTGGACATTTCTACAGACTTAAAGAACTCCTAAAAGTTGCAAAAAAGAAATTACATGAATGTGATAATGAAGAGCTTAGTTTCCCTGGAGATTCAAAACCAAGTCCAGCTGACATGGAAATTCAGTCTAAAAAGCCAAAACAGAAGGTAATTTTAAATCAGTTTTGGGACCCAAAATTCACCTAATTTGGGGAAATAGATAACATTCAATGCTTTGGTGGTAAAATATAGATTTTTCTGTTAATTTTATAGACTTGGTATCAGTGAAAAAGACAGCTTTTTCTTTATCACTTTTCTATAAAAAGGGCCTACTGTTAACGCTCTATGTCAGTGGTTCTCAACCTGTGTGTCGCGACCCCTTTGGCGGTTGAACGACCCATTCACAGGGTTCGCCTGAGACCATTCTGCATATCAGATATTTACTTTACGATTCATAACAGTAGCAACATTACAGTTATGAAGTAGCAATGAAAATAATTTTACGGTTGGGTCACAACATGAGGAACTGTATTTAAAGGGCCAGAAGCTTGAGAACCACTGCTCTATGTCTTGAACCCTGGCACCAGCACCAAGTCCAAAAAACTTTTGGTGTCAGCTTTACTGAGTCATAATGAACATACCATGCAGTTCACTCATTTAAAGTACACAGTTCAGTGCCTTTTTCTGTATTCACAGGGTTACACAATCATCATCACAGTCAGTTTGGGGACATTTTCATCCCCCTAAAAAGTAGCCCTGTGCCCTTTAGCAACCACCCTGTGCCAGCTTCCACTTCCCCACTCTTCCTGGCCCTCAGGAACCACTACTGTCCTCTCAGTCTCTCTAGATTTGTCTGTTCTGCACATTACATATCAGTGGAATCACACAGTAGGTGCTCCTTTGTGACTGCCTTTTTTATTTAGCATAATGTTTTCAAGGTCATCTCTTTTGTAGCATGTAGCACCAGTACTTCATTTCTGTTTATTGCTGAATAACATTTCATTGCATGAAGTGACTACATTTTTAAAAATCTATTCATCATTTGATGAACCTTTGGGTTACTTTCACTTTTTGGTGTTGTTACTAATACTGCTATGAATCATGTCCAACTTTTTATGTGAACATATGTTTTCATTCTCTTGGGAATCTTATCTAATAAGAGAGAATGTGCAAATTGACCATCATGCTATAACGGTCAAGATGGCTGCACCCACAGGGGAGGCCAAGTTCCTGAGTTCCCTTAACGAGCCTTAAGGAGAAATCAGCAGTGACCTGAGGCTGCGTGGTGCTAGGCCAGGCCAGGGGACCTGAGGCTGCGCCCTCCCACCCGGCGGGGCTTGACAAGGGTGGGACCGGTCGGGTCTGGATCTAGCCCAATGAGGGGGGGAGCTGGCTGGGTCTGGGTCTCGTGCGATTTTGAGGCACACGTGGGTGGGTGGGGACTTGACTCTGGGTCCTGTGGTGCACCCCAGACTCTGACAGGAGGAAGATTTTCATATACATTTTACTAATTTCCTTCCATTCTGACACTTCTGTTATAGAGAAAGGGCAAATAGCAATATTAAAATATTTCCTCTAATTAATCCCCTTTTAGTGTGCACAAACTTCGTGCACCAGGCCACTAGTATTTCATAACCTTTCATTAACCTCTACTAACCCCTTTTTTAAAAATATGTTTTTTATTGATTTCAGAGAGAGGAAGGGAGAGGGAGAGAGAAACATCGATGCAAGAACATCCATTGGTTGCCTCCTGCACACCCCCCACCAGGGCTTGTGCCCCAACAGGGAATCAAACCAGTGCCCTCTTTGTAACAGGATGATGCTCAACCAACTGAGCCACACCAGCCAGGTGCCCTCTTGGTACACAGGATGATGCTCAACCAACTAAGCCACACCAGTCAGGGCTCTACTAACTCCTTTCTTAACAAAGAAAGAGCTGGCCTTGGGTCCTGAGTTTCAGCAGACAACAGTATCCACCTAGAAGTTAATATTATTGTTTACTTTTATTTATTTGTGAAGGGTCTACCTGTTTATGGCAAAAGACACTGCTTTTCTTATTTCAGGAATTATATGCGGTTTCCTTTGAAAACACATTTATGACATAAAGAACATAGGCATTTTTAAAGGATTAAGTAATGAATAGTCGAAGTTACATATTGATGTTGGAAAATTCTGAAGGTGATACAAACTTGGATAAAGCTGACTTATAGATATTCAAATAAGGAAATGAGAACATAATTTTCTAAGAATGAATATGTATAACTTAGTTGGTAAATTCGCCATGCTCTTAGTTATATAGAATGGAAAGAATTCAGGCATACAGCCTTTGGTGTCTATAAAGCATCATCCACATTAAATATCTAAAGATCCAAGAACCTAAATAATATAATGAACTAACACCCAAATCAGTCGGAAGACAAAAGGCAAAAATGCACGTAAAAGGTCGTTGGTTTAATTCTCTTTTAATGAAAAACAAGAATTTCATTATCATGTTCCTTCATGTTCATGAGTATTTGGGAATTTAATCCTTTAAGGAAGCAACTCTAATTTCACAGGCCCAACCTGTTAAAGAATTCTTTCTAGTCCTCAAAACAAAACAACACAACACCCTTGCCAGTGGGAGTTGAGGCATATGCGAAATAACTCTTAGAAACTGTTGGCAGGAACTGTTCTCTTTCGTTGCTGGTTTCTCATGGAGAAGCTGCGTAGGGGAAGGCGTGGGCAGCCTATGTGGCTGGAACCCCATCCATATTCCTGGCCATTTGCTCTGCAATTTGGCACTGAAAATGGGGATCAAGATTGGAGATGTTTAAACCAATTTGTACACAATGTCAGGAAAGAAAAGAACATTTGGCCTGTTTCTGGAAACCCACCTGCATCACAAATGGGGTCCCCAAATAGCTCGTCAGAGCCTGGAGTGTGATCCAGCTGGCCCATGTCTGAATGGAGTTGAGAGATAACATGTATGTCAAACAGAATGACTTTCTCTTCCAAATAACCAACATGCTCAACTTCTTCACTTAAAAGAGAGGAAAACACCAGAGACTCCAAATAAAGCATGAAAGACGTGTAAACCATCCATTCAAAACAAATCCTTACATTCCAGTGAGTCCCACATTACTTAAATTCATCCTCCAGAGCTATCCATTGCTTGGTGATATTTTCTAGCAGTAGAAACTGGGTAATCTGAACTGTTAGGGGAACAAAATTGGAAACAAAAGTTCTTTGGAATTGATTTCCCATAGGATAGGGATAGAGGTAGAAGCCTTTTATTTTCCGAAGCAGACTTCAGGGGATTCATAGTGTCAGGTCTCACAATGTCCATTGTTTTTAATATCTGTTGCCCAAGAAAAGGGTGGTGCCTGGGAGCTTAAACATTGTTCCTTTGATTGTGTAAACTCCAAAGCTTCCGTGACTGTTGGGATTTCCCCTAAAATTCCAGATATCCTAACGACCCTTGTCTTACATTCTGTTTTGTTTTCATTATAACATTATATTACTACTAGAGTCCCGATGCACAAAATTCATGCAAGGGGCTTGGCCCTCGCAGCCACGGCGGCTTGCCTCAGCCCTCGCAGCCCCGGCTTCGTCCGGAAGGCCATTCGGCTGTTGGGCCTAATTAGCATATTACACTTTTATTATTATAGATTGTGATTAATTCAAATCCACAAAAGACTTCGGTTTGCTAGTTTACCACAATCCCCACTACTTCCTATTGTCACATCCAGCCCAGCTCACTCATTTATGTCACTGGCCCTATCCCTGTGAGCATTTGAGTTTGAAGCCCCTGTCACAGAGCCACGTCATCCTTTATAACAACTTCATTGAGTCTCATTGTCTGGATTTATTAGACTCTGATTCGCCCTTGCTCTGTTGATGGACAATTGGTTTGTTTCCAGCTCATTGCATTTCATTCATTCACTTATTGAACAAATAATTATTGAGCACCCACTTTACTCAGGCACAAGGGATACAGCCGTGAGCATCAGACATGGTTCTTGTCCTCATGGAGACGAAAGCTAAGGAAGAAAACAGGCGTTTATTTTTCTCTCTCTGACGCATTGAGTGAGCACAAACCATGTGTCTTACACACAAGGTCTCACCTACTTCGCTAACTGGCATGAACACCCCTGCCCGCTGCTTTTATGCATCTGTGTTAATATGCCCTTAGTGCAGCCTCCTGGAAGTCAGCTTCAGCAATTATTTTGAGGAAATATTTTTAGATTATATGTAATGGCTTCCAAACTAATCTAAAGTCTTTGTATTTATGCAGGAAGGAAAAAAATAAACTGCTCTAAGGGCTTGAAAATAGAGACAGTACCTGGTCCATCCCTATGGCATTCTTTGTTTTTTGTGTTGTTGTTTGTTTTGTTTTGTTTTTTGAGTAAAAGAAGGAAATGTTTCCACTGATTTTAGATATTGTTACATAATATAGTTTTTTTTAAATAATTGACTTAATAGAAGAGAAAACTCAATTTCAAGTGAATCCCCTTGTTTGTAAGCTATGTCTCCAGTCACCAGATCATTGATTTTCCTTCCACCTTCTAGTCTTTGTCACCCTTAAGTTTCCTTCAGATAATGCATTCACCATCCCATGACAAAGTAACTCTTGGTTGAGTTTTTATCTTAATAAATGTATTGCCCAGTTCATTTCTGAAGAGAGCTTTTTCCTTCCAGAAATTAACCTCATAAAAGTAAAAATAGAAAGAATATCATTTTTTCCAAATAATTTTATTTCAGGGAGGGGGGAAAAATAGTCATGTAAGTACTTACCTTACAGGTAGATATAGCACTTCACAAAGATCCTCTGGGCTCCTACAGATCTTCAGAATAATTGCAAGGAACAGCTGAAACATCTGTCATGCCCCAATCAAAAATGATGCTTCTATGCATTAAGTCAACTGTATGTCAAGAAATTGGATAGTTGAAGCATTATATTTTTATAAAGTGAGTGGGTAGAGGACTGTATTCATGTACCTGAAAACCAGGTAGGCAGATGAAACCATAAAAGTGGTAGAGAGAAATAGAGACATACACATCTATCATTTGTCAATATTAATAACACCTTGTACTTGAAAAGTACAGTACGTTCCTCCTCCAAATTAGTGTCACATACATTGTTTCACTGAATCCTCCTCCAGTCTCCTTAGACCATTAGTTTTGAAGGAAACTCTTTGTTAGAGTAGCATTCTCAGGCTTAGGTAAGAAAGACTGTGAGCTTCAGTATTGGGCAAAATACATTCAATCTAATGAGTCTAAGAAAACCTGTTGAAATTTACTATCTGGAACGGGGTGGGGAAGACGGTGGTTTGTAATGGTAACTATAAAACAAAACAAAACACAAGAGTTTTCTAGCCAAAGTTCTGGGGCGGGGGGTGTTGTTGCTGTTGTTTTTTTAATATATTTTTATTGATTTCAGGGAGGAAGGGAGAGGGAAAGTGAGATAAAAATATAAATGATGAGAGAGAATCATTGATTGGCTGCCTCCTGCATGCCCCACTCTGGGGATCGAGCCCACAACCCAGGCATGTGCCCTGACCAGAAATTGAACCCTGACCTCCTGGTTCATAGGTCGACGCTCAACCACTGAGCCACGCCAGTCAGGCTAGCCAAAGTTCTTCTTCTTTTTTTTTTTTGTCTAAATTTTTACATATGTCTCCTTTTTCTCCAACTGGTTTGTACTCCTACCTGTCACTACAATGGTCATTTATCCTTCCGACCACATGTATATCTCATAAGCAAAAGAAACTGGTAAATGTGGGTATCTACAGCACTGACAGTGTAAAGCACTGATGGCAACTAATTTGAAGAGTGGAAAAATAAGGTGGAATCAAAAGACTGGACAACAATGTAGATGAAAGTGAAGGGAGTGAGCAGAATTAAAGCACAGATGCCTAAAGATCTTGAATTTGAAGGAGGGGAGAGATATTTTACTTTAGACTTCAAGTAAGGAATTTGTATTAAAGATTTCAAGGAAAATCATTAAAAATAATAGAAATAAGATGTGTAAATAAATTCCAAGTCGTGGGAGGAAGAAAAGGAGAAATGAAGGAGACCAGCTGCTATGAACATAGGGGTGCATATATCCTTTCTGATTGGTGTTTTTGGTTTCTTGGGATATAGTCCTAGAAGTGGGATCACTGGGTCAAATGGGAGTTCCTAGCCAAAGTTCTTGATCCCAAATTCTTCCCTGAATATGAACTATAAATGCTGAACTGCTCATAAGGAAGGGTTTCTGGAAGCAGTGTTTGAGCAAGTTCTGTCTTCACCAGCAATTTGCATTTCTCTCTACTCTTAAAGGGGATGAATTCTGCATTTCTCAGTGATTAATAGTAATAATAATAATAGCTTCCATTTGTTGCGTGCAAAGGGTGTGGCTGGTACTGTGCTAATCAGCACATCACGTGTACCACTCACTTATTAATATAAAAACCCTGCGGAACAAGCACTCCTCCTGCCCTGCTGTGCGGGTGAGGGCACAGAGACTCGGGGCTGAAGCGACCTGCCCAAGGTCACAGAGCTGCTAACTGGCCAAGCCAGAGCTCAACCTCGGTTTTTGTTGATTCACCCTCTACTCGTGTTACTTCTGCTTCCTGGGCTTCTCCTGGACGCTGACTTTCTCTCAGACGACTTGAAGATAGGACAGCCATAGCTCCATTTTGGTGATTCTCTGAGTAATGCTTTCTGAGCAAACATCATTTTTATGTCGTGGTCCTACCTGAAATTCCCTAAAATTACACTCACTTGGAATTACAAGGCAAAGGGGGAGGAATGAATACATGATGGGTGTAAAGCTTGGACATAGTTTTCTGAAAGTTTTTGTCACTAAAATGAGATTGGCCTCCACTGTGTAATTTTGTCTGAATTGTCCAATTTTGTTTCAAGTGAGCATCTTGGTAAAACACCAAGTTTGGACTCATAGCCTTTGTTTATCCTGGAAATTTCTAGTAGGTCCTGCTCTTTGGATGTATTGTAGTGAGGCCGATCGAGTAAACAGTGTTGCTGATATGCTCACACCACATTAAAATGGCTTCCCAATTTTTCTTGTAAATCTCAATTTGGGTTGGATAACATCTCCATCAAAATAGACACCAAACGTCCCCATGAGAATTCTGAGTACCTAAGAGATACATGTATTGGAAATGGTTCAGACATGCCTCAGAGTATCAAGCTGTAGGAATGTACGACCCAGCAAAAGGAACAGGAAATAACTTTATGCATACCCAAGGCTTGGGTGTCACAACCAGGTCCCGTCTCCACCCTTTGACGATCATGAACAGAAATAAACTCCATGAAGACAGTTGCTCTGTATCATGTTGGAAAATTTCTGAAGTTATTTCAGAGTCTTCAGACTGTTCTTTAAAGTATTTGTCTCTGAAAGAATTTTAGTCTCTTTAAACAGGAACTCTGCTATTTTTGACAGCTGGAAAAAAACAAGTTTCTGTGGTTGTGGTCCTTTTAATACAGAGCCCAAGATGAACTATTCCAATTCGTCTCTGAAGAGGAGTTCTGCCCAGAGGAGAGAAGGGGAATAGAGAGAAATTGAACAAGGGACGAGGGAAGGAATTAAGGAGGGAGGGAGCAATGAAGAACCACCAAATGTCACCAATGAAAGGCTACGAATGGTTTAATGGTTTATTCATCTACTTTGTTTTTATTTGTCCCAGTTTTATTAAGATATAATGGACATGTATCACTGTATGACTTTCAGGTGTACAGCATAAAGGTTTGAAAGTTTAGTTAGCATTCATGATCTCATACAGGTACAATGAGAAGAAATGGGGGGGGCAGAAAAAAATGTTTCTTCTTGAGATGAGAATTCTTAGGACTTAGTGTCTTAACAACTTTTCTATATCACACAGCAGAGGTCACTGTAGTCATCTCGTTGTACATCACACCCTAATACTTATTTATCTTATAACTGGGTGTTTGTACCTTTGGGCCACTTGTTTGTTCATTGACTCATTCATCGATGTTTTCAGTCACCTCCTGGTTCCAACATTGGTATTTTCATCACCACTTATTTATCCCAGAATGACCTTACCCTGCAGTTGAAGACTTGTCTTGTTGTTGTCATTTTTGGATGCTGGTGCTTGAATTTATTAGACTCTCTGGGTGCAGACCATGTGGAAAGTGTATATCTCATAAGTAATCCATTTCCACTTGGTCTTCCATTTGTCTTGATCTGATTCTCAACAACAAATGACTGCGGCCACCCATATCAGAACTGCCTTTGCGTGCTCTATTTTGCTGTGCGAGCGGTAGCTGAAAGGCCATTGTCTGTTTGTTATTTTAGTCAGTGAAAGGGGATGGAGGGATCGCCCACTCAGAAGACATAAATGGGAAAGACTCCAGCTACCAAGTAAGTGACGGGTGACCTCGGTTCGGTGGTGGGTTTAGCTGTCGTGCCCTCAGTTCTTTCCAGCCTCATCCCAGTGCAATCCTCAACCACTCCAGCTCAGTCAGTGTCTCCAGGTTAAGCGCCTACTGTCTACCAGCACTAATGGGCTCTGCAGATACAGCGTGAACAAGCCAGAGATCCCCGGCTATTTCTTATTGCAAAGCTTTCCCACATGCTCGTCCCTCTTCTCCACATGGAAAATTCCTCCCTGTCCTTTAAGTCATGACCTAAACATCACAGGGGGACTTGAATCAACACGTGTTTCCTGAGTGCCTCCTCTGTACTGGCACTCGGATCCACACAGTCTCTCAGGATCACCTCTGGCGATGTTAAACCAGATGAGCAGTTTTCCCAGGACTTTCCCAGTTTTAAAACTGTTCCATGTCCTGAACCCCCCCCCCCATACTCAAACAAACCAAAATGATTGGCCCCCTTATGTTTGGCCATTCACATGGGCCTGGCACGGTGTCATTACCAGCTCATGTAGTCCTCCCAGCGGCACAGGTATGATTTCTTTAGTTACCTCCATACAGAGGAGGAAGCTGAGAGACCGAACACACAGCAAGGCCACACAGCAAGGTTGTGACAGCACTAGAACCTGGTCCCTTTGACTTCACACACCAAGCTCTTAGCTATTCGCTGTATCTTAAAATTGTCCATGCAACAAAAACAGTGGGGGAGCTGTTTGAATGGGATCACTGGTTACTGGTCTTTTCTGGTGGGAGTCTCTGGCTCATTGTCTTCTGTACTTGGACCTTCTGTGCCTTAGCGTTTGCTAGAACATAGGCAGCAGGGGTCTGACAGAAATACTGAGGACACACGGTTGCAGAACAGCTTCTCGGGTGCACTGAGTGTCTGATGCTGCTTTCTGCGGGGGGGCGGGGGGGATGCCTGCCCTCCAGGGGCTGCAACCTGCTGAGACCTGGGGACTAGGGACTTCGCTGTCTTCCCACTTCCTTCCAAGGCATGTGCTCAGTCCACAACGTCAGTGACAGCTCTCTGGCTGCTCCTTCTCAATCAAACTGCCACCTTGTCATAGAATTTCTGGGCCTGGGGACAGTAATAACTTCATAAATCAGAGATTGCGAACATATATCCAGTAGATCGAATGTGGCTCATAGGGTACTGGGGCTGTGGTTGGCTGTAAATAGCGCTTTAAAACTTGAGAAGTCAGTACTTAAAAATACACATATGTCACATTTAAAAAAATAAATTTTAAGTTTCCATTGAAAAAACAGATCTGACGATTATACTGGGCTGTAATCCCACATAGCCTCTCTAGGCTGGGTCTGAGCAGCTGTTTAAACAGGACATTTGACATTCAGCTCACCACAGTCCCCCTACTCCAAATTGTCTCCCTAAAACATCAAAGACAGCATTGCTTGAACTGGTGTTTTCTTACACTAGAGAAATAGTTCCTTGTCTCTACATTGGTTTCACAACTGGAGGAATAAGGTCTCCAAAAAAATTCTTACCTGTAGCCTCCGTCATGTTTTATTTTATCTGTCTGGCCCCTGAAGACATTTCAGTTCAAGAAAATTGTGGAGAAAAGGCTTTTATTTCCTAGTAGATTTTTTTTTAATCTGTCATTAATTTACCCAGTATTTTCTAGAATTTTGGATTTTACAGCCTCATCCCTCCAAATTGTAGGAATGAAGTAGGATTATAAACATTCCACTTTAGCATGAAAGGATGTAAGTTCAAAACTGAAAATAAAACAATCATCTTCTTTATCACTGTTTTATGAAGCAAAGGGACAATTTCACACCAGAAATCAAGGTAGACATAGAATAGAAACGGTATCCCCAATAAAAGTCGCATGCAGTTGTACATGCAGAAACATCTCAAAACTAGCATTAGCATGAAGGGCTTCAGGAACAGCTTGATCCAGGTGCACACACAATGCCATCAATATGTGGGCTCTTCCTCTCTTCATCTCTCAGCTTTCCTCTGTGTTAGCTAACTTTTCAAACGTATTTTTTCCTGGAAGTGCCCGTGGCTCTGGAAGCTGCAGGCTATTATCTTTAAACCCAGCAGAAAAGGAACAGGACTCTGTCACACAGCTGTTTAAACAAAGCTCTGAGATTAGCTCAGTTTTCATCTGTTTGGCCATCCTGAACCAATCACAGCAGCCCAATCACATGCAATGGTTTGATTGGCCAGGCTGGGTCACGTGCTCCTGTCCAGGGGTATCATTAGTGTGCCTCAACCCTAAGGAATAGACAAGAGGGGAGAGTGGTTCCCCAAGGAAAACCCAGGTTCTAGTGTGGGGAGCCTCTATAGGGTTAAACCTCGGACTGACCTGTTGGCAAAGTCACAAACAAGTCCTAGCTTAGAGGGCACAGTCCTTTAAGCATAATTAGGCTTGACCTTATGATGCTCCCAGATCTTACCTGGGAAGCTAATGGGCTGAGGGAAGTGCAACAAGAACAAAAATAAGGGAAACTCATAAGAACAGTGTAAACAAGTGAAACTCACAAGAACAGTGTAACTTTGGTAACCACTACCTTGTTTACCTCTGACTATAAAATAAAGGCTCAGTTTGCCTCGGGATCTTTCTCTGTGGCCTCAGCCAGGCACAGGAAGATCCACGGAGACTAAAGAGAGCTAGAGAGTTCTGAACGCTGTCTCCGTGTAAAAAACATTCCTAGCCGACTCCGTCCACACCTTTGGGAACCCCTGGACCACTGGGGCTGGACCCCGGCATTCTAGTGCCAGAAAAGGGAAGAATGCTTGCTGGGAAAGCATGAAATTAACAAATTATTAGATGAACAAATAACTGTTCCCTGCTGTGACTGTACCGTAATAAGTATTAGCGCATTTCTTGGTTTTCTTTTTATTATTTTCTTCATTTCACCCAGTAGTCCTGAAAACCTAGATCCCATCCAACGTTTGAGTATCTCTGTTTTAACGTATTTATTGAGAGTTGTCTTGCAGCCACTGAGATGCATTTGTTTGAACTTGCTGTAGACCTCGCACTCCGCGCAGAAGGCCACCACGCCGCCCGAGCCCCAGCCCCAGCCGGCAGGAGCGAGCCAGAAGGGCAAGGAGGGCTCCGCCAAGGACAAGAAGACAGCCGCCTCCGAGAGCAACAAGCAGAGGAACAACAAGCAGGAAGCCAAAGAGCCGGCCCCCTGTGCGTGTGCAGAGCCGGCAGTGGCGGTGGCCGTGGCCCAGGCCAACGCGCTGCAGAACGGGGACAGGCCCCAGAGGAGACGCGAGAAGCGGAGCCAGTCCTTCAGGGGCTTCTTCAAGGGCCTGGTAGGTGGAGCTTTCAGCATTTCTTTCTGGGCTCTTGGGCCAGGGGTGTGCTGATTACCTCCTGAGGGGACCATTGGCTAGGGGCTGGTGGGACATTTGTCAAACAGTATTTATGGAGCACCTGCTCTGTGCCAGGCGCTGTGCTGGGCACAGAGAGAGAAGGTGGGCACAGGCCTTGCTGTCTGGAGTGACAGTCTTGGTGGGATGGATGGGGTGAGGGTTCCGGGTCTAGAAACAGCTGGGAGGCAGAAGGCAGGCCTGTGAGGGGAGCCTGAGAGTGAGGGTGTGGCCTGGCCTTGACCTTGAGAGGAGTGTCAGGGAGCGCGTCTCAGAGGAAGTGGAGTCTTGAACTAGTCTGCGGACAGAGGGACAAGGGGAGGTCTGAAGGCAGAATGTGTGCCAGGCAGAGGGAAGACAGGTGCCAAGGTGTGCTGGAGAGGTGGCAGAGAACTGGAGTTCAGTCTGGCTGGATGAGAGAAGCAAGGGCGGGAGATGTTGGCAGGAGCAGGAGACGACTAGAAGCATGGATGGCTGTCTGTGGCCAAAGGGAGTCTTGAAGAATTTAACCCAGGGAGATGGCTCTAAGCCTGACCCTGCAGGCCGGGCACACAGAGGTGACTACCAGTAAACTTAGCTCCTTCCATCCAAGGAAGCCTGGTCAGCATGAGAGGAGGCCAGACATTAAATAATCATTTAACCTTTTTGTGTTCTTTATTTCTGTCTGTTTAGTTGTTTCCTCCCTAGGCTATTGTCCTTGGGAGGGCCGTGACCATATCTGTCATGGCAAATGTCCTGTCCTCCCTGGTGTGGTGGCTGGCTCGATGCATGCCTCATGGATGGATGAGTGGGTGGATGGATGGATGAGGGGATGTATGAGTAGATGATGGGTGGATGGGCAGATGGATGCATGGATGGAGGGGTGGCTGGATGCATGGATGGATGGATAAATGGATGAATGCATGGATTTATTAAATATTGTATTTTCCATACAAAAAATACAATTAAAACTACTTTTGCCTACCCCTGTATATACCATACTATACTGTATTACCCTACATATATTTATATTATATATACGATGGTTTACTACACTGTACTATATATACTATATACTATGCTATATTAACCATACTAGGTTTCTATATGTATGTATCTATACTAATAAAAGGGTAATATGCTAATTAGACAGAGTAACTGGCCATCTTCTGGATGTCCAACTTCCTTCCGGACAAAGCCATGATGGTGGGGGCCGAGGCAGAGGCAGTTAGGGGCTATCAGGCCCGCAGGCAGGGCAGTTGGGGGCCATCAGGCCAGCAGGGGAGCGGTTAGGTGGCAATCAGGCCAGCAGAGGCGGTTAGGGGCAATCAGACAGGCGGGCAGGTGAGGGGTTAGGAGCCAGCAGTCCTGGATTGTGAGAGGGATGTCAGACTGCCAGTTTAGGCCTGATCCCACAGATTGGAGAGAGTGTAGGCTGGGCTGAGGGACACCATCCAGTGCATGAATTTCATGCACCGGGCCTCTAGTCAGGAGAGAGTGTAGGCTGGGCTGAGGGACACCATCCCGTGCATGAATTTCATGCATCAGGCCTCTAGTATATAATATATTATTCAGTATACACTATCCTATAGTATACTATCCTATACTACATTATATTACACAATACTATCTATATATACTATCTATTATACTACTCTATACTATATGTATTTTACTATCTGTGCTTCACTCTATGTACTATCTGCACTTGGGTTAGGGATAGGGTATATACTTTACTGTCCTATATATATAAGCCCATATTATACTATACTACTTTACAATATATTTACTATACTGTAAAATGGCCAATAATAATAGTACCCCTGATAATGCAGCAAGATGAATAAATCTCAAACCCATTATGCTACATGAAAGAAGCTAGGCTCAGAGCTCTATGCTCTGTGATCCCATTGCTACGGCATCCTGAAAGAGGCAAAGGTCTAGGTCTAGAGAACAGCCCCTGGTTACTAGTGTCTGGGCCTGGGGGAGGGGTTGACTCCGAAGGCCTAGGGATTTGTAAGTGATTGAATACCCTATTTTGGTTTTGGTGGTGGTTACATGGCTACTTGTATTGGTCAAGGATCATAGAACTGTACACAAACAAGGATTAATTTTATTGTATGTAAATTATACTGGACAGAAAAGGTTAAATAATAATAACAACAGTAATAATAGTACTTGATTCCTAGAGTTTATTCAGCCGCATTCAGGTGATGCCTACTGTGTGCCGGGCAGGTACTGGGCACCGGGATACAGCCGGCAGTCCACAGCGCTCCATGCAGGTGGAGACAGTGTGGATAGAGAGTGGTTAGAGAGGGTGACTGACATGAGCTGTAATCATGGAGGGTTTTCTACGCCCCAGGCACGGTGCTAAATGCATTACATGCACAAACTTACTTCATCTTAGAACAATTCTCTGAGATGACTTGTATCACCCACAATTTTATTTTTTTAAAATAATAGTTTATTGATTTTGAGAGAGAGAGAAACATCAATGTGAGAGCCTAACATCGATCGGCTGCCTCCTGCACACCCCAGCCAGGGATCAAGCCCACAACCTTTCAGTGCACTGGATGACACTCAACCAACTGAGCCACACCAGCCAGGGCTGTCACCCCATTTTAAACATGAAGAAACTGGCCCTGGCCAGGTAGCTCAGTTGGCTGGAGCATTGTCCTGATATGCCAAGGTTGCGGGTTCGATCCCCAGTCATGGCACAAACAAAAATCAACCAATGAATGCATAAATAAGTAGAACAACAAATTGATGCTTCTCTCTCTCTAAAAAAAAGAAGAAGAAGAAGAAAGAAAAAGAAAGAAGCTGACTGAAGCACAACCAGTTATTTGTCTAAGATTTCACAGAGCTAGAAAGTAATAAAACTAGGCATTGAATTTGGGCATCTCACGGGAGACTATTCTCTTACCCACCACTGGCGAGTAAGGTGCATTTACTGAGCACAGCACTTGGCCCAGAGTAAGTGCTAACTAAATGGCAGTTGTTGCTATTGATATTACAGATCCTCATTAGGACATACTTTCTGATATTTTTCTCCAGGGACCAAAGCGGATGTTGGACGCTCAAGTGCAAACAGACCCCGTATCCATTGGACCAGTTGGCAAATCCAAGTAAACAAATCGCCACAGTTCCCACCACGTCCTCCTGCCACCAAGAGGCCTCCTCCCTGTCCATCTCCTCCCCAGCCCACTCCATGTATATATTTTTTCCTCTGATGGCCATCGAATGAAATTCTTCCTACAAACCAAGCCTGAGCTGTTGTATATTGAGGTGTATTATTTACGTCTCTGGTCCGATCTTTGCTGGTAAATAATCGTAAGGATGGTTTAGCAGGTTAACTCGTCAGGTCAGAAGAGTGGATGGTGGGGTAGGGTAGAGGGATCTTTCTGGTTAAACTATGAAGCGTGGCAGCGACAAGTTGCAGGAAAGAAATGGCTGCCTTGCGTAATTAAGCTTTGTCTTAAACGGGCTCACCAAGAAGAGAGGAGAATCTGTTTGTTTAAGTTCACCTTTCAGGGAGGGAGGACATGGCTCTGTATTGGGAGGTTGCCAATTCCAAGAAGAGAGGAAAATCTGTTTAAGTTCACCTTTCAAGGAGGGAGGACATGGCTCTGTATTGGGAGGTTGCCAATTTCCTGGAGTGGAATGTGTGGGGAATGAGAAAAGGAGTGAATAAGAGTTGTTTTTTACATAGGGTCCTTGAAAGTTACTGACAAGAGGGGCAAGATTGACTGGAGAGGCCTTGAAACAGTTTGGGTAAACAATTGCTTTTTTGAGGCTCAGTGACAAGGGCGAGGATTACAACTTAAAAAACAAAACACAAAAAAACAAATAAATGCAGTTGCTAGTTTATTTTGCAACACAAGGGGGCGCCCAGGGCTCCATGTGAATCCTGCATCCTGTGTCCCTAACAAAGATGTGGTCCCTGCGATCTTACGTTCTTCATGTTTCTCAGGTGGCTGAGGGGCTTGCTTCATCTGTTCTGTCTGGCACTTGTCTCACGTCTGTCTGTAATTTCCTAATGTTCTCAGGATGTGCTCTGGTAAAACCCTCCCCGTAACCCCAATTAATAAAAATTTACAGAAGATTATTCACCTATGAGTTTTTTAATACTTGTACAGAGGAATAAATAGGATCATGAGTCTATTAAAATGTCATTCAAAAGTCGCATATGATTGGCTGATATCATGTACTGTATCTTTCTTTCTCTGAGTTAATAAAAAAAATACATTGATATCTAAAGCATCTTTTAATTTTCCACTTTTAAAGCAGGTCTCTCACATCCTATGTCTGAGACGCCTTTATCTTCCCCAGTAAAATATATATATCAGTGCTCTTCCTCCAGCTTGCCCTCTGTCCCAGCTCCTCCCAGGTTCCCTGTATGTGGGCACACAGGAAGACCACTGTGTGTGCATGTACATTTGCATATGCACACGCACCTATATAGAAGTGCTGTCTTGGGCCAGGCTGCCTAGAGCTGAGCCTGAGACGGGATTCGTCCCGATGCATGTGAAATCCTGAGGGAGGACTCCCTTCAGAAAGGGAGGAAGAGAGCAGGGCTGGGAAGGAGCTGAGCAAAGCCTGGACTTGGCTGGAGCTGGGCTGCATGCTGCGTAAAGTGCACCCCACAGCAGGTGCTTCCTCCAGCCAAGGGGCCACCCTTCGAGGCAGGAAGGCAAGCTGCTTCCATTGCGCTGAGAAGCGGGGCTCCCTGAGCAGCTAGAGGCCGTCTGCGTGAGCAGTGTCTACTCACAGATACACCCACAGGGATTAACATTCACACCCCTGAGCATAAATGCATGTGTTTATACATATATACATACACTGCATACAGAAATAAATGCATGCACATGTTTATACATATAAACATAAATGCATACAGGGATCGATAAATACATGCATACATTCATATTCAACACACATACAAGTAGTGTATGTAACTAACACAGATACACACACACACTTGCCCATACAAATCCATCACATGTGTGATCCATCACACGTTGATTGGAAATAAATGGAATATATTCTAAGACTGCACTTTAGCCAAAAAAAAACCCATGGATTGGGCAACAAGGTGTTTAGAACGTGTGTTTGGGAGAAGCAGAAAAATGGTATCTCTAAGGAAACAGATTAGGGGGCCTTTGCTGCTGAGCCCGTTGGGTGCTAGGTTTCAAATAAAGACCCGAGGTGTCCCCCATGTGGCTGAGTGACTTCCTCAGACCGCCTGCCCGAGCCTGGGGGTTACTTTGAGAATGACCTCATGGCACCTCATGTCCCAAAGCTTAACTTGGCACAAGTCAGGGAAAAACCCTCTGGGGAAGCCCTTGCTGGGGGTGACGCTCCCCAGCCCAGGGTCACAGACCGTGGGAAGAGGGCAGGGGGCCAGGCCACTGGGGATTCCTTTGTGTCAGGAACCAGCGGGGGGTTTTCGGGCCACACCAGTCCACTGAGAACGGTGAGAGGGTGAGCGTATCGTTTGCAAGTTTCGCCTCACTGGACGCTGGGGCTTTGGGCCTGATGAGCATACGCAGGAGGAACTGAGTCATATGCAGAAGGAGCCCTCCCATCTGCCATCTCCCCCCCCCCCCCAAAAAAAATGTAAAATCTTTAAAGAGGTCCTTTTCTGAGAATCCCCCTGCAGAGCAAGCCAACAGTTTCTATAACTGGCTTCCCATCCTCCTGGCCAAGAAGGAAAGCAATCTTTTCATGAAATTGCTCGCTTTCTAAGGCATGCACATTGAACCCAGCTGACTTATGTGGGGAGCTCTATATTGAATTGTTAACACAGCGCTAGGAAGCAAGTTTGAGTGTTGTGTGGTTGCTGTTTTATGGGAAGGGGGGTGGTTGTGGTTGTGGTTTTGGTTGTGTGTGTGTTTTAGTTTAGAGCCTATTCCTGAGCATTCACAATAAACACAAAGAGGGACTGATGTTCCTCAAACTAAGCCACCCGGGCAGCAAAACTGCCTCAGCAAAGCCTTCGAACGCCCGAAACTGAGAGACGTGGCCTGGGGAGGGGCACGGGACCTTGTTAGTCTGTGCTCTCATTTACTTGTTTGCTTATTTACTTTTAGGTGCACAGGGAAGTGTGTCTTCTCCAAAGTCAAGAAGTGGCCTTTCCCAAGAATTGAGCTATTGAGCTGAAATGGCTGCCACTGGGAACACAAAACAGGAAAACTCGGCTCCCAGGCCCAGCTGACGGTGACTGACTGATGCCCACATATTAACCCCTTCACGGCACCACTGTTCTCATAGGCCCTTTGCGCCCTCATGAAGTTACCTTTAGGGGAAGGGAGCACATACCCCAAAAATGCCCCCAGGGGAGGAAAAAGGGAAAGAAAGTGAAGTTCTTTTATTTTTGTTGTCACCCCTCCCCCACCCCCTCCTCTCTTTAAACAAATTATCAGGGATTTAAACACACAGATACGTAGCTGATTGCCCTAGTTTGTTTGCAAACAGCCCAGATTCAATTAGATTCCAGGAGGCCGGAGTCGCAGCCTCTGTTACCAGCCCCACTGGCTCCTTCTCAAAGCGGGAGCAGATTCCTACCCACTGAACCTGACAAATGTCATTTCTTATGTCAGAGTCCCAAATAGATCTTCAGCTTTAAAAAAAAAAAAAAAAATGCAGTCGGCTAGCCCACCTTCCTTAAAGAGCAGGAAAGCGATTGCAATGATTCACTCACCCAAGGAGCAAGCGCGGAGCATGGCTCGCAGAAACGGAAATGGTAAGGGTCGGTTCTAACCATCCTCCCAACGTGCCCCTTAAGCCTTCGTCAGAGGCACTTCCCAGGTGAGTACAGTCAGGCTCCTCCGTGGTCTAGAATCTAGATCTCGTTCACTCTCTCAGTGGAGAGAACAGAAAGGACGGGCTCCATTAGGAAGAGCAGAAATTCCCGACTGAGCAGCAAAGTGGGTACATTTGTAATTCAGATCCTTAGCGCTGGCCTGGAGGCCGGTCAGCATCCTGCCCTTTGCATAATTTGGTTTTCTGGGGAGTTTAACCCTTTCGCCTCTGTTTCCCTTCCCCAGAAAGCTACTCTTGGAGCCTCTCCATCTCTCGGCCCTTTAACTAGACATAACAGCCCAAGCAATTTCACCGAAATAAGGGAAGTCACAGTAATACCTTAGGTGACCACATTTCACAGCTTGTAGGATGGTTTTTGAATGCATTATCTAATTTGAAGCTGTGCCCCTCACTGAACTTAATTGCTTCCTTTGTTACATTTCATTATGAGGGGACTGTCGTGTACCTGTATGGTTCACCCTCCCCTCCCCTCCCCTGATATCCCTCCCGCCCCCACCCCAAAGGATCACTTCTTGACAAAATGGCCCCCAGCTGCATTGCTGACAATGGTGGCCAAGGAAGGAGCACCTTGCTTACGTAATTTACTCTCCAGAAGGACGTTTTCTTTAAATCTGGCCACACGGGGGAGTTCCAGGACCGGGGGTCTGGAATCTCTAGCCAGGCTCTTTTCCCTGATTGCCTAAATCAGCGGTTCTCAACCTGTGGGTCGCAACCCCTTTGGTGGTCGAACGACCCTTTCACAGGGGTTGCCTAAGACCATCCTGCATATCAGATATTTACATTACGATTCATAACAGTAGCAGCATTACAGTTATGAAGTAGCAACGAAAATAATTTTATGGTTGGGTCACAACATGAGGAACTGTATTTACAGGGCCAGAAGGTTGAGAACCACTGGACATGGAGGTTGGGGAGAAGCAGCTCTTAAGAATGTGTTTGTTGATTGACTTCTAGAGAGCAGTCAAGTTGAATGAAGAGAGCTAAAACAAGGGGCCAAACTGGGCATGCTCCATCTCCCTTCTCGCTCAGCTCCGCCAAGTAGGCACACTGTTACCCTGCTGCTCAGGAGGGGAACTAGAGGTTAGGTCTCCTGCCCTCCAGCTGAGTGTGGGAGGTAAGGCTGGTGAGGATGACTTAAATGCTTTGCTACGACACCAAAGTTGGTGTTTGCAATCACACTGCCCTTCCTTACCTTCTTCCAAGACTGAGCTGATGGGAATGGTAAAACCAACCAACCAACTTTATCTTTATCTTTGGGCTGGGAATCACAGGAGACCTGGACATAGTAGATTCTCCATAAATATTGGCTGAATGGATAAATCGGTAGATCAATATTCTATGGCCACATCCACTAGAAATTGAGTTGCCTCTGGTATGAGTTGATTTTAGCTCCAAGTGTTTGGTCACTCTAATCAGACATCCACCCTCCCTAGGTGGCCAGCCCAGTGGTTCTCAAAGTGTGGTCCCATAATGAGCAGTATCACCTAAGAACTAGATAAAGATGCAAATTACTGGATCCACTCCAGACCGCTAGATCAAAACCTCTGGGGTTGGGACCCAGATGGTTCTGATGCACAAGAAAATTTGAAAATCACTGATCAGGGTAGAGCTACCACTTCACTGAACATCAACTTTAGAAAAACAGCCCTGAAGATGCAAAGATAGCAACTAACTTTCGGTCTGAGTCTATGCCAGGTTGAAACTTAACCTAAGCTCTTAAAGGCATGTTTTCATGTTTGTGGGAGAGACAGGCGAGCAAAAGACAGTAATAATGTCATGAAAGAGAGGTAGATGCAAGAGCTGTGGGACTCAGGAAGGCACAGATAAGAGCCAGAGGGGTTCTCAGTAGAAGAGGAATGCAAAAGCAAGTAGCTCAGCGTGGCTGGAGTGAGGCTGAGGGAGGACAGATAAGACTGTGGGGGCTGGAGAGGCGGCTCTGACCTGATCATCAGGACACGTGGAAAGGAGCCCACAGGAAGTTTAAACTTTCTCCCAAGGGCAATCGGGAGCCGAGGGAGAGATCTGACTGACTCAGATTTGTGTTTTGGTTGCAGGTAGGATCCAATACAAAGTCAGTTCAACTAACATTCATTGAGTGACCTGAACTGTATACTAGAAATAATGCATAATCATTTTCTTTTTAAGCCTTTCTAAAGAGTATAAGGAATTCCCACTTTTCCCCACCAGAGTGGCTCAGTTGGTTGTCATCCCATGCACTGAAAGGTTGCTGGTTCAATTCCCTGTCAGGGCACATACCTGGGGTGTGGGTTTGATCCCCAGTCAGGGAGTGTACAGAAGGCAACTGATCAATGTTTCTCTCTCACATTGATGTTTCTCTCTCTTTCTCTCTCCCTTCCTTCCTCTAAGCATGTCCTTGGGTGAGGATTAAAATAATAATAATAATAAATTCCCACTTACATAAAACTTCTAAATGGCTTTGGTCCTTAAGTGGATACTTAAATGCTTATTTCCCAGGGTCATAAGTGTGAACCTGGAAGTTGGCCCCAACCACTCAGATGTTCCACACCTATGACCCGAGGCTGTGAGATCTTGATCAAGTGACTTCACTTCTCAGAGCCTGAGTTTTGTCCCTGCAGAATGGGAATAACAAGGGTACTTATCCCCGAGAGTCAGAGGGAAGAGGAAGGAGACAATGCATTTATAGCAAGTACCCACAGTGCCTGGTGCGCGATAAGTGCTCACCCAGCATTATTGATGACATCTGCCCACCGTAGAATGTATGTGTTCTCTGGCTCAGGCTGAGAGACCACCGAATCTTTGGGACACCCTTAAAGTGTGTCCCAGTCTCTCCCCACCCAGGTAACAGTTGGCTGGCTGGCTTATCCAAAGCAAGAGAAAGGGAGGAGAGAAGAAAAAATAATGTTGATTTTCCCTGGTGTCCAACTCGTTCTAAAGTAAAGTCCCCTCTGTGGGAAGGGACTGCCCTTGGCTTTCCTCGGTTGTATGTATCTATAATATTAGCCAGGTTGCCATGGTGGCATCTCTCCGGCCCACCTCTGAGTTCACCTGCAACAACGACAGCCTCCCACCTCAGAGAGCCCTCCCTTGTTTGCTTTCCTTCTGGCGGCCTTGTCCAGGGGTGGTGGGGATTTGTTCAGCCCAGGTTGCAAGGCATTGTGGGAATGCCTGAGGTTTCATGCCCCCGGGCATCCCTCAACCAATGAGGCACGGAAGACAGCAGGCAATATCTCAGCTCCCCATCTCTCAGCGGGACAATTTGGAGGCCTCTTATCCATGTTCCCAAAAGGGTCCCCAGCAAGACAGAAGCCTAGCTGCCCCCAGCAGTAACATACTCATGAACACCCCACCCCCATGTGTACGTCCTGGGATCTCTTCCCAAATAAACTACCTGCACCCATGTTCTTGTCTCAGGGTCTGTGTCTAAGGCACACACGTCAGTGTCTCACGTAGGGTCCTGTCTGGAAAACCCAGCTGGTGCCAAGGGGTTCCATGGAGGGAACCCACATGGGCACTGGTTGGAAAGGTGCTGGAAGAGTGGAGCAGGCAGGCCTGTGACAAGGAGACATTAGACAGAGAAGGGAGCAGCAACTACATTAGCGCCAGGCAGCCAAAAAGAAGTGATGTGCCCGGAGCCAGGGAACCTGGGCCGGAGGAGAAACGGAGCACCATGTGGGGGTGGGAAGGGTAGACAGGGCTAGAGGGCTCTCCAGAAGCCCGGCTGGATGACGACGAGAGGGTGCCAGTTGGCAATGGAACCTGCGCAGAGCAGTTTGAAGGGCAACATGGCAAATAGGCAATAAGAGCGAATAGGGCAGCCGTGGGCAAACTACGGCCCGCGGGCCGGATCCGGCCCGTTTGAAATGAATAAAACTAAAAAAAAAAAAAGACCGTACCCTTTTATGTAATGATGTTTACTTTGAATTTATATTAGTTCACACAAACACTCCATCCATGCTTTTGTTCCGGCCCTCCGGTCCAGTTTAAGAACCCATTGTGGCCCTCAAGTCAAAAAGTTTGCCCACCCCTGGAATAGGCAAATGCCGGGCACATTCGGAAGCCCTGCTTTGAGGGAAGACGGAAATCAGGGCTCCACCATGGCTAGGGCCCCACTCCCTAGCCTGGAGGGTGACCATGGAGCTTATGGCTCCAGGGACGGCCCTGCCACTTCCTTTATCTTCAGATCCTAGTAATGGTTAACCACGCAGGCTCCTGGTCCAAAGGCCTTGGTTGGAATCCCAAATCACTCAACGCCTTCAAGCCTCACTTTCACAGCCATGAAACAGAGGTGACAGCAGAATCCACCTGTGGCGTTGCGTTGCCATGGGGATTGAATGATAGACTCCAGGGGAAGCAGTTAGCACTGTGCCCGGCACACAGTAAGTGCCTAATAAATGCTCATGCTTATCAGAACATCTGGAGACTTAGCTGCTCTCTGGCTACCTGGCAGCCCATTAAAATTCCTGCTCAACCTTGTTTCTTCTCTTTGCCACCCAAACCCCCAATGTCAATGTCTAGAATCTGCCTCTCATCTCTATTTTATTGCCTTTTTAAAAAAATATTTCCACTCTCACAGAAATTCTGCCAGAATTGAGGGAGAAACAGCCTTCCCCTCCCTCCTGGGCTGAGTCCTCTCGCCACAGCCCCACCCCCGCCCTCTCCCGGCCAGTTGTTCACAAGTAGCTTAGCAGTTTGGAGGATACAAAACAGGAAATTATGCACAGCTCTGACTAGGGCAAAATCTTATGCAAACCCTTCATCAGGCAGATTGCTCCGGCTCTCAGAACCTGGGGCCTTGGAAACCAGGTCCCCTCGCCAAGATCTCCTGGTCTGCTTAATCACTTCCTTTGCAAATGTACCACCTCTTTGACTCTGGAATGGAAAAGAGACGGTGAGAAAGAGGGAGGCGGGAGCTGAAAATGCTTTACGTCAACCACAAGACGGGACAGGAAATTCTGGAATGAGGGGAGCATTTTTCTTTAATCTCTCAGTGAGAGCCACAGCAGCCTAAGACAGCTGCTCTGGGCAAAATGGCCATTCTAGCATATTCTTTTGCTGTTGATGCTCACTCAGAGGGAAATGTGTGGCCTTCTTCAGTCAGGGGCTTCATAGAGAGTATTGGAGCAGCGAAGATTCATCCTACCCTTTAGTTGACTCAGGCAGCAAACGTTTGTTGAGTGCTCACTGTCCCCGGGGCTGTGTAGAGAGGACTATGGGGGGGGGGGGCTCCAGACAGGCAGAGTAACTTCCCCCCCACCCCCTCATGCCAGGTGAAAGTTCAAGGGCCTCCAGGAGGCTGCCTTCTACCAGAACCTGCAGTGGGTGATCCAAAGCTGTTGTGTCATTAAAATCCCTGAAAGACAATCACAAGTGGCTTCTTTTCCTTTCTCCCCCTCACCTTCTGAGCTTTCCCTGGCAAATCAGAGCTATGTGCTCTATTAGTCCTTAAGGAAAGGCATGGTCTTACCTGTGATTTTTATCTGCAACTGGGGACCAACCCATTAATGTTGAGCCAGTATATGGGATGGGATGGGATGGGATGGGATGGGATGGGATGGAATGGGATAGAACATTTCATGTCTAATTATAGGTAATATAGGTAATAGTGATTAGTGAAGGGTCAAATTTTTTTATTATGAATATGTATATATAGATTCAATATCTATTTCTTACTATGGTTTCTAATCAGAAAAGTTTAAAAGTCTCTGGCCTTTAGGATAGTTTAGTGGTTAAAAGTGTGGGCTCTGGAGTCTACTGGCATGGGTTTGAATCTCAGTAGCTGTACTAGCTGTGTGAGATTGGGCAAGTTCACTTACCCCCCTGCATCTCAGTTACTTCAGGGAGGTATCCTATAGAATAAAAGCATAATATGCAAATCGATTGAATAGCGGAACGACCAGTCGGTGGGGGGCAGGGCCGGCAAGCAGGCCACAGCAGGCCAGGCAAGGCGCGTGCCAGCGGGCAGAGGGAGGGAACGGCGATGGGGGTGGTGGAGCGATGACCAGCAGCAGTGGAGGAGCGATGGGGGGGCTGGCACCGTCCCCTGATCACCGTCCAATCACCTCCTACAGAGGGAGGCTGGGCGGCAATGGCAGGGTGATGGGGGTGGTGCTGTCCCCTGATTGGCCAGCCCAATCGCCTCCTGCAGAGGGAGGCCAGACTGCGGCTTAGGCCCGCTCCCCCAGGGGAGCGGGCCTAAGCCATCAGTAGGACATCCCCTGAGGACTCCTGAACTGTGAGAGGGCGCAGGCCAGGCTGAGGGACCCCGCCTCCTACAGAGGGAGGCCAGACTGCTCCCCCGGAGGAGCAGGCCTAAGCCATCAGTAGGACATCCCCTGAGGACTCCTGAACTGTGAGAGTGCACAGGCCAGGCTGAGGGACCCCCCGCCTAGTGCACAAATTTTCATGCACCGGGCCTCTAGTCCTATATAATAAAAGCCCAGCTACTGAAATGGCGGAACGACCAGAATGACTGTAGCTCCTCACCCTGCCGGCCCCACCCCCAGTGGGGACCCATACCCCAATTGGGGGCATGGCTGGCCTGCAAACCGCCTGCGGCCCCTTGCCCTGCCAGCTCCGTTCCCCAGCAGGGACCCACACCCCAATCCAGGGCCTCCATCAGGGCAGGCCAGCCGGCCCCCACCCGTGCACCAGGCCTCTATCCTATATAATAAAAGGGTAATATGAAAATTGACCCTAACAGCGGAATGACCAGAATGACCACCGAACCCATCATTGTGAGGCGCACTAAACACCTCTTGGTCCCTTCCCCCAGCCGGCAGGCACCAATCACCTGATGGCAAATAGGAACTGGGGGTGGATGGCAGGGGACGCAGGCAGTGCCAGGCCAAGGCTCCCACCCCACCGGTCACCCCACACACACAGAGGGTGACTCATGGCGGGGGCGGGGCCAGCAAGCAGGTGGGAACAGCTGACCTCTCAGTCTCTTACCCTGGCCGTCAGGCACCAATCACCTGATGGTGGGTGGGTGGCAGAGGGGGGTGGGGCCGACTGCGGGCAGCTGAGGAAGATGGCCCTGATCACAGGCCAGGCCTAGGGACTGTACTCACACATGGATTTCATGCACCGGATAAAAGCCAGCGACCAGAACGACCAGAACAACCAGTCGCTATGATGTGCACTGTGGCCAGCCAACTGGCTCAATGGGGGTGGGGCCTGCCGGCCAATCTCCCGCGGCCCCTCCCCCTGGCCAGCCCTGCCCCCAATCGCCCCCCCTAACCCAGGTCAGGGCTGGTGGGGCCAGCCGGCCAACCTCCCATCTCCTCCCACTGGCAGGTTGGCCCCAATGGCCCCAATTGGGGCTGGCCAGCCGGACCCCACCCATACATGAATTCATGCACCAAGCCTCTAGTAACACAATAAAGAGAACTATAAGATGTGATATTGGCCCTGACCAGTTTGGCTCAGTGGATAGAGCTTCAACCTACAGACTGAAGGGTCCCAGGTTCGATTCTGGTCAAGGGCATGTACCTTGGTTGTGGGCACATCCCCAGTAGGGGTTGTGCAGGAGGCAGCTGATCAATGTTTCTCTCCCATCGATGTTTCTAACTCTCTATCCCTCTCCCTTCCTCTCTGTAAAAAAATCAATTAAAATATATTTTTTTAAAAAAAGATGTGATATTGGATATCACCATCTCTGAGGTTCTGGGGCCATCTATTTTCAGAAAGTGCCATTCTGTCCCCTATATCTCTCCTTTGCCTCCAGATTACTGCTAATCTTTTGAGGGAAACCCAAGCCATTTAATATATAAAAGTTCTCTGGAAAATTGGCCAGATAACTAGTTGCAGACCATCTCACCTACTGAGAACAACTAGAAAAGCTAGACAAAAAAATTGTTCTGAAGGCACCCGAGCACAGATATACAATGTCCACCTCCCTGGAGAGGACAAGGAGACTGGCCCGACTCTTCAGTAGAACTGATAGCGGTTAGAAGACAAATTCTTTAAGAAAAAATTAAGGGCTAGAAGAAAATAACTGCCCATCTATAATTCTATACCCAGAAAGAAAAAAAAATCAATATTTAAGATGAAATAAATACATTTTCAGACAAGCCCGAGCACAGATACACAATGTCCACCTCCCTGGAGGGGACAAGGTGACTGGCCCGACTCTTCAGTAGAACTGATAGCAGCTAGAAGACAAATTCTTTAAGAAAAAATTAAGGGCTGGAAGAAAATAACTGCCCATCTATAATTCTATACCCAGTTAAACACACACACACACACACATACACACACACACACACACACACACACACACACACACACATCAATATTTAAGATGAAATAAATACATTTTCAGACAAAAAATGAGTGAATACATTACCAATAGACTCTAAACAAAGATTAAAGAAAGTTTTTTAGGGAGAAAGATCATTATCTCAGATACAAGAATAAAAATTTAGGAAAGAATAAAGAGCAGCAGAAGGATACAGGTATTAGTAAGTCTAAATAAATACTAACTGTATTAAAACCTAATAATAATGTCTCTTGGGATTAAAAACAGATGTAGAATTAAAATATATTACAGCAATAGCACAAAAGATAGGCAAGAAAGAACAGGGAATTAAACATGTCCTAAATTCCTTGCATTGCCTGAGAAGCAGTAAAAGCACTAATTTTATTAGACTCTATTAAGTCAAGAATCACACTTGTGCTCTGTAGGATAATAATAAAAAGAAAAGAAAATATGAAAATAACAAGCTAATAGAGAGGAAAAATAGAATAATCTAAAAAAATAAGACCTCATTAATGTAGAGCCACACTGGCTAGGGCAATGAAAAGGGTCATAAAAGAGAAAGAAATAAATGCATAACAGATGGAACTAATTGAAAACAGCTAATAATATATTAGTATTGTGTTCATAATATATGAACAATTGCATTAAATGTAAATGAACTAAATACTCCAATTAAAAGACATTGTCATACTAAATTTTTTTAAACTATATTCTGCTTACAAGAGGCAAACCTTAAACATACAGAAAGGATGAAAATAAAGGGATGTAAAAAGGTATTGCCTACACACACTAACTAAAAGAAAGCTGATTAGTTATTCTAGTACCAAATTAAGTAGATTTTAAGGTAAGAAGCAATACAATACAAGGGAGATATTTTAAAATAACAAAAAGAGCCAGTCCCATCAGAAAGACAGAAAACTTCTCAATCTACAAACGCCTGCTAATATAGCCTCCATATATGTAAAACAGAGAAACTACCAGATCTAAAAGGAGAAGTAAAGAAACCCCACAATCATAGTGATAGTCTTTAACATTCCTTTATCAGTAATTAATAAACCAATAAAAATACATCAGTAGGAATAGAAAAATTTTGACCAACACATTTAACCTAATTGACATTTATAGAACAAAGCAACCAAAAACGGCAGAGTGTATACTCTTTTTCAAGAGCACAAGGGACATTTCCCAAAATCAACATATGCTGACCTATGGAATACGTCTCAAATTTAGAAGAGGGTGCGGACAGGGTTTGCTATTGGATTGGATGTGAGTATGAAAGAAAAAGGAGTCAATGTTGATGACGAAGGACTCAGTGCTATGAAGCCACGAGTGACTGACTTGTGCCCTGGCCAGTGTGGCTCAGTTGGTTAGGTGTCATCCTGTGCACCAAAAGGTTGCCAGTTCAATTCCCTGTCAGAGCATATGTCTGGGATTGCAAGCTCAATTTCCAATAGGGGGCATGCAGGAGGCAGCTGATCGATGTTTCACTCTCACATCAATGTTTCTCCCTCTCCCTCTCCCTTCCTCTCTCTCTCCCTGAAAGTCAATAAAATATATTTTTTTATGGTAAAAAGAAAAAAGGAGTGACTGATTCATGTTAGCATTTTGGAAAGATATGTGCGTGTGCGTATGTATGTGTGTGTTCATGCATGCGTGCATGTGTGACAGTCATAAGGTAGTCAGGAGTATTTACATGTGTGAGTCAACCTGGGAATGAACCTGTGTCCAACTGAACATGAAGCAATTTTTCAGACTTGGTTTCCGGAATATCCCCAGGGTGAAATAATTTCCTGTTTTAATCACTCTCTTCTCGGCCTGAGTGTTCCTTATGTGAACTGAGCTGGCATCATCTGTTTCAATTTGGAATGGTGGGTACACAGCAAAGAACTCTATGAAAGTCCCACAAAGTTACAGACACTTCTGAAAAAAATGAAGTGTCAACCCAATTCCTGGCCTCTTTTATCAGAGTGGGATTGGTTGATTCCTCGACTGACTATCAGCTGTGAGTCTGGGTCTGGGAGAGTGATAAACAAGAGAAGCAGAGAACACTCCAGTATAGCCAAGGAAGCATCCATTCCAAAGGCCATACAACAAGGAGACACGGGGGGAAATCTCACATGCATCATTGGGTTATGTGCCCTTGTGTGATGTGTTTGCAGTAGCAGCTAAGAACATTCTAGAACTCAGTTCTACGAACTAGTTCTGAGACATTGGACTTGATAAGAAATAGCACATCTCAGTTTCTTCACTGTAAAATGGGCTGACGGACCTGAGACCACCATCGTTTTAAAGTAAATCAGATAAAACACACAGACTACTCGGAGCAGTGCCTGGGATTAAGTCAGCACAGAGTTAGCATGTGCAACTTTTATCATTGTGCTGTTTCAAATATTTCTTTCCTTTTTTATTATA
>NW_005358435.1:33963-34589 GCF_000412655.1 Myotis brandtii
CATGCTTCTATGTCTCTGGATCTATTTTGTTCATCAGTTTATTTTGTTCATTAGAGTCCACATAAAAGTGAAATCATATGATACTTGTCTTTCTCTGACTGACTTATTTCACTTAGCATAATACTCTCTAGGTCCCTCCATGCTGTCTCAACATAATATTTTTTAATCTTAGGGGAGAATAAAGGTAAAACAGACCATCATAATCCTATCTCCCTGAATCCATCTTATTTTTAAATAGTCCTTTCAAATATTTTTTATATTGACCTTTTCATGAAAGCAGTCATATAACAGGTGCTCAATAAAATGCATACTTACTGCCTAATTGTCCAATTCAATGTAAACTATTTTGTTTTATGTTCTTTGTACCTTAATTATAATTATACTAGAGGCCCAGTGCACAAAATTCGTGCACAGGTAGGGTCCCTAGGCCTGGCCAGTGATCAGGGCCGATTGGGGCCTTCCTTCCCCCAACTTCCGGCTGCCAGCCGGGGCCTTCCTTTATTCTGTGTCGCTCCCTGGTGGTCAGCACATGTCATAGTGAGCAGTTGAACTCCTGGTCGGGCAAACTCCTGAGAGGACAATTTGCATATTAGCCTTCTATTATATAGGATTATATATATATATAT
>NW_005358435.1:34950-53027 GCF_000412655.1 Myotis brandtii
ATATATATATATATATATATGCCTAAGAGATCATCTGACCATCCGACCATTTGACCGGTAGCTATGACACGCACTAACCACCAGGGGGCAGACACTCAACACACAGGCATGGAAACATGGAACAGACAGATGAATCTCAGAGGGGGGAGGGGGAAGGGAAGAGATTAACCAAAGATCTTATATGCATACTAGAGGCCCAGTGCATGGATTCGTGCACCGGTGGGGTCCCTCGGCTTGGCCTGCAGGGATCGGGCTGAAACCGGCAGTTGGATATCACCCGAGGGGTCCCAGATTGCGAGAGGTACAGGCCAGGTCAAAGGGACCTCACTGGTGCACGAATCTAGTATATGATATAATACTATATTATGATATTATAATTATAGTATGTACATTCCCTTTATTTTTTTAATAAGCTACGTGATTATAATTCTTTTGGCTCCAGGATATCTTGTTGTGTCACTCTGCAAATGTTGCCTAAGCCACTTCTCTTTTCCCTTTAAGTTAGCTGGAAGGGAGCCCAAAAAAGTTGAAACCAAAATGGAGTTCCTTCCATAAGACTGGGTTGTAATAACAGTAAGTCCACAAGGTGATGAGATTATGAGGTGATCCTAGTTTCATTTGAAGCTTTGCTTTTCACTCTTTCAAAAGAAAAATGTAGTAAAACTCAAAAATTCCCCAACACAGATCAATAAAAGATATGAGTATGTTGATGTATTCATGAACAAAACCGACAAATTCACCCTGAGTATATATGTAGGCTCTCATCAGACCTGATTAATTCAAAGATTGGCTTTAAAAAGCTGCAAAGAAAAATTTTCAGCTACGTATTATGTTCCCTGAAGCAGCACCCCAAAAATCTTATGATGTGTTGGGTGGATAAATTCCTCCCTCCTGGTCCTGGGAAAGCAAGAGGAAGCTGAGTAGAGCCATGCACAGGAGTGAGACAGCTCGTTGCACACCGATGCTCACTTCTCGTAGCAACCATGGGGGCTGCAAGGCTGCTGGTCCAGAGTGGGGTCTCGGAGGTGGTCAGCCACGGGTGTGAAGAGCGGCTTTTGCCACGAGCTACCTGTGACCACAGGTAAGTTGGTAACTGACCAAGGCAGGGTTCAGTCCCAAGTCTCCCTGCCTCCAAACTTCCTGGGCTCCCACACATAAAGCTCCTCTGTCCAGATTGGTTTTTCTCTCATTTTGGTTGATTCAGAACTTCACCAGGAAGAACAGCCAAGGACAAGGCTATTGCGCTCACTTCTTGAGAGAGGGTGGTAGCTTAGATTAGTGTGGGTCTTAAGAAGTGGTGGGAAGCCCCTGTTTTCAGGATTGGTTTGAATAAAACCTGACAGAATAATGTAGTCTATGTGCAACCCACACATGCACCTGAAGGGGGCGTAAGCACGCCGCCTGGAAGGTCACAGCACTCAGCAAATTGGGTCATTGGCTCCCAATGGATACCGAGGTGAAATTGGGTGCCTTTGCCTTTCACAAGAAAACCTGCAGGTTAACAAGACTATCTTTCTCCCCAAACTGCTTTGTCTTATTTCAGCCCGTGAGTGATGGTCATAAGGTGTGGTGAGCAGAAAAGAAAATGAGATTCCACCTGAGAATAAGACCACCCATTCGATGACTGCCACAGGCCCACTCCATGTATTTTATTTCATTCATTCATCTTCAAAGGGACCCAATGAGGCAGGGATCTTCACCCCCTTTATACACGTGAGAAACCTCAAGTACAAAGAAGTTACAGAACTTGCCAGAAGCCACAGAGCTGTGAAGTAAAAGGGCAAGGATTCCAAGGGGTTTGTTTGATTCCAGAGTTTGTAGGCTTCATCATGAGCTGCCTGCCATGCTGGCGGGAAGGAGGGGATCTCGGTGAGGAAAAGGCCAGTCTTCGCTTCTCTGCAGGTCACAGGACACTTTCAGGGGCAGCCTGGGCGGCGGGGCCACACCTCTGCGGTAGCCGGTGGCTCCAGCCCACGGGAGTTCTGAGTTTTCTCTTGTAAGTGTCGGAACACACAGCAGCCCTGGTTGGGAGGGGGAGGGGGAGCATTTGTCACCCGTGTCTGGGGAGTTGATAACAGTTCTAGATCCTTTTAACTGAATGGGAGCCTGACATTGACATTTGGGAAAAGTGGGGGAAAGTCTCCAGAAGGCTGCCTGGGGCCTGCCTGCCCGATTCCTTGCCAAACAGGAATCCTTCTTTGGCGACCTTCCCTTGGAAACGATTCCCAAACTGCAGTTTTAAAAACAGTTCCTTCTGGGAATTATAAAAGCGATCGTGTTTTCGCTAGAAAATGGTTGTGTCAACAGAAATGCATGAAAAATAAAATCACCAATTTCCCCATCACCCAGAGAGAAGCACTGTTAATAGTCGAGGTCTTTTCTTTCTGTTTTCCTTAGGCACAGATACTCAATTTTGTCAGTGCAATTGGACTCGACTGCATAAAAAGTCTCCTAGCATGCAGTTTTTAATCAAACCTCATATACAAGCATTTCTCTATGTTTTAAACTTTAAAATTTGGAGAACGTGATTTTTTAAATAACTACCTAATAGTCTACCCTAGTGGTTATTAAAACATATCTAATCATTTTTCCATTGGTGGACATTCCTTTGTTCTATTTCAAGCCACATTGTCCCCATATGAATGTTTCGCCTTTACACCGGTATTGGAGTCCTATCCCACCAATCAAACACTTTTTTTTGTTGTTGTTCTTGTTAATCCTCACCCCAGGATATTTTTCTGTTATTTTTAGAGAGAGTGGAAGGGAAGAAGAGAGACAGAGAGAAACATCGATGTGAGAGAGACACATCGATTGGTTGCCTCCTGCATGCATCTGACCAGGGCCAGGGATTGGGCTTGCAACCAAGGTATGTGCCCTTGAGTGGAATCAAACCTGGGACCCTTCAGTCTGCAGTCCGACACTCTAACCGCTGAGCAACCGGCTAGGGCCCAATTGAACACTTTACATTTCCTATCAAAACCCTTCCAGATTTTTCTACATCAGAAGAGTCAAGATGCAAATTATAGATGCGATCTCGGCTCAGAAGCAAAGCCATGCTCTACTGTAAAAGCAATGCCCTGTAGGAGAAGCCAAAATGCCCTTACATTGAGTTTTCTGTTACCCAATTAAAAGCAAACCAGCCCTGGCCGGTGTGGCTCAATTAGTTGGGCACCATCCGTGCACCGAAGGGTTGCTGGTTCTATACCCATTCAGGGCACATACCCAGGTTGTGGGCTCATTCCCACTGGGGATGTGCAAGAGGCAGCCCATCAATGTTTCTCTCTCTCTCTCTCCCTCTCCCTACCTCTCTCTATTAAAAAAAAAAAAGCAAACCAACAGAGAACTTTCCCTGACTATCCCCCCACCCCGACTCAGCCTATAGCAGTGATGGTGAACCTATGACACACGTGTCAGAGGTGACACGCGAACTCATTTTTTTGGTTGATTTTTCTTTGTTAAATGGCATTTAAATATATAAAATAAATATCAAAAATATAAGTCTTTGTTTTACTATGGTTGCAAATATCTAAAAATTTCTATATGTGACACGCACCAGAGTTAAGTTAGGGTTTTTCAAAATGCTGACATGCCGAGCTCAAAAGGTTCGCCATCACTGGCCTATAGCCTGTGTTCCTCGTTCCCTTAGCCTGGATCACCACTCCTTACCTGCCATTTACTCAAGATGTTGTCAACCCTTCTTCATCCCACTGCTTCGCTGAGACAGACCAGACCTTGCAAACTGCCAAATGCGGTGTTCTATGCTTTCAGTTCATGTTTTACTGCACAGGTGATACCGAAATGCATTTTCCCGGTTAAAATAATTAACAACTTTAAGATAAAGGTAGATTCCCTTCTAACCACTTATTCCTGATCTTGGACACTTTCTCCTTCAACAAGGACATCTAGCATTCTAAGTGTGGTGGTGGGTCCTCAGGTCTGAGAGAGAGGGAGAGAGGGGGGCAGGGGGGATATAAGAATACTGCTATAGTGCTATGTATTGTTGGGAAGTTTTTCAGTGTAGCTTATCTTTTTCACTAATCCTTGGGTCCCCACAGCACAGATGTGGCATGGACCGTGGTTTATTTACCTGGAACTCTACTGATGGGCATTTAGAGTGTTTCTACTTCATCTCTACACAGAGAAGGAGCACTCTACCTGTCTCTCCAGGGCGGCTACAGATAGCGCTGGGCCTCCAAGCCATTGAGCGCCTCGTTTTCCTCTTGTGGTTAAGAGGCGTTGATGAACCAGCCCCTCCAAGAGGGCTGCAGGGTCCACGTGAACACCCCATCTCACCCTTCAACTCCTGAGCTCCCGGGAGCAGCAGGCAGCAGACGGCCACTGCGGTTTCCTCCTCCACTTCTTCCTGTTGCTTTTTCGTTCTCCCAGGCTATCGTTTTGTCAACGTAAGAAACGTTCAAACCTGTGAGGAATTCCTGTGAGTTTATTTGAGCCAAAATGTCAACCATTGCCCAGACACAGAATCTCAACAGTTTGAGATAATGTTCTGGAAAATGGCAGGTTCGTGCCTTGTTTTATACATTAAAATCAGAAGAGAAGACGCAAGTGGGTTACCTGAAATCCGTTGGTGATAGATTAGAAAGGCGGGAGAAAGAAAAGGGGGTGTGGTGGGAGGGGGGAGGACATCTGGGATTGGATAAAAAGTAAAATGATAGACGTTTTAGGTGGGTGCAGGATAGTTAACAGTCAACAATTAACTCAGTGACAGTGAGGGGATTTGTGCCTGTGCTTTGAGGGTCTTGAAAAGGAAAACTACTTTGACATCCCAACGATATGTTATGTTATGTTATGTTATGTTATGTTATGTTATCATAGATGCAAAAAGACAATACACGGGCTTAGTTAAGGTAAAGATTGACCTTTGTCAGGGAAGATACCGGCCTAGGACTTGACTACCCACCATAAACTGCTTTTTAGTTTAAAAAGTTTTCATTTCAGACCATCCTTTGTGGTTACTTTAGGTCTCTGAGTTTGCAAGGCTGCCACGCAGGCCTCCGTGAGCTAATCAGGCTAGCACGTGGCCCCTTTTCATCCACAGTCTGTATGTCTCCTTTGCAATGTTCCCCGAGTGTCCTGAACTGTGGTTGGAGCCGGGAATTCCTGTCTTGCTCTAACTGGGTGACCACATCTACTCCTGTGGTTGGCACAACAGCTCCCGCAGGGGTCACAGACTCAAACCCTTTCAGGAGCCCAGTGGGTAAAAAAATTCCACGGTCCCCCACCACCAAGCCCCGCCATCCCCACCTCCAGCTGTTCTTGCATTTTTGGAATCTGTGCCTACTACTCCCAGATTTTTTTACAAAAGGAGCTAGAACTCTAGATTTGTATGTAAATGCTAACAGTTTTTAAGAGTTGAAAATAAAATTAAAGGGAATTTTAATCCCATGTGGTCCATAAAACACACCTCTGAGGCGGATTCAGCTGCCAAGATGTCAGATTGGAACTTCTACCTCAAACAAAGCCGTTCCCTTCCTCAAATCCCCCTTTTTCTAAACTGGCTCTGTCCCTTACCCAACCAGTCACTCATCTCCTGATTCCACCACAGAAATTGTTCCAGGATTCAACCCACCCTTCCCTCCTCACTGCCATGGCCTTCATCCCAACACTCACCACATCGAATCCTGGCTGTGACTAGAGCATCCTGCCCCCAACTGATACCACCCTGCACCTCTCCCTCCCATGTGCTACCCTCCTCTCCATTCTAGAACATACTCCCCATGGCTGATGGAGAGAGAGAAGGACGAGGAGAAGGAGGGGCAAGTGTCCAGGTCCCTCCTCTGCTCAGACAGCCTTCCTGGCGCCATATCCCCCATAAAGAAAGTTGCCAATGGCGGCCACGTTTGATCAGCACTTGGCCCAGCAATATAAAATTTGACCCAACATTATCAAGTCAGGTTTCACATAAATATTCAGATACTAGATTCAGATATTTCCTGAAAGGTCTGACTGACTGACAGCCCTGGGTCTGCATGTTTGATAATACGCACGATCATTGTTTTATTACATGGTAGTTAGTTGTAAACAAAAGTGGTTACATGGACTCAATTGGCCTGAGCCCAGGAGTGACCATGGCTTTGGTAAGCCAAACACTTGGCTCCCTTTCCTATTTCCTGACCTCAGTCAGCCTCATGCACCCATGTTACTGGTCCTAAAGGGGGTTGCAACCTCTGAACCACGAGCTAGATCCATTCTGTTTATGTGCACTTAAGACCCTGTGTGATATGGCCCTGACGCTCCCACCCCCACCCCTTCCCCTCACCCCCTTCCTTTTCCCCATCACTAACACTGGCTGACTCTCTAAGAAATTGTTTCAGACTTGAACCACTCAAATGCCATGACTGTTTTACTTACTTAAATCAAGGCAGACACACTCCGTTCAGAGAGGTCTTCCCTGTGGCTCAATAAATCTCTCTTCAAATCACTAATGAAGTTGAACTTGCTCTAGACAGTGTGTTTCAGGTTGAAGAAACTCCTACTGGAGCTCTTTATTTAGTTCTCAGGAGTATCCTGCTCATGTCAGATTCTAACAGAAGGGGACTGCGCTGCCGACCGACAAAGTCACCCCTAATTCATCGAAACCCCCAGGAGAAATGTACTGAAGATCCTTCAGTAAGAGTGCGGCTCACGTTCATGGAGAACACACACAGACACACACCTCTGAACAAACTGGTTTTCTTCCTTTACAAATTTGATAATATAAATGATCATTGTTTTATTACATGGTGATTAGTTGTTCATGAAGACTATTGAGTCAGGCTTATTTTTGCAACACTAGATTAAAATTTTTTTAATTTGTTTTGTTTTAAGATTCTTTAAAGTGGTAAAGTCTGTTTGATGTTTATCAACAGAACACAACTTTAATGGGGGGAGGGTGCAGTAGCTTTAAGACTATGAGCTTTGAAAACTACATTTCCCAGAATTCTTTGCAGCTATACCTGGCTGTTTAAATGGGTCTGATCAATGAGCTGTCAGAACTCATTGGGTGGACTTCCCAAAAAACTCATTAGAGGCAGTCGGGGGCAGGTGAACACTCAGTTGATCTCCTTTTCCCTCCTCCTTTTCTGCTACCTGAAAGGCCATGTGACTATGAGAAAAAGGCCAAAACGCCTGGCCTTAAAGTCCATACCACACCAACACCAGCAACCACCTACCTCCGGATTCTTACTGAATAGGGGGAAATAACTCTTATTTAAGCTGCTGCTATTTGGTTTTTCTCTTAAAAGCAGGTAAGTTGTATTCTATTCCAAGCTACTCTAAACAACAGGGTTGGGAGGACATGTCCCCCATTGGCTAGCCCACCAAAAATCACAGGGAAAGACTAATTAAGGGACAGCTGTAAATACTATAACTTTATTCATAGTATCTCAAAATTCCTCATGTGCTATTTCACCATTTTCTGCCTTTTGGCCTAAATGCAATCCAACATGAAATTTATCAACTGTGCATGTAATAAACAGTCATGTGGAGGCCTGAGCCATCTGAAAAAATTTAAACCCAAATCTTTAGTTCCATTTTGGCTGAAAGCTAGATGCTGCAAGGCTCTCAATTTCTCACTTTACTCTGATTGTGTGACTCAACCTGAACACGCTCCCAGTGCCATTCTGGATTTTTCTGTAATCTCCCCTCCTTAAGAAATTCAAGATAGCACCACAAATCACAATCAGCTTGTAATAGGATTACTGTTTCAGGGCTCAACTGGGGCTGCAACCCTGGCCAGTAGCTGTGTCTGTGGCGCTATCTGAATAACTGCTTCAATTCCCCACTTGTTTCTGCGTGAGTGTAGACCTGACCTCTGGGCCCGGCGGAACATTACTCATCATCAAACCGAGAGCTTCGACGCTAAATGTGACCGTGTGTGCTATATCTGTTTTCTCTCCGGCGCATTATTCAAATACCATTGAGTTGAAGTCAAGTTGTCCCAGCGCCCACGGAATCTTTGCCCCAATGGTCCCTGCAGGAGCCCTTCCTTAAAGAGCTTCCTCTGCTGTATTGTAATCTGTTTCTCAGGGAATCTGTGATGATTGCATGTTTCAGCCTGATTCTTTTCTCCTGCCTCATGTCCCCTGGCGATCCCGTGGCCTCCATAAAAGCCATGTGTATCTTATCTCCCACAGAGCAGTTGCTAAAACCAGAAAGCAGGCTGGAAAACATTTCCCCAAACTGGACTGTGTCTCATCATTCCTTCCTGACACCCTGAGATAGCTTGTTAGCGTATCGTCTCCCCCTATTCAGCACAGCCCCGCTGGGCGTCGGGGCTGAATGACATCACCCAGGAATGTATAATTAGAAACAAACACGCCTCTTTCCGAATCTGTGACACCAGGAGAGATTTAGAAAAATTGTCCAAGGAAGAGGTCTTCTCTGGCCAGACGGAAACTCGGCTGGCTTTCAGGACACCAGCAGGAAAGGACTGGAAAGAAGTGGCAAGTAGCCCTAACCGGTTTGGCTCAGCGGATAGAGTGTCGGCCTGCAGACTCAAGGGTCCCAGGTTCGATTCCGCTCAAGGGCATGTACCTCGGTTGCGGGCACATACCCAGTGGGGAGTGTGCAGGAAGCAGCTGATCGATGTTTCTAACTCTCTATCCCTCTCCTTTCCTCTCTGGAAAAAATCAATAAAATATTTATTAAAAGAAAAAGAAGTGGCAAATAATCTTTCCAACGGCTGGTCCCAGTGCCATGTCGTAACCTAACCCTCCAGACCTGGGGTTAGGCTCAGACACTTGATGGGAAAGGTCGTGGGGCTCCTGGCTCTCCCAGGCAAAACTGGGGCCTCTCGAGAAGTGGTCTGAACTCCTGCCACTGTGGAGACAGACCACAGTGACTTTTGATTATTGATTTTTTTATTGTTCAACCAGTTCTTCTTGAGGGCCTCTCTCAGCAAGTCCTCTGTCTGGGGATTCGCTGCTGCCACCCAGGGCTGTGATCTCCTCCCATGAATAATATGGCGAGAGAGTTCCACTAATGCGCTCGCCCTACACACACACACACACACACACAAGTATTTCCATTTAAACTTAGATGAACAAACATGAAAGGAAGCTACCAATGCGTCTCCGTTTTCATAGCCACATCTCAGATGCTCAGTAGTCACATGGCTGCTAGCGGTTGCCGTATTAGATGGCACAGATCTAGAATATTTTTATCGTCGTGGAAAAGTTCTTTTGGGACCATGTGACTAGATTGTGTGACTGGCCTGGGACATCCTGGATCACACCTATTGGCCTGGTATAATTATGAATGGCACCCTCTTTCACTCTCATCACGTCCTGGTTGGGAAACCTAACGGTAATGAAAATGAACTTGGCCACCATCTCTATGCAACCCCATGAGCCACCCGTCTTTGCCACGACTTCCCTGAGACCCAAAAGTTTTGTCTTGATGAAACCTTTGGAAGTGTCAGCAGAGCCCCTATCGTTACTCCCTGCTTCCCTCCCGCCTGCCAAATCTAACAATGTCAGGAACAGAAGAAAAAAACCAGGTGAAGGAATTTTCAGTTCTCCCAAATGCATGACTGACGTGTGAGCTGCTTGGGGCTTGTTTTATCATTTCCCCTCGCTGGAAAGAGCTCAGATGGGCCCTTTTGCTCTGAAAGTTGCCCGGGGTCATGGAAGAGGGGGACAGGCCCGCTGTGGCTTTCCCTCTGAGCTCCCAGCACAGCCTCCATCCAGGGCCCCTCACCTCGGGCCCCCAGCCCCCAGCCCCCAGCCACCAACCACCAGCCACCAGCGCCGCCCTGGCCTCCGCCCCTGCCCATCTCGCCCAGCAGAGGGCATCCAAGTCTAATATTCTGGGTAAAGAATATTTACAGGATCGTTAGGGATTTTTTTTTTTTCCTTCAGTGACACTTTTTTGTGAGCAGCAATCTGAGGTACCAGATAACAGAGGTCACCTGAAGGACGTGTGGTCGGACCTGGGAGCCGAGAGCCGTGGGGGCCACAGCCCGCCCGGTGGGGACTCGCCTGGGCTCAGGGACACAGCCTGCAGGGGGGACCTGGGCAGACACCATTTTGCAGAACCTGAGAAGTGAGGTCTAAACTGGCACAGATGTCTGTGTGGCCCAGTGGGGAGGCCTGGGGGACGAGACGCTGCCCGCGGGCTGCACCCCCTGGGGCTGGCACCCCCTTGTGGGGCTCTGGGAGCAGCCCAGCATGTCACTCCCTGGCCAGGCAACAAAATGGTGGTGGCCCTGCAGGGCGGCGGCAGGGACCTCAGGGGACCTTTGTTCAACCTGCTGGGCTGCCTACCCCACGTCAGTCCACATTCACTATCATCTGTCTATTTGTCCATCCATCTATCTATGTCACTCTCTTTCTCTCTCAATCCTTCTCTTTCTCCCCTTCTCTCAATCTCTCTCGATCTCTGTTCTCCCCCACTCCCTCAGCCTTTCTCAATCCTGAAATCTCTCTCCCCTCCCCCTCCTCCATTTCTCTTTCTGCTTCTCTCTCTCACCCTTCCCCACTGCTCCATTCTATTTCCTATTTCCCCTCTCCCCATTCCTTCTGTGTGTGTGTGTGTGTGTGTGTGTGTGTGTGTGTGAGTGTGTGTCCCTACTTTTCTCTCTCTTCTCCTTTCTCCCACCTTCTCAGTCTGCCTCTCTGTCTCTGTTCTCTCTGTCCACTCCCTCCTTTTCTCTCTCTCCACTCCCCGCTCCTTCTCCGGGCCTGTCCTCAGAGGAGCCTTCCCCTCCCCCAGGGAGGGGTGCAGTCCCGCTGACTGGACTCCAGCCCAGCTCCTCCTGTGGCTGATTGACTAGTGAGCGGAGTTGAGCTCTGTCCTATGAATCTAAGGGCTGAGGCACAAGGCCAGCTGTGAGAGGGGCTGCCTGGTTTGCCTGTTTGGGGGCATGGCACGTATTGAGGGCATCATGGATGTTCGCTGCTCTTGGGAAGACGCCAGGACACTTTGGAGGGGCTTGTAAATGGCGAACACGCAGCGTCTGCACCTTTCAGAACGAGAGCAGCAGGTCCCCTGGGCCCCGGCAGCTGGGCCGAGCGGGACATTTGTCTGCTGAACCGCATTTTCTTTTCTATAATAATCGCACCTTCCTTAGGAATAAGTAAGACCAGGCAATAAATAGCGAAGGCACGTGGAATGGGTTCGGTGAACACCGGGTGTTGCTATTTTATTATTTCCTCTCCATGACCTCCCCTCAGCAGGCCTGGAGCTTAGCTTCCGCACACAAATGCTTGATGGAGAGGTTTGGCCCCACCTCACCTGAGACTTCCTCTCTGGGACTTTGTAAGTCATCGCTTTGTGATTCAGCTTCTCTCTGAATAAAGCAAACAAGCTTTGCTGACCACCTCTTCTGAGACTGTTGATAAAGCACTCAGCACAACGTTAGGGAGAAAAATACCTGGCCACCCCCACCCCACGCTCCCAGGTGCCTGGGGCAGCACCGGTACTAAAGGTGCCACATAGACTGGATGATAAATAAAGTCACTGTAGGGAAACATAACACAGACCTGGCTAAGTTCAAAGTCAGGGACGGGAGAGAGATAGATAAATAATAGATGATGGGTAGATGGATAGATAAATAAATAGATAATAGAAAAATAGATTATTGATAGGTAGGGAGGTAGATAAATAATAGATAGGTGGACAGATAAATAGGTAGATGATAGAAAGATAGATGATTCATAGGTAGGGAGGTAGGTAGATAAATAGATGATAAATCGATAATTGTTAGATGATTGATGGGTTTATCAGTAAGTAGGTAGGTAGGTATGTAGGTAGATGATAGATAGATAGATAGATAGATAGATAGATAGATAGATAGATAGATATAAAGAGATGAGAGAGAGGAGAGATTAAGACCTGGCATGAAATCCTACTCCCACAGCTGAGTGGCCAGGTGACCATGGACAAACCACCCACTTCACCTGGCAAGCAGGGCTCACCGAGCCCCTGCGCCCTCGGGCCGGTGTGCTGACTGAATGGCAGGTGCTGGTGCCCAGGCCGCACAGGTTTCTCCGCTGGCACCGACCAGGCGCACAGCGAGGCCCCAGCAAAGGAGGGACGTCCCTCCCTGAGAAAGAAAGAGGCGTCTCAAAGGAAAGTAACTTCGTTCTAGCACATAACTTCGCGTGGCGTTTCAAAAGCCATCATTCTATTTTATGCTTTCATACTTTTTCCTTTGAACCCCATTTGGAGCGGGCCGCATTGGCACACTGAGGCCACTCACATGGCCTTGCAAAGTGTCGGGGCTCGGCCTGCCTCCTCTGTTAGACTGTGTGTCACCTACAGTGACAACTGCACAGCAACAGGAGGGGGGCTGAGTGCAGGGCAAAGGTGATGGAGTGACGGCTGCCTACGCTGGGGGACAGCAGGGGGAGGGAGGACAGAGCGCACAGAAAAGGGCCTTTGGAATGAGCCCAGACTCCGGCCCACATCCTGTTTGCTCCGTCCCAGAGTGGGTGAGGCGGTGGCCGAGGGAGGCACAGCTTTCATTTAGAAACGTCCATATTCCCTGTTCCACCAGCTCTCCCAACACCTCCTTGGATGTTACTCAGGCTCCTAAGTATGGCAGCAGCAGTCACATGCGGCCAAGACCAGACCAGGCTGTGCAATGGAAGCTTGAGGCAACCTGTGGGGCCAGCCCCCTGGCCCATCCCCATCCCCACTGAGGGCGAGCTGGAGCCAGGGAGACTAGACAACCAGGGTGTCCCACAGCCGCAGGCCAGAGCACCAGGCTCTGCATTCTCCTCCTTCCATGAGGCCTTGCTGCCTGAGAACTTCCCGCCTCCGGCCAAGGTATCAGGATCTGAGTAAGATTTGTCTTACCTGCTCCTTAGACCTCAACTCAAACGGATGTAAGCAACATAGAAATGGAAGGGCTCATCTCACTTAAAGATCTAGGACTCGATAGCTTCAGGCACGCCCAGACCCAGGGCTCAGCCTGTAGCCACCACACGCATCCCTTTTGCTGCTGCTTCTGTGTCCACTCCACTCCTGGGTAGGTCCCCTTCCCTAGCAGCTCCCGGGAGCTTCACATTTACATTCTTTCCGTGTGAAACAGAACACGTTGCTGCCAATAATTCCAGCAAAAGGCTCAGCTCGAGTCTCATCAGAACAACTTAGACCAGTTTGCCAAGCCTAGGCACCAACGCCCACCCCCGAAGTTGGGGGTCAGGGTCAGCCCCCCAAAACCCCATGAGCTGCAAGCAGGGGGTGGTCATGAGCCAGTGGAACAGCAGGAGCTTTTACCCAGAGAAGAGAACGTGGACGTGGGCGCTGTGAACACAGGATCTATGACCCAGAGTAGGTGCTCAGTATCCTGTACTATTGCAGGGGCCACCTGACCAAACGGTGCCGGAGACCAATTCCAGCATGTCATAATTTCAAGAGTTTCATCAAGAGGTGACTTGGGGACTCAACAGGGTTGAGTCACACATGTAGTCACCTGTTGGGAATGGCTGAGGGCATTTCCCCAAACCTGAAAAGGGATTATTGCTTGGCTGCCAGACAGCTAAAAGGCATCTTAATCTACATGTTATTGCCTCCTACTGGTCAAACACCTGTACAGCTGTAAGCTAATTCCCCCCCATTCTGACAATGGACTCTGTACAAAACCCTGACCCTTTGAAGTGTATATCTCTACCTCGCCTCAGAACAAGTTGTGTTAATAAAAAGCATGGGGTCCTGGGGACGATGAGAGAACCTAAGGCCTTAGACCAGCTGTGGGCAAACTACGGCCCGCGGGCCGGATCCGGCCCGTTTGAAATGAATAAAACTAAAAAGAAAAAAGACCGTACCCTTTTATGTAATGATGTTTACTTTGAATTTATATTAGTTCACACAAACACTCCATCCATGCTTTTGTTCCGGCCCTCCGGTCCAGTTTAAGAACCCATTGTGGCCCTCGAGTCAAAAAGGTTGCCCACCCCTGGTCTAGGCTCTTCCACAAAATACCACGTGCGGGCGCGCAGCTCCTCTGACTCCCAATGCCTTTCAAAATTATATTTCGTCTCCGGACTTTTTATTAGTCTCTGGATTCCTATTTAACATCTACGCACAACCTTCTCCAGATTCCTGAACCCTTCTTGGTGCTGGGACAAGAACCCCCCAAAAAACGGTCACGACCGTTGGGGATCAGTGACGTGCTGGAACCGTGCCTGTGAGTTGGTGGGTCTCTCCCTGGCAGGGCACTAGAAGTTTCTGCAGAGTTTTTAAACCTCTTCCACCCCAGCCCCACCCTCAGAGGCCCTGATGCAGTTGATCAGGGTGGGGTCTGCATAAATGAATGGAATGAGCCGCCAGGGCTGAAAACCCCTGCTTTAAGCGAATGCATTCATTTGGCCCGGTGCCCCCAAGCCCCTAACCAGAGCACCAAGTCCTTTAAGACTCAAGGAATCATTAGGGAGTAATGATTATGGGTGAGGCCTTCATGCAGAATTTGAAAATCTCTCCAAATGATTTCTCCCAATGCCCCGTGTGCGAAGACAGGATTTGGATGATAGCTTTTAAAAAGGCAACGTGGAACTGAGCCTGTGTCTGTGCATGTGTTTGCACGTGTCTGTGTGTGTGTGTGTGCGTGTGTGTGTGCGCATGTGTGTGTGAGTATGCAATTCGCCCACCCCTGTGATTAGACAAAACCTGACTTTTGGGTGGTTAAGTCAGCAACACACATGACTCAAGAACTGAACTAAGTGCTGAGTCATGTGCCTCCCAGTTTTTTTTTCCACTTCTTCCTTCCTCCCCCTCCTCCTGTCATCCACCAACATTGGATGAAAGGTTGTGGGTATTTCACATCACTAATGACAGACAGATGGACATCATGTGCCTCCGGCGGCGATATCCTGAGAAGGATACAACATCCTCTAAGCCCCACATTCCAGCCAAGCACGCATAACCTATATCTAATCACGAGGAAACATCAGACAAACAAACTGAGAAACACTCCATTATATGGGGCAAAGGGGAGGGGAGGGACTGGATTCTTCAAAAATGCTAATATCGCAAAAGACAAAGAAAGGCTGTGGAAATGTTCTAGATTAAAGGAGGCTAAAAGGACATCAAAGTTAAATGCCAGCCCTGCCCCTCGACTAGACCCTGTGCTGGAGGAGGGGATGTCCTAAAGAATGGTGTAAGGTCAACTGATGACCCAGGGTAGATGATAAATTAGATCAAAGGATCACATCAGTATAAGTGGGTTGAAGTTGTTTACTGGGGCTATATATATGAGAAACTGCCCCATTCTTTCTTCCTTTTTTAACTATATTTTTATTGATTTCAGAGAGGAAAGGAGAGGGAGAGAGAGATAGAAATATCAATGATGAGATCCCCCCTGCCTCTTGGGGGGATCAAGCCTGCAACCTGGGCATGTGTCCTTGACCAGAATCGAACCCGGGACCCTTCAGTCTGCAGGCTGATGCTCTATCCACTGAGGCAAACCGGCTAGGCCGAGACTGCCCCATTCTTAGCAAATACACACTTGGAGAATTTAGAAGTAAAGGGCCATGATAAATATAACAGCCACAAATAGTTCAGAAAAAAAATTGTGTGTGTGTGTGTGTGTGTGTGTGTGTGTGTGTGTAGAGAGAGAGAGACAGAGAACTCAACCCATTAAGCAAATGAAGTAAATTATTAATAGGTAAATCTCATAAGGAGTATACAGGTATTCTTTATGTTATTTCTACATTTGCAACTTTTTTGGTAAATTTGAAATTACTTTCATATGTAAGGTGTTTTTAGAAGCTGGGAACAAAGAACGATTAGAAACAATAAACAGAATGTGCAAATACACTTCATGAGTCACCCAGCTTCAGAATCTGAAACGCACGTGTGCACACACGCCTCGTACAGGAACACTCACTCATCCCAATACAATCAAGGTTCCTGTTTGCACCCAAGACTCCTCAACAGTCAAGATGTGAGGGACACCCATCTCTGAACAGTATCATAAATTCTCCCAGATTCAGGGGTTGCAGGAAGCTGCCAGATGGCACCACCCCAAGTCAGCGGTTTCTCAAGACTCTGGAAGTTTATGAAATACAGGCCACTAAGTAACAGTGAAAACATCCTAACTTTCACCTGGCCTCAGGAAGCCCGATGGGCGTCCACTCTCCGTCTGTCCGTCGCACTTCATTGCGAAGACTCTCCCATGTTAGCCTGCATCTTGGTTCTTGAACAGGCCATGCCCTTTCTTACCTCTGGACCTTTGCACCTGCTGTTCCCTCTCCTGGCAAGCTCTTGTCCAGTGCTTCCTGTAGCTGCTTGTATCTCCTCATTTACTTCTATGCTGTCCAGCATCTTTATTTTGTTTATAGAAATGACCTCTAAGTGGAATTATTGAAAACTTGGGTTGTTTCCTCTACACAAATACAGTGCAGAAACCTTATCTAACATTCCCTACTCTACTCAGGCAGGCTCTGAGCCCCTGGTCCCTTCTGCCCTGAGGAGAATGCCTTACTTGGCTCAGCCCCCCACACCTCACACGCATACACTACACACCCCCTCCCCAGCTCTGTGGGGTTATGCTCACTCTCAGCTCCACAGAGAGCCCCTCCCTCACCACTCTCTTCCTCCTATTACTTTAATTTTCTTCACAGCAATTTCTATCTGAACAAACACACACACAAACACGCATACACACAACACACATCATACACACAGTGCATATCTGACAAATGAAACATCCTATATAATAAAACCCTAATATGCAAATCGACCAAACGGTGGAACAACCAGCAGAACAACAGGTCACTATGATGTGCACTGACCACCAGGAGGCAGACGCTCAACACAGAAGCTGTCTCCTGGTGGTCAGTGCACTCCCACAGGGGGAGCGCCGCCCAGCCAGAAGCCGGGCTCACGGCTGGCGAGCGCAGTGACAGTGGTAAGGAATAGCAATCTGAGTGGTAAGGAGCAGTGAGCAGGTGGGCGGTAAGGAGTGATGGGTCCCGGACTGTGAGAGGGCACAGGCTGGGCTGAGGGACCCCCACCCCCCACCCCCAGTGTGCGAATTTCATGCATCGGGCCCCTAGTATTATATATTTCTGATTATCATTCCAGCTCCCCACCCCGAACTCCCAACCAATAGATTATAAACTCCATGAGGGCAGGGAGTATTGTCCATTTTACACCCTATCATATTCTTAAAGCCTAGAATAATGCTCAATGCATAGTAGGCACTCAGTAACTGTGACTGACAGACTGATGGACTGAATGCTGGTCTCCAGCTCACTGCTATAATATAAAGCCCTGGCAGAATCACCAAGTAAAGTTCTATAGCTTGACTAGATTCCTGGGATTAAAAGATTCCCTGGTTAGAAGGACTGGAGCATATAAATCAATGTCCCACAATCACTTTTGGAAAATACAGTTTTGTGGTCTTACCCCTGGATATTCTGATTCCATAGGTTTGAGAATCCACATTTTTATGTGTTACCCAAGTGATGTTAATTTTTAAAAAATATATATTTTTATTGATTTCAGAAAGGAAGGGAGATAATATGCAATGAGGTCTGGACTCCTTAATGGTCATGACCAGCTCAGGAGGAGAGGCCGGGCACAGCCCCGAGCCTGAGAGAACAATGCACAGGTGCAGCCCGGAGCCTGAGAGATCAACACAGAGGGGTGCTTGCTCCAAGCCTCTGACACGGCTGGGGCAGGCCCCCAGCGGACACACACACAAACACATACACACACACACACACACACACACACCAATTTACTTTCATTTAACTCTTATTTTGGATTCTGGAATCAATTCCAGTGGGGAAAGGGGTTTTCACCCACACCAACCAGGAGGCCAGACTGCAGCTTAAGCCTGCTCCATGTAGCCATCAGTAGGACATCCCCTGAGGGCTCCCAGACTGTGAGAGGGGGCAGGCTGGGCATGAAGTTTGTGCACCGGGCCTGAGTGGCCAGATTATTATGACCACCTGACGTTTGTAGGCAAATTAGCCGTACACTGCATCATATGGGATATGGAAGCTGAAGGCCTGTTCGAACACCTTTGCTGTCTGCAGTTACCAAGATAAAACGTCTCCAATTCGCACAGGAACACAAGGATTGGACAGTCGAGCATTGGAAAAAAGTCATGTGGTCCGATGAATCAC
>NW_005358435.1:53545-54705 GCF_000412655.1 Myotis brandtii
ATATATATATTTGGTTTTAAAGAGAGAGGAATGGAGAAGGGGGAGAGAGAGAGAAATACAATGTGAGAGAGAAACATTGATCAGCTGCCTCCCTTACATACCCTAACTGGGGATCAAACCCTCAACCTTTCAGGAGCATGGGACGATGCTCCAACCAACATATTTTGTTGTTTGAGCCACACTAGCCAGGGCAGGAGTGTGTATATTTATATCAGCACTGTATCCCAGCACCGAAGCCACACCTGGCATGTAATAGATGCTCTAGAAATATTTCTTGACTGAGTCAGTGAACAGTGGGCAGGCTGGATACAGTTGGCACTCCATAAATGAACATTGAAAAGAAGACAGTTAGAAGACTTCAATAACCTGAGTCCCAGACTCACTGTAAAGGTACTGTAGATAAGGCAGGGTGTTACTGGTGTGAGGATAGATATGCAGAGCAATGGAACATGCAGAAATATACCCACCCAGATATCATCAGTTGAGTTCGTCAAGAGGTGCCAAGTGAATTTAATGGGACAGTGGTAGTCTTCTCCACACAATGCTGGGGCAATTGGGTATCTACATGCAAAAATAACGAACCCTGACCCTTGCCTCACAGTATACATAAAGCATTACTTTGAAATGGACCAGAGGGAAGAGGGGGGATGGTGATGGACCACCCATGATGGAATGCCACTCAGCAGTATAAGGGAAGGAGACTCTCAACTTGGGGTTAAACACACAATATACAGATGATATATTGTAGAACTGTATACCTGAAACATATATAATGTTATTAACCAACTAGTGGCCCGGTGCACCAAATTTGTGCAGGGGGCGGTTCCCTCAGCCCAGCCTGCACCCTCTCCAATCAGACATCCCTCTCGCTATCTGGGACCGCTGGCTCCTAACGGCTCACCTGCTTGCGTGCCTGATCGCCCCTAACTGCCTCTGCCTGCCTGCCTGATTGCCCCTAACTGCCCTCCCCTGCCAGCCTGATCATGCCCCCAACGGCCCTTTCCTGCCAGCCTGGTTGCCCCCAACTGCCCTCTCTGCCTTGGCCCCCACCACCATGGCTTTGTCTGGAAGGAAGTTGGACGTTTGGAAGATGGCTGGTCGACCCGGTCTAATTAGCATATTACCCTTTTATTAGTATAGATAGATTATATAGGATAGGA
>NW_005358435.1:54947-56123 GCF_000412655.1 Myotis brandtii
TTGCCCCTAACTGCCCTCTCTGCCTTGGCCCCCACCACCATGGCTTTGTCTGGAAGGAAGTTGGACGTTTGGAAGATGGCTGGTCGACCCGGTCTAATTAGCATATTATCCATTTATTAGTATATCTAGATTATATAGTTTAGGATTGCTTAAATGGGGGGCGGGGACCTTTTTCAGCAGGAGGAGATGCTCTTGGCAGACAAAAATACATAATCACTATATCTGGACTGATAGCCAGCCATTTGCACTATACTGCCAAACTGGTCATTAAAAAATTGAACCGCTTTCTTGCACCTTACACCAAACAGCTGTTGCCCTTAAAAACCCTCCTCAGCCCCGACCTTAGGTTCTGCCTTTGCAGTTCACCCAGATTAGGTTCTGATTGGTCGGTTTCTATGCCAATCAGTGTCAAAAGCTCCGCCTTCTAGGCAGCCATTGGCTCCTCGCACTTCACCCAGATTTGGTTCTGATTGGTCAGTTTCTATGCCAGTCAACATCTCTGGGCCTATCTACAGTCCTGATCAGAGAGGCAGGGCTGATCAGCAGCCCCTGCAGAGGCCTGGAGAGAAACAGGTGCGGCTCCTGGCGAAGCCCAGAGAGAAAGAGAGAGGCAATGGTTGATCAACAGCTGCCACAGATGCTGTGGATAAGACCCTGCCTCTCTCTTCAGGCCTCTTTCCGGGCCTGATCCGCAGCCCCCCTCGGCAGTCAGTGCTGGGTCACCATGGCAACCCAGCACTGACTGCAGGACTGACTTCCACTCGGTCAAGCCTTCAGTCATTATGGACCCTGGGTTTTTATATATTAGGATTCGTCTCCCTCTTGATAACCCTCCACAATTTGTTTTTAAATGGGAAGGACTATGCTACTCAGAATCCAGTCCCTAAGCAGAGATAGGATTGCCTGATGTTGGGTCATGTGATGTGGCACAAACCCTGAACCAGGCCAACAATAAATAAGGATGATTATATTTTTATTTTTATTATTTATTTATTTATTTATTTTAATATATTTTTATTGATTTCAGGGAGGAAGGCAGAGGGAGAGAGAGATAGAAACATCAATGATGAGAGAGAATCATTGAGTGGCTGCCTCCTGCATGCACTCTACTGGGGATTGAGCCCGCAACCCAGGCATGTGCCCTTGAACAGAATCGAACCCAGTACCTTTCAGTCC
>NW_005358435.1:56456-58770 GCF_000412655.1 Myotis brandtii
CCTCCCCCCGCCGGCCTGGTCGCCCCACGCAGCCTGCTGTTCAGTCGTTTGGTCATCCCTCACTAACCCCCTCTGCCGGCCTGGTCGTAGGCAGCCATTTTGTGAGGGTGTGAGGGTCAATTTGCATATTACCTCTTTATTATATAGGATTATTATATAGGATGTCATCCCAATAAATTCAATTTCAAAAAATTGAAATGGACCATAAAGCTAATAGACCTAAATGTGAGAGATAAATTTATAAAACTCCCAGAAGAACATAGGAGAAAAATCTTTGTGACCTTGCACTAGGTAAAGATGACTTAGGGCCGGGCCAATGTGGCTCAATGATTGAGGGTGGACCCATGCACAGAGAGGTTGCTGGTTCAATTCCCTGTCAAAACACATGCCTGGGTTGTGGGCTTGATCCCCAGTAGGGGGCCTGCAGGAGGCAGCCAATCAATGTTTCTCATTGATGTTTCTATCTCTCTATCCCTCTCTCTTCCTCTTTCTCTAAAATCAATAAAAACATATTTTTAAAATGTCTTAGGCTATAAGATCATCCATATTTTTAAAAAATGAATAAATTAATCTTCATAAAATTTTAAAACTTATGATCTTTAAAAGATACTAATTAAGAAAACAAAAATGCAAGTCACAAATGGGAAAATATTTGCAGAGAGTATATGTATCAGATGAAAATCCAGAATGTTTTTTTTAAAAACCTCTTTAAAACTCCTTAAAATAATAAGAAGACAAACCATATTTTAATGGGCAAAATATTTAAGCAGATAAATTCAAAAAAATATAAAAAAACATCAAATAAGCACATATCATCAGTCATTAGTGAAATACTAATGAAAACACAATGAGATATTTCCATACATCCACTAAAATGGCTAAAATTTAAGATTGATAATACCAGCTATTGGCAAGTTTGCAGAGCAATTAGAACTTCTGTACAGGGCTGATGGGAATGCAAAAACAGTGCAGCCACAGTGTCAAACAGGTTGGTGTCTCTATAAAGTGAAACATACACTTTGCATACCTCTCAGCGATCCCCCCACAAGGTGTTACCTGGGAGAAAAAAAAGCGTTTGTCTGCACAAAAACTTGAACTCAGTCATTCATGGCAGCCCTGTCCATCACAGCCCCAAACCTGGAAATCACCCAAATGTCCATCAACTGGTGAGAGAAAAAAAACAAATAGCAGTACATCCCAGTGATGGAATACCACTCAGCAACAGAAGGGAAGGGATTACTCATCTGCTCAAGAACATGGGTGAATCCCAAAAACATATTCCATGAAAGAAGTGCACAACTTCATTTATTTAAAATTCTAGGAAAGGGAGAACTAGAGAGAGAAAGCAAACCCACTATCACAGTGGTTGGATGAAGATTACGTGGCTGGATCTACTTGTCAGAATTCACCACAAGATTTTAACCGTGGGAATTGTGTCATATGGAAATTATACCTCAATAAAAGACATGCATGTCGGATGGGGAAAAAAAAAATGAGTATCTGACAAAGTTGGTATCTCTTCGCTCTCTACCTCCAGCTAAAGTCCAGCCTGTCTGTGCTGACATTCTTGTTAAGCTGCTAGGTCACCTAACCCCTCTGGTGTTGCCCGAGGACAAGTAATAAACATGACTCACAAGCACGCCCCTTCTGTAAAATGGGACCATAGCAGTGCCTGCCTCCTGGGCTGGTTTGAGAGAGAGTGAGAGGAAGGAGTACAGGTGAAGAAGGTTTTGGCTGATGCACAATCAATATTAGCAAACACTAGGCTAATTACAGGTTGGGCATTTATTGATGTGCCCAACCCTGGGCTTTGTCTTTGGAAACATAGTTCATTTCTCCCTCACAAGGTGGGACTTCTTAATCCCCTCTTGCAAAAAAAAAAAAAAAAAGGCTAAGGATCAGGCTGGTCACATAGCTGCTAAGTACTTAGAGTCTGGATTCAAATCCAGACCTGCCTCACTCCTGGGTACTCAGCAGTGTTACAGAAATCCCATTCTGATCCTCCCTGCGCTCTCCTTTCTCTTCTTTCTCCTCTCCTCCTCTTGACTCACCAGGGAGTCATTTCCTGTATTCATCAGATCCTTCAATGGCCCTTCTGCCCACTGAGTCCTCCACCCACCTCTATGGCACCTCCTTTGTTGTTGTCTTGCTTCAACAGCATCCCAGCAGATGGGAAGCATTAGAGTTCATCTCTCCACAGAGGCCTTCCCTGACCACTCTATCTGTAGTGTTCTTCGTGGCCTTCAGCCTCTGTGACATTGTACAGCTATCGTTTTTGCTGATTGTCAACACACACACACACACACACACACAC
>NW_005358435.1:59709-92692 GCF_000412655.1 Myotis brandtii
GCGCCCTGGGGGCACACAGCTCTCTGGAAGGCTGAGCGAGGAAGAGTCTTCTCAGGCACAAGCTCTAACAGGAGCTGGTGGTTATGCAACTGGCTTACAAAATGTTCCTTTGCAGCTCTAGACCGCTCAGCCCTGTTCCTGGTTGCATGCTGTTCTGTGGGTAACCCAGCATGAAGCGTTGTCTACACAAGAAAAACAAGTCCAAGGCTGATGCCTCTGATGGTGAAATCACCACCCATTCAGTGGGCAGCCACGGAAAAGGGTACCTGCCTATCTATGCCCAAGCCACAGGGTCACGGGGCAGCATCCCATGTGCCAGAGCGTGACATAGAGGCTCAGTAAGGACAGATATTTGGGAGTGTGTGCTTGTCATAAACTAAAAATGTGGGTGAATAGCCATCGAAGAGGGCAGGAAAGAACTTTAACCAACCAGTGACTCGGGGTGAGTTTACAGGTCTGTGATGGAAACCGATTGTTGAAGATTCCTTTGGACTCATCACAGATATCCGCATTTGATGGCGTGGACTGATCCCAGGTGATGCATAAATGACTATTCATCAGCGATTAGAACACCTTCTAGGGTCCCGTGGACAAACTGTCTGCAATTGAAACAGGCCGTCTCCTCAACATCAGTGTCCGACCTTGAGCATGGATGGGCGGAAGCACTTGTTGCTTGGTTTAGTGGATTTTCTGCTTGCAAAGTTTGGTCGTAAACCCAAATAAGTGTTTAGCTATCTATTTAGAGTTCAGGTCAGAAGGAGGAGGATGTAATAGCTAAGACTACTTTTCTTGGAGCCTAAAAACCAGTGTATTTATGGCTCCCCACTTTTATGCCTGCCCCCCTCCTTTTTTCCTCTTAGCCTTGAATACATGCTAATAAATGATAACAAATAAAAAATTTTAAAAGCAGAATGAAGCCTTTCTCAAGATCCTGCCCCATCTACTTTTTATTTTTATTCTTAGAGTCTACAATAGTCAGAATAACATTTCGGTGTCGGGAGTCATCCACACCAAATCCCGGCTGTTGGCCTCCCGAGTTGGGTGCAGGCTGGACACCTGCCCTCATTCCAATGACGGACCTTCTGACGCAGGTGCAGGCATGGGGTTAAAACTGCCGTGGAGTCTGAGCCACAGACCTGGGTCCTGACTCAGCCCCTCTGAACTGGGCTCCGCATAAGGACATGGGCATTTCCTTCTCTCATTTCCTCCGAGGCGGCTCCGGAGTTCCCGGGGAAGGTTGTCACGAACAGGCTGCCAATAACAATAATCAAATCCATGGAGAGCAAGTCTATTTCCCCAATTAGATTCTTGTGACAGTAAAGAAATCAAATGGGATAAGGGGCAGGGAGTCAGGTGAATCCAATACTCCCCCGCCCGCGTCCTGACATGCCACTCCCCTGGGACACATCGTTACCAACAATGACTGCTTCTGCTGCGGAGCCCAGACGCCCAAGCCTTCTCCAGCCTGTCTGTGAGGCTTGCCACCACCTATTGGCAAGTCCTTCCGTGCCAAAGTCACTGGGAAAGGAGATTGTTTCCAGCCCGGACAAAGCTCATATTCCAGTCGGGTTCCAGTCCCGGCTGTTTCAGGCAGGGAAGGGGGATTCCCACGCTCCTGTCATCCCTGTGAGCTCCACTCCGAGTCACCCTCCCGCATAGTCTGTCAGAGCCCGATGCTGAATGGAGAGAGAGCCAATGCCCCTGACATGACGCATAACACGCCTCGCCGAGCAGGAGCACGCAATGAGCTCATGCAGGAGCAGGGTGACCTCACTCGGGGGAGGAGGTGCAAGGCCTGGATCCAGACAGGAAGGAATGAAATGGACCGAGGCAGGCTCCCAGGTAGGATGCAACTGACCGTCAGCAGTGTCGGTGCTGCCGTGTCCACAGGCTCACGACTAACTCCCCGCGGGCCAGGCACCACTCGCCTGCACCCTGAGAGCACTGGTCCAATTTGTAAGTTTATAGTGTTGAAGGTTCTTTTTTTAGAGTCCATTAATGTATATTAGATAAATAGTAGTACTCAAGGTAACAGATATGGCTAACATCCAAAGCAAAATGCAAATGACAATTGAGAAACAGTGTACTAGACAATACCATCTCTCTCTCTCTCTCTCTCTCTCTCTCTCTCTCTCTTTCTCTTTCTCTTTTTGAGGCAATACCATTTCTCAGAAAACAAAAACCCCACCACAACAAAGAAAGTTAAAAAACAACAACTACCATGTATTAAACCTTAATTGCATGCCCAGCGCTGTATTAAGTATTTTATAAGCATTAATTCTAATCCACACACACACACACACACACACACACACACACACACACAATAACAACTGTGAATTAGGAAATACTGTTACTCCCATTTTACAGATGAGGAAATCCAGGCTTAGTGATGCTAAATAATTGGCTCAGTCACAAGCTAAAGTGACAGAGCTAGGATTTGACTCCACTCCCACTAGACGTCAGAACCCAGGGAGGTGTGAACTGTGACCTCATTCTCCCTGTGCCCAGCAGTGCTGGGTCAGCTGAATATGCCACTCGCTCCTCGAGGCAAAGGAACTGTCACGGGCCACTGGGAAAGCAGCCACTTCCGGTCCCTGCAGAGCGAGAGCATCGCCACCAAGGTCCTCCCCGTCCCTGGGTTCAGCCTCTAAGCTAAACAACTTCTCTTTGGAGTGACAGGTGATGACTTAGTCACCCTGGCTCTGCCGTCTCCCTTTTGCCATAAGCCAGCTGTGTCATGGGTGGCCTAGAGCATAACCTCAGAACACAGGCTTTTATGTAACCGACAACCATCGGGCCCTGTATGGACAGTTGTCGTGTCCGCCTGGACCGCCCTTAGGACAGGGCACCCTCGCAGGCTGCTGTAAGGCCGATGCTGACAGCTAACAGCTCCCAACTGTCAATTCTCAGAGTTGCCCTCAGCTCCTCAGGAGCCCATTGACCTGGGAGATTGTCCTTCACCCCTCAGGGGGGAGCCCAGCTGACTGTCCCGGGTGAAAGGCCAGCAGCCCTGCCTTCGGGGAGACTCATGCTGCAGGGTCCGGCTGAAGCTGGGCGCGTGGAGAAGGGTCTCTGCTTAGCTCCTTCTCGGGCCCTGCCCTGCCCCTCGCTGCCTTCCCCAGCTTTCCTAAGTACACCACCTCTCTACCCCCTCTGCCTTTAGACAGCCCGCAAGAACACCACTGCGCTGTGCCCACGCACAGGGGCTGGGACATGTGTCAACTGAGATGTGGGCCTTGAACTTCAAGAGTGCGTGCTAGTGGAGCAAACAGTTGCCCAAACTCACAAACAGTGGGATAAGAACCAGAGCAACACCCGCCTTCTTTTTTATCCCCTTCTCTTGTTACAGAGCTCTGTGTGCCCAGGCCTAGGCTAAACATTATTTAGGCCTTGTTCAATTTGATTCTGAGAACAAATTCATAAGGTAGATATATTTTTTAAATATATTTTTATTGATTTCAGAGAGGAAGGGAGAGGGAAAGAGAGATAGAAACATCAATGATGAGAACAAATCATTGATTCGTTACCTCCTGCATGCCCCCTACTGAGGATAGAGCCCGCAACCTGGGCATGTGCCCTTGACCGGAATTGAACCTGGGACCCTTCAGTCCGCAGGCCAACGCTCTATCCACTGAGCCAAACCGGCTAGGGCCATAAGGTAGATATTTTTATTAACCCTTTTTGTTTGCTTGTTTGTTTAATATTCGTTGTTGTTAACCCTCACTCAAGGATATTTTTTCCATTGCTTTTCAGAGAGAGTGGAAAGGGGAGAAGAAGCTGAAGAGAGACAGAAGAAAAAGAAACATCAATGTGAGAAAGACACCTCGAATGTTTGCTCTCTTGCGAGCCCCTACTGGGGTCGGAGATTGAGCCTGCAACCCAGGTATGTGCCCATGACCTGGAATTGAGCCTGAGACCCTTAGGGTGCATGGGCAGATGCTCTAACCGCTGAGCAACATGGGCCAGGGTGATTAACTCCTTTTTAGACTCAAGAAAAATGAGAGGGTATTTGAACCCAGATCTCTCAGAAACTCTTTCCTACTTCTCTAGGTCAAGGGTCAGCAAATTACACTCTCTGGGCACTGTTTGTTTTTGTAAATAAAGTTTTATTGAAACACAGCCATGTGCATTATTGGCATATGGCCATGACTGCTTTCAGCCTTCAAAGGCAGAGGTGAGCAGTTGACATAGAGCCTGGAGGTCTGCACAGCCAAAAATATCTAGGATCCTTCTCTTTACAGAAAATATGTGCCAACCCCTTCTCTAAAATGATGAGCTTTTTGTCGCTATTGCTGTCCTTTAGCTGCAGATAAAGAAAAAATGTGAGCGGAAGAGGTGAAGATGAAATTGCCAGTTATGAAAACAGTTACAGGGATGTAAAATACAACAGAGTGAATATAGTCGATGAGATCGTAGTAACTCTGTAGGGTGTCGGGTGCTAGACCTGTGAGGTGATTACTTCGTGAGGTATATACATGTTGTACACCTGAAACTAAATAAGCTGAAGAGAGACAGAGGAAAAAGAAACATCAATGTGAGAGAGACACCTCGAATGTTTGCCTCTCTTGCGAGCCCCTACTGGGGCCGGAGATTGAGCCTGCAACCCAGATATGTGCCCATGACCTGGAATTGAGCCTGCGACCCTTAGGGTGCATGGGCAGATGCTCTAACCGCTGAGCAACATGGGCCAGGGTGATTAACTCCTTTTTAGACTCAAGAAAAATGAGAGGGTATTTGAACCCAGATCTCTCAGAAACTCTTTCCTACTTCTCTAGGTCAAGGGTCAGCAAATTACACTCTCTGGGCACTGTTTGTTTTTGTAAATAAAGTTTTATTGAAACACAGCCATGTGCATTATTGGCATATGGCCATGACTGCTTTCAGCCTTCAAAGGCAGAGGTGAGCAGTTGACATAGAGCCTGGAGATCTGCACAGCCAAAAATATCTACGATCCTTCACTTTATAGAAAATATGTGCCAACCCCTTCTTTAAGATGATGAGCTTTTTGTCATTGTGGCTGTCCTTTAGCAGCAGGTAAAGAAAAAATGTGAGAGGAAGAGGTGAAGATGACATTGGCAGTTATGAAAACAGTTACAGGAATGTAAAATACAACAGAGTGAATATAGTCAATGAGATTGTAGTAACTCTGTAGGGTGTCGGGTGCTAGACCCGTGAGGTGGTCACTTCGTGAGGTATATACATGTTGTACACCTGAAACTAATACGATACTGCATGGCAACTGAAATGGAAAAAATAGAAAAAGTTATTAAGAAAAAAGAGAGAAAATGTGAAATCTCCTCCCTTCAAATCAAGGTTCTCCGGTCAATTGCGGTTTCAGCAGAGACTGCTCACTGACGAAGGGCGAGTCCGAGCTGTTCTCCTTCAACACTTGTGGGAGAACAGATTCCATCATCTGACCCGCCCTGTTCCCCTGCTGCTTCGCCTTCTGACTCTTTAAGGAATGCTAGCATTTCCTGAACAGATTATTCTCATACAGAACCACACGGAAGTTTCTTCTCGACATTTCCCTCTGGAAGTCTCATTGTTCAGCATATCCCATAACCTTTTGACCCATCTGCGTCCCACAAGAAGTTCCTCTTCTAGCCGTTTAATTACTGAATTTCAATGCTTGGAAATGGGGATCACCTCCTTCCAGGGTTTTCTGCCACACAGCTTTCCAACTTTGATCTCTCTTTGTCTTTTCCCATAAGTCAGTCCCTTCTTAATTGTTGCCTAGTCTTTGAACTGTAGTCAATCTGTTTGCATTCCGGGATGATTAAAATACAATGAGCACCATGGGACTTATGGAGAGGAAACAGACCCCCTCCATTCAGGTTCAGACAGCGAGTTGAATTTGAACCCAACATACTACTTTCCTCCTTCTGAAAGCCTCTTCCAGAATTTTCTAGATGTGTTATGGTAGCTTAAACTAGCTATATTTGTTATTTAACACCATAAGACCCCAGACTTTTAAATGTAAACAACACCAAGTAAAACTTGGGACAAACTTTTTGCAAAGCAATTTAATCATGTACAACAAGGACTTTTTTTAAGGTTATGCCCTTTGACTCAGTCACATCACTTCTGGGATGAACCCCAAGGCTCAGAATCAAATAAAATAATCAGAAGTGCCACCAATGATGTGGATGTAAGGATGTCCATCACAGTATTATCCTATATAATAAGAGCCTAATATGCTAAGTGTCTGGTCGTCTGGTCATCCATTCAACCAAGCAAAGCATAATATGCTAATGATATGCTAAGGCCACTCAACTGCTCACTATGACGTGCACTGACCACCAGGGGGCAGACCTCCGACTGGTAGGTTAGCTTGCTGCTGGGGTCCAGCCTATCAGAACTGAGCAAGATGGGCTGGACATGCCCTGGAGCCCTCCTGCAGTCCCTCCCCAGCTGGCCAACCTCCCACGTCCCTCCCCGGCCCTGATCGTGCACCCGTGGGATCCTTCAGCCTGGCTTGCGCCCTCTAGCAATCCAGGACCCCTCAGGAGATATCAGAGAGCCGTTTTGGCCTGATCCCACAGGCCAGGCCCAGGGACCCCACTGGTGCATGAATTCGTGCACCAGGCCTCTAGTTTTAAATAATAGGGAAAATGGAAATAAATCTATTTTAATAGAGCAGAACTACTATAAAAATAACTTCACATCTTTCTGAAGGAACTTTTTTTTATCCTCACCTGAGGATATGTTTATTGATTTTTAGAAAGGGAGGAAAAGAAAGAGAAAGACAGAGAGAGAAAGAGAGAAATATCGATGTGAGAGAGCAACATCGATTGATTGACTCCAGTACACACTCCAACCCGGGATCGAACCGGCAACCTTTTGGTGTACAGGACAATGTTCCAACCAACTGAGCCACCCAGACAGGGATGAAGGAACATTTCATAGGCATAAAGAATATGTCTTAGAAGAATTTTTGATAATATTGTAAAAGGTTTATGAAGCAATGTTAAGTAAAAAACTATATTCATGCCCTAACCGGTTTGGCTGATTGATGTTTCTCTCTCATCGATGTTTCTAACTCGCTATCCCTCTCCCTTCCCCTCTGCAAAAAATCAATAAAATATATATATATTTTAAAAAACTATATGCAAGCCCTAGCTGGTTTGGCTCAGTGGATGAGAGATCCATTTTGGCCTGATCCCACAGGCCAGGCCCAGGGACCCCACTGATGCATGAATTCGTGCACCAGGCCTCTAGTTTTAAATAATAGGGAAAATGGAAATAAATCTATTTTAATATAGCAGAACTACTACAAAAATAACTTCACATCTTTCTGAAGGAACTTTTTTTAGCCTCACCTGAGGATATGTTTATTGATTTTTAGAAAGGGAGGAAAAGAAAGAGAGAGAGAGAGAGAGAGAGAGAGAGAGAGAGAGAGAGAGAGAGAAAGAGAGAAATATCAATGTGAGAGAGCAACATCGATTGATTGACTCCAGTACACACTCCAACCTGGGATCGAACCGGCAACCTTTTGGTGTACAGGACAATGTTCCAACCAGCTGAGCCACCCAGGCAGGGATGAAGGAACATTTCACAGGCATAAAGAATATGTCTTTGAAGAATTTTTGATAATATTGTAAAAGGTTTATGAAGCGATGTTAAGTAAAAAACTATATGCATGCCCTAACCGGTTTGACTCAGTGGATAGAGCCTGCAGACTGAAGGGACCCAAGTTCAATTCCGGTCAAGGGTATGTACCTTGGTTGCAGGCACATCCCCAGTGGGGGGTGTGCAGGAGGCAGCTGATCGATGTTTCTCTCTCATCGATGTTTCTAACTCGCCCATGCAGCTACTGAGTCAAATTCAAGAAAAATGCTATTAAATTATCAGGATATAAAAACTTATTCAACCCTAGCTGGTTTGGCTCAGTGGATAGAGCTTCGGCCTGCAGGCTGAAGGGTCCCAGGTTCAATTCTGGTCAAGGGCACATGCCCGGGTTGTGGGCTCAATCCCCAGTAGGGGGCGTGCGGGAGGCAGCCAATGAAATAATTCTCTCTCATCATTGATGTTTCTATCTCTCTCCCACTCCCTTCCTCTTTGAAATCAATAAAAATATATTTTAAAAAAACAACTATATGAAAATAATACTACATCTGTAAAATACATATATTTGTGTGTATACATTACATATATTTTATCAGAGCATAATAAGCAGGTTAGTTTTTTCATGTTTTGTTCACTGCTGTATGCCCAGAACCTAGACCTGGGTTTCTCAATCATGATACAATTGACATTTGGGGCTGGATAATTTTTTTGTTGTGGGGCCATCCTGTGCACTGTAGGGTGTTTAGCAGCATCCCTGACCTCTACCCAGGAGATGTCAGTAGTACCCATCCCCCGACCCAATTGAGACAACCAAAACATCTCTAGAGAGATGTTGCCAAATGTCTCTTGGGGACAAAATCAGCCCTGGTTTAGCACCCCTGGCCTAGACCGTATAGTAGGTGTTAGGTAATATTGTTGGATAGTTTAATGAGTTAGAAAAGATACAGGGAAATTTCAGTAGTTATCTCTCACTACTATGATTATTTTCTCTTCAGTACATTATTGTATTTTTTCAAATTTTCCACCATAACCACGTGTTAGTCCCTTTCATAATCTTTCACCCATAATTCCAAAATCCACAAACCTCATCTGGCAGCAAATCTGGACTCCTCTAAGTTTACGTGAGGGCTTTCATGACCTCAGGTGGTGGGGATTCTTATACATTTCTCTGAAGAAATAGTGACGTGTTATTTGATATTCAGTTTAAGCAAAACGCATCTAAAATCTGAAAAAAAATCTGGCTCACAAAATGGATCTGGCCCCTCGGTTCGGAGACAAAGGGCCGGGAGCCTGTATTACTGTTACAATCAGCTAACAAACCAACAAGAAAACATATGACAGGCATCATGAAACTCCTCTACTCGACAGGATAAATGAACTAAGGAGGTATTAGTAAGTAAACACTCACCCAAAACTCTCTCCAAAGAAGTAAATTGTGGAAAAAATAAAAACAAAAACGTATGGGCTGCTGTAGTCATCTGACTCTACAGTTGAGGGAACAGGTGCTCAGAGGGTTTGGAACCCCAAGTCCCACAGCTGGCGGAGGCTGGTGCCGGGCTGGGCGGGGTCTGTGCGATTGCAGTGTCTCCCGTCTGAGCCAGCACCCTAACTGCTGTCTTGTTTGCTAGTTTGTAGCACACGGCACAGCGCCTGGCACAGCAGATATCCATGGTGTCGGTTAGATGAATGAATGAATGTGCCCCTTCCCGGGCATGAGGGGAATTTCTGAGAAGGCCAAGGTCATCTGAGTTTCACCTTCAACAGGAAATAAAGCAAGAGAGGGCTTGGCAGGGGCTAGATAAGCCCCGGGACCGACAATAAATGTTCCGTTGTAGAGTTGAAACCGTCAGGGCGATAACATGAACAGGGGTGCCTTTATCAGTTGTGGGGACGTGGGCTCTGGTGCCAGACCCTTTGGGTTCCAATCCAGGTTCACCGTTTACTTACTGCAGGTTCATTACGGTTCTGCACCGCAGACCTCTCATTTGTAAAACGGGATAATGCTGAGACCTCCATTACAGGCTGCTATGACGACAAGATGAGTTCATACCAAAAAAATGCTTAGAAGAGTGTTTGGCCCATCCTCAGTGCCCATTAGCTCACTTGAGGGTTCTCAGCCGCCATAAGTGGCCAGCCCAGTGAGGCATCTTGCCCAACAGTCAAGGCTCTGGGGTTCACTCTCCTGCTCTTCCAGCTTTCACCCATAATTCCAAAATCCACAAACCTCATCTGGCAGCAAATCTGGACTCCTCTAAGTTTACGTGAGGGCTTTCATGACCTCAGGTGGTGGGGATTCTTATACATTTCTCTGAAGAAATACTGACGTGTTATTTGATATTCAGTGTAAGCAAAATGCATCTAAAATCTGGGAAAAAATCTGGCTCACAAAATGGATCTGCCCCCTCGGTCCGGAGACAAAGGGCCGGGAGCCTGTATTACTGTTACAATCAGCTAACAAACCAACAAGAAAACATATGACAGGCATCATGAAACTCCTCTACTCACAGGATAAAATGAACTAAGGAGGTATTAGTAAGTAAACACTCACCCAAAACTCTCTCCAAAGAAGTAAATTGTGGAAAAAATAAAAACAAAAACGTATGGGCTGCTGTAGTCATCTGACTCTACAGTTGAGGGAACAGGTGCTCAGAGGGTTTGGAACCCCAAGTCCCACAGCTGGCGGAGGCTGGTGCCGGGCTGGGCGGGGTCTGTGCGATTGCAGTGTCTCCCGTCTGAGCCAGCACCCTAACTGCTGTCTTGTTTGCTAGTTTGTAGCACACGGCACAGCGCCTGGCACAGCAGATATCCATGGTGTCGGTTAGATGAATGAATGAATGTGCCCCTTCCCGGGCATGAGGGGAATTTCTGAGAAGGCCAAGGTCATCTGAGTTTCACCTTCAACAGGAAATAAAGCAAGAGAGGGCTTGGCAGGGGCTAGATAAGCCCCGGGACCGACAATAAATGTTCCGTTGTAGAGTTGAAACCGTCAGGGCGATAACATGAACAGGGGTGCCTTTATCAGTTGTGGGGACGTGGGCTCTGGTGCCAGACCCTTTGGGTTCCAATCCAGGTTCACCGTTTACTAACTGCAAGTTCATTAATGTTCTGCACCGCAGACCTCTCATTTGTAAAACGGGATAATGCTGAGACCTCCATTACAGGCTGCTATGACGACAAGATGAGTTCATACCAAAAAAATGCTTAGAAGAGTGTTTGGCCCATCCTCAGTGCCCATTAGCTCACTTGAGGGTTCTCAGCCGCCATAAGTGGCCAGCCCAGTGAGGCATCTTGCCCAACAGTCAAGGCTCTGGGGTTCACTCTCCTGCTCTTCCAGTCATGAGCTGCGTGGCGAGGCGAAACCACTTTCCTTCTCTGTGCCTCCGTTTCCTCACAGATCCAACCTCAATAATAATACATCCTTCTGGAACCTTCGTCAGAACTGAGTGAGCTGTTGGGTGTCAACTGCTCAGCTCAGTCATGTCTCAGCAACGGTGGCTATGTTTATGAACATCGCCAATGACAAGCATCTGAGCAGCAGAGAGGTCAGGCAGCAAGGACCTCAAGGTGCACAGTCCCCAGTTCTTTCCACGAGAATGCTGCATCCCCAGTGTGTTATGGGACCGCTGGTGGGCTCCAGAATGGCATTAGCCGGCATCTGGGCAAAATTATTATTACTTTTTTTATTAAATATATTTTTATTGATTTTTTTATAGAGAGGAAGGGAGAGGGATAGAGAGTTAGAAACATCAATGAGAGAGAAACATCAATCAGCTGCCTCCTGCACACCCCCTACTGGGGATGTGCCCGCAACCAAGGTACATGCCCTTGACCAGAATTGAACCTGGGACCCTTCAGTCCGCAGGCCGACGCTCTATCCACTGAGCCAAACTGGTTAGGGCAAACTTTTAAGTCATGTATTTATTTCCACAGTTTCTATCTGTGACAAGCAAATCGGTCTCCCATTTACTATCGTGATGCAGAGCTTCCTTTTTATATAAATGTAGTTAAGTGTAAATAGTGGGTTGGTTTAAAGAAAAATATTAAGTAAGTACTAGACGAGGCAGTGACAGATACAGCAAAAATCGTGAAGTTCGTACACGAGGGGCTGTGCTGAGAGGTGCTGTGGTAGACCACATCTGCCGATTAAAATAGCCCAGCACGGTGGTCAAGGGGCCCCGCCGAGGACTGCAGACAACAACGGTTTGTGTGATTCACCCGGCGTTCTTTATTAGTGAGTCCTTCCTGTCACTGAGTAAACGCTGACCTCGTCCTTCATGGAGTTCCTAACCACAAGTTAGGACCATGTTATCAACTGTCTTGGCCTCCAGTGTTCAGTTCTTCCTAATTTCCCATTCTATGTCATTAACGTGTGTGTGTGTGTGCGTGTGTGTGTGAAGAGAGCGATCTTTGTGAACAAAGGTCACACTCCCTTTCCTTACCACCCGGCGTTCTTTATTAGTGAGTCCTTCCTCTCACTGAGTAAACGCTGACCTCGTCCTTCATGGAGTTCCTAACCACAAGTTAGGACCATGTTATCAACTGTCTTGGCCTCCAGTGTTCAGTTCTTCCTAATTTCCCATTCTATGTCATTAACGTGTGTGTGTGTGTGCGTGTGTGTGTGAAGAGAGCGATCTTTGTGAACAAAGGTCACACTCCCTTTCCTTACTCACACTACCTACTTCAGTAATGGACACACACAAGGGGCTTAATCATGATAGTTTTCCGTGTGTTGTGTCCATGCCTGAGGGTTTTTAATCCTACCAACAGCTTGGTAAGGTAGATAAGGTGCCAAGTTTTACAAACAGGGAAGAAGTGAGGCTTACAGAGGGGATGTAGGCCCAAGAGGAATTTGAACCCAGGCAGCCTGAACTTCAAGCCTAGGTCTTAACTACTACATACACCACATGGCATCCACTTTTTTAGATGTCTTGCATAGATGAGAAGATGGAAGGGAGGGAGGGAGGGAGGGAGAAAGGAACAGGAAAGGCATAAAGAGGCAACAAGGCTATTTTTGAGCCACCTATATCTTGGGTTCTCCTATGTGCTAAGCATTGGACACACATTACCTTTAATCTTCATTCATATAAAGTTCCTGCTCAGAGAAAGGGTGGTCGGTAATGTTGTAAAGGTTTATTATTAAGACATTTGCTGTTAAGGCCAAAAACTCTAAAGTCAGACAAACTAGGATTCCCACCTTGGACCTGCATTTAAAAGCTGAGTAACCTTGGGCTGGTTATTTATATGGCCTGGACCTCAGTTTCCCCATCTGTAATGGGGGTGATGATATCTACTCCAGAGGGGTCCTAGAAGGATCAAATGTGTGTACCTTGAGCCTGCTCTGTGTCTTGTTCTCCATGTGTGAGCATTATCATTGTTGCTGTCATTATCCATACAACTTGTAAATCTCAGAACCAAACTATCAATCCAGGTCCATTTTAAGAGAGTAAGGAGGTTGTGAGTTGAAGTCGGACTTGAACATCAGGCAGTGTAGTTGGAAGGATAGCAGCTCCCCAAAGAGAAGAACCTGTATCCTATCTCCAGAACCTCGAATGGCAAAGGGGAGCTATGCTTGCAGCTAGAACCAAGGTCTCTCATCGGCTGATGTGGCCCAGTGTAAGCACAGGGGTCTTTAAAATTGGAAGAGGTAGCCTCGGGAGACAATCCTGGATTCTCCAGGTGGGCCCAGTGTAAGCACAGGGGTCTTTAAAATTGGAAGAGAGAGGCAGAAAGGAGTCAGGGGAAATGTGACCATGGAAGAGCGGCACCGAGATCCAATGTTGCTGCTTTGAGGCTGGAGGAAGGGGCCAGGAGCCAAGGAATGCCAGCGGCTCTGAAGCTGGAAAAGGCCAGGAGATGGACGCTCCTCTAGAACCTCCAGAAGGAGCGAGCCCTGCCAACACTTGATTTTAGCCCAAGGAGGCCTGTGTCGGACGTCTGACCTCAGGGACAGCAAGTTAATAAGCTTCTATTGTTTGAAGCCACTCCGTTTGAAGTCATTTGTTACAGCAGCCATAGGAAGCTCTTACCTGCCAGGAACGATTCAGACTTTGGCCTCAGATTTGTAAGGAAGTCAGAGGTCTTGACAACTTGCCTGATGGAGGCAGCTGTGTTGCACTTGGCCTCTGAGAATAAACTAGACACCTTCTGCTTCTCCACCTCCCCTGTGTGGGGGACCATGTGCTCACTCAGGGGGTCTGTGCAGCGTGGGGTGGAGCAGGCTTCTGGCCAGAGACAGACAGTGAGGCTCTCACGTGGGCCCAGCCACCAGCAGGCTCCAGGAGGGAGCAGGTGGAAACTGTTCCCAGCTGAGCCGAGGATGCTGGCATTTTGCAGGGCCCGGAAGTGGCTTTCTAGTCTCCAACTTCCAGGGCTCGGAGGAGTGATCGCTGCTATTTCCTTCAGCGAGAGCTCTGGTTAAGACAGGAAACGCGCTGCCCCGGGCCCTTTGCAGCTGGCAGACATCAGAACACCAAGGTGTCTCCTCTTCCTTCCAAGTGTGGCTGCGCCCACCAAGGGCGGGAGAGGCTGACTGAGTCTGGTGGGCTGTAGAGGGCATTCCCTCACCTTAAGGCCAGCTCTTCCTCGCCCCTATGTAAATGGCAGAATCATTTACATACAATACCATGCAGGTCTTCAGTTTTGTTCTCAGTTTTGACAATTATATACAAGCCTGTAATTAACGTCCCCCCAAAACAAAGAATGGAATGTGCTCATTACTCCAGAAAGTCCCCCTACCCCCATGCCCTTTTCTAGGTAGCACCACCACCAGCGCCCGCAGAGGCAACTACAGATCTGCTTTCTGTCGCTGTAGACGAGATTAGTCTTTTCTAGAATCTCATAGAAATGGCATCCTACAGCGTGTGCCCCTTTGTGGCTGTTTTCCTTCACTTTGCACAATGTGAGATTCATCCATGCCGTTGCGTAACTCATCAGCTCATCCCATCCTATTGCTGAGCAGTAGTCTATCCTGTGGACGTACCTCCTTTTTTAGAGTCTGTTTTGTCAGATTCATAGGTACAGACAACAGACTGATGGTTGTCGGATGAGAGGGTGGTTGGAGGACCGGGTGAAAATGCTGAAGGAATTGACAAGAACATATAGGTAGTTACAAAAGAGTCACGGGATGTCAAGTACAGCATGGGAAAGACAGTCAATCCTATATAATAAAAGGCTAATATGCAAATCGACTGAACAGTGGAATGACTGGTCACTATGACGAGCACTGACCACCAGGGGGTCAGATGCTCAATGCAGGAGCTGCCCCCTGGTGGTCAGTGTGCTCCCACAGGGGGAGTGCTGCTCAGCCAGAAGCCAGGCTCACGTCTGACAAGTGCAGCTGCGGTGGCAGGAGCCTCTCCTCCCTCTGTGGCAACGCTAAGGATGTCTGACTGCCAGCTTAGGCCTGCTCCCTATGGGAAGCGGGCCTAAGCCATCAGTCGGATATCCCCCGAGGGCTCCAGGACTGCGAGAGGGCGCAGGCTGGGCTGAGGGACCCCTGCCCCCAAGTGTATGAATTTCGTGCACCAGGCCTCTAGTAATGTAATAACTGTGCATGGTGCCAGGTACTGGAAATATTGGGGAAGCACTCTGTAGAGCATATGATTGCCTAACCACTATGTGTACACCTGACGACAATACCAGATAATATTGCAAAGAAGAAAAGTCTGTTTTGTGGTTGGGTTCTTTCCAGTTTGTGGCTGTTATGAATAAAGCGGCTGTAAACATTCACACATGAGTCTTTATGTGGACATTTGTTTTCATTTCTCCTGGGTAATACCCAAGAGAGAATAGAATTGATAAGAAGGGCCACACGGTTCTCCCAAGCAAATGTGCTTCCTTCAGCCATTAAATAACAGAACCATAGTCAACGCTCGGGTTGCTCATCTCATCACCCACACTCACTACTGTGTTTTTGGGGTTTTGTTTATGTAGCAATTCTATAAATTTCTCTATCATTGTAGTTTTAAACTATATTTCCCTGATGACTAAAGATGTTAAGCACCTTCTCACGTGCTAATTAGCGTCTTTGTATACTCTGGATGCAAGTTCTTTATCGTGTATTATGTCTAGCAACAATTTTCTCCCAGTCTGAGGCTTGTCCATTTCTTAATCATAACTCTGGATGAACAGAAATTTAAATTTTTAATGTTGTCCAATTTATTTATTTTACAATTAGTGCTTTTTGTGCCCTAAGAAATTCTTGCCTGGCCCAAGTTTACAAAGATATTCTCTATGTCTTCTTCTAAAAGATGTCTTCTTCTAACTGTTATATTTAGTTCTCTGATCCATCTCAGATTTTTTTAAATTTGATTGATTGATTAATTGAGAGAGAGAGAGAGGGAGAGAGAGAGAGAGAGAGAGAGAGAGAGAGAGAGAGAGGGAGTGCTGCTCAGCCAGAAGCCAGGCTCACGTCTGACAAGTGCAGCTGCGGTGGCAGGAGCCTCTCCTCCCTCTGTGGCAACGCTAAGGATGTCTGACTGCCAGCTTAGGCCTGCTCCCTATGGGAAGCGGGCCTAAGCCATCAGTCGGATATCCCCCGAGGGCTCCAGGACTGCGAGAGGGCGCAGGCTGGGCTGAGGGACCCCTGCCCCCAAGTGTATGAATTTCGTGCACCAGGCCTCTAGTAATGTAATAACTGTGCATGGTGCCAGGTACTGGAAATATTGGGGAAGCACTCTGTAGAGCATATGATTGCCTAACCACTATGTGTACACCTGACGACAATACCAGATAATATTGCAAAGAAGAAAAGTCTGTTTTGTGGTTGGGTTCTTTCCAGTTTGTGGCTGTTATGAATAAAGCGGCTGTAAACATTCACACATGAGTCTTTATGTGGACATTTGTTTTCATTTCTCCTGGGTAATACCCAAGAGAGAATAGAATTGATAAGAAGGGCCACACGGTTCTCCCAAGCAAATGTGCTTCCTTCAGCCATTAAATAACAGAACCATAGTCAACGCTCGGGTTGCTCATCTCATCACCCACACTCACTACTGTGTTTTTGGGGTTTTGTTTATGTAGCAATTCTATAAATTTCTCTATCATTGTAGTTTTAAACTATATTTCCCTGATGACTAAAGATGTTAAGCACCTTCTCACGTGCTAATTAGCGTCTTTGTATACTCTGGATGCAAGTTCTTTATCGTGTATTATGTCTAGCAACAATTTTCTCCCAGTCTGAGGCTTGTCCATTTCTTAATCATAACTCTGGATGAACAGAAATTTAAATTTTTAATGTTGTCCAATTTATTTATTTTACAATTAGTGCTTTTTGTGCCCTAAGAAATTCTTGCCTGGCCCAAGTTTACAAAGATATTCTCTATGTCTTCTTCTAAAAGATGTCTTCTTCTAACTGTTATATTTAGTTCTCTGATCCATCTCAGATTTTTTTAAATTTGATTGATTGATTAATTGAGAGAGAGAGAGAGAGGGAGAGAGAGAGAGAGAGAGAGAGAGAGAGAGAGAGAGAGAGATAGGAGAGATTTGTTGTTCCACCCATCCACACATTCATTGGCTGACTCCTGCATGTGTCTTAGCCGGGGATCGAACCTGCAACCTCGGCATACTGGGATGACACTCTAACCAACTGAGCTACCTGGCCAGGCCATCTCAGATTTATTTTTGTGTCTGGAAAGTGAACCAACAAACTCCATGGCCTAGAGATATGAGGATGACAGTTCCTAAGATCAAGGTCTAGTGCAGGATCCAGCAAGTCTTTCTTTACATAGAAGCAATTAGAGCCAGATAGTGAATGTTTTCCACTTGCCAGGTCATATGGTCCCCATAACTTTGCCTTTGTGGTGCAAAAGCAACCCTAGATAATCAGTAAACACAAGGGCATGGCCATGTGCCAATAAAACTATTTATGGACAACAAAAGTTGAATTTCATATAATTTTTATATTTCACACAATATTCTTCTTCTTTTGATTTTTTTTTACCAGTTAAAAATGTAAAAAGTCATTTTTAGCTTGTGGTTTATAGGAAAACAAACAGCAGCCAGATTTGACCTGCAGCCTCAGGCCAGAGCTTGCCAAGTCCTGGGCCACTCAGCAAGACAAACATTCAACAAACAGGAGCACACGCTGTGATAACAGCATGAAAATAAAGAGCTGTTCTGTGGCTGAGAGAATAATAGGCAGTGGATAATCCACTTTGGGTGAGATCAAAAGGAATTATAGCCAGGCCACAATGAGATACCACTTCACACCCATTAGGATGGCTATTACTTCTGGCAAAGAAAAGATCAAGTGTTGGTGGAGATGTGGAAAAATTGGAACCTTTGTGCATTGCGGGTGGGAATGCAAAATGGTGCAGCCACGGTGGAAAACGATAAAACGTTAAGCATAGAACAACCACGTGATTAAGCAATTCTTCTTCAAGGTACATACCCAAAGAATGAAAGCAGAGACTCAGATATGTATACACCTCACAGCAGCACTATTTACACTAGCCAAAGAGTGGAAACAACTCAAATGTCCGTCCACAGATGAATGAATAAGCAGGTGTATGCATATAATGGAATATTATTCAGCCATGAAAAAGAACAAAATTCTGACACGTGGATAAAACTTGAAAACATTACACCAAATGAAATAAACCAGACACAAAAAGGATAAATAGTGTACAATTCCACTTATATGAAGTGCATAGAACAGGCAAATTCATAGAGACAGAGAGTATAAAAGAGAGGGGCTGGGAGGAGGGGGGCATGGAGAGTTATTAATGGGCACAGAGATTTTATTTTTTGAATAATGAAAGAGTTTTGGGAATTGATAGTGGTGATGGTTACACAACACTGGAGATATATTGAATGACACCGGATTGTATTAATAATGGTTAAAATGGTGGATTTTTGTGTCTATTTTACCACAATAAAAAAATGAAAAAGGAATTATAACAAAGTGTCACACTTGGCACAGAGCCCAACAGAACCATGTATTGCATATCAATTCATTTACTCTTTACAACACGATGAGGCAGGTTCTGTTATCAACATCATACCCATTTAATAGATGAGAAAAGTGAGGCACTGAGGGTTTTGAAAACTTGCAAAGTCACACAGCTAGTAATCGCAGAAAGCGGGGGTCCAGCCCCAGCAGCCAGGCTCTGGGGCCTGTACTTTCAGTTACCACGCTGCGCTCTCTCTAAAAGGGTGATTCTCGACCATGGCTGACCATGAGCATTTCCTGGGAGCACCTGGTTAAACCAGAACCTCGGGGGAACCAGGCATCTGTGGGTGCAGAAGCTCCCCGTGCTCCCCATGGACAGCCAAGGTCGAAAGGAACTGCCTCAGAGGGCAGGCTTCTCTCAGGAAATGACGCCTCAGCAATGACCTCGAAGATGAACAACAGTCGTGTTTTTATCTTCCTGTGTGCGAATGACACACATCCTGGTAGTAATGATAGTTAATGCTTATTGAGCAGTTACGCCCCAAGCATGACACTAAATACTTCTAATACTTCATCTCCGTTAATGTTCACCATGATCTCAGGAGGTAAATGCCATCATCCCCATTTTACAGATGAGGCAACTGAGGCCTAAAGAGAGTGAGTTGCTTGCCCGAGGACACACTGGTACTAAGTGGCAGGATGGGGGCCCAGGCACGTGCTGTCCAAGCTCAGCTCTCCAGCTTCCCTCCCCAGGGAAGCTCGCCAAGGGCGGCCCAGACCGGAGCAGTGAGAAAGGCTGGGCTTACCCTCCTTTGATTGGTTTTGTTTTATTTTGTTTTCTGCACATGTCTGCCTGTGGCGAGGCCCCTCGGCACCCCCACCTCTTGGTAGATTGAGTCAGAACCTTGGCGGGAGCTCCGAGGACAAGGCTTGTTCATGCTTCTGAATAATCTTGCTCTGGGGTGAAGAGGAGGCGAGGTAGGGAGGACTTTGTTGGGTAAATTTAATGAATTATCTAATAAGTAGCATTCCAAGGCCTTTACTCCAGGGAGGTGTGTGTGTGCGTGGGGGGGGAGGGGGGGGCGCGTGCACGCGCATGTGTGTTTCTAGGTCTGGATCATGTCCACAACCTAGAGCAGGCCTATCTGGGGGAGGGGTCACCCCAAGGGACACAATATGATAGGGAAGTCTCTTGACTTTTCCTCTCAATTCTGAAGGATGGAGACCATGTTTTGCTTATTCATAATGCTAACTCCAGAACGCTGTCTGGCAGGCAGGATAGTTGCTCATTAAGATGTGTGGAGCGGCCCAGCTGGTATGGCTCAGTAGTTGAATGTTGACCTATGAGCCAGGAGGTCATGGTTCGATTCTGGTCAGGCCAGGTGCCTGGGTGGCAGCTCAATCCCCAGTGGGGGGCATGCAGGAGGCAGTCCATCAGTGATTCTCTCTCATCATTGATGTTTCTCTCTCTCCCTCTCTCCCTTCCTCTCTGAAATAAAAAAAGATATATTTTAAAACAATAAAGTAAGATAAAGTAAGATGTGTGGAGCACATGGATATGTACAATGGCGGGGGGGGGGGGGGTTGCCCTGCAGAAGAGGCACCTGAACTGAGACCCAAGGAAAAGAAACTCCACATTCTAAGTTCACATGAAGCTTTTCAGGTATTCCTTGTCACCCATCTAAAATAATAAAAGTGTAATGTGCTAATTAGACTGGACAGCCAAATGACCTTCTGGACATCACTCCAGACATCCTTCCATATTAAGCTGTGGTGGCGGGGGCTGAGACAGAGGCAGTTAGGGACGATCAGGCAGGCAGGCAAGTGGTTAGGGGTGATCAGACAGGTAGGCAGAGGGGTTAGGAGCAATCAGGCAGGCAAGCAGAATGGTTAGGGGTGATCAGGCAGGCAGGTGAGCAGTTAGGGGCAATCAGGAAGGCAGGCAAGCAGTTAGGGGCATCAGGCAGGCAGACAGAGTGGTTAGAGGGATCAGGCAGGCAGGTGAGTGGTTAGAAGCCAGTGGTCCCAGATTGTGAGAGGGATATCTGACTGCCGGTTTAGGCCCGATCCCTGTGGAATCGGGCCTAAACCAGCAGTTGGACATCCCCCAAGGGGTCCCGGGTTGCAAGAGGGTGCAGGCCGGGCTGAGGGACACCCCTCCCCTGCATGAATTTTGTGCACTGGGCCTCTAGTAACTGATAAGAAAACTGAAGATCAAAGAGGGTTAGTGATTTTGTCAACTACCACGTATCTAGAAAGTACCAGAGTTTGAATTTGAACTTGGGCCCCCAGACTTTTCTCCCAGAATTCTTTCTACTGGACATTGGCAGACAACCAGAGGATAATACAGGTGAATAGATTATATTTTGTGGCAGCACAAGGACTCTAGCCATCACTGCCAATGAAAAAAATCATAATTAACAGCATCAACTACCATTTATTAAGAGCTTAAGATGTGCCAAATACTGGTCTGGGTATGTGAAATGCATTATCTCAATAGATCTTTCCAAAAAAACCTGTGGCATGGAAGCTATTCTCATCCCGATTTTACAGTTGCGGACACCAGGCCCTGAAGCATTAACAGGCCTCAGTTTGCCGGGCCAGTCAGGAGCAGAAGGTCAAGCTCAGGACTCCAAAGCTGAGCCACTATCCTTCAGGCCTGTCCGTCAACTCAGTCCTGGCATCAGGCAGCCTGGCCCTTGGCTGTCGCCGGGTCAATGATGAGGTTCGTTAATATTACACCTTCCTTTCTAGGGCTCCGAATGTCTCTATTTTAAGAGAACGTTCACAGTCCTTTGACAAAATTTTCCACTTTTCAAAACCGGGTGTTTTGATGTCATGTCTTGGGTGATGGAAATTTTTCTAGTCACAAGCTGTGCAAACATAGTACATAGCCACAAAGACTATGAACAGGCCTGCAGAGTAGATGGTTATCAGCTCAGAGTCAGCACCCCTATGCACCTTCCCCAGACCCCATGGCGGCTAGTCAGGAAGCTGAGAGGGAGGATATCTCCCCACCCTGGTGCTTCTCCCCACCCTGGTGCTTCTCCCCATCCTGGTGCTCCCACATGGAGAGAGCCCAGCTCCTAAGACTCCTGGCCTCTCTCTGCTCTTTACCCACTCTGCTCCAGGAGAGGAGTGCTTGGTCTAGCTGGTTGATAAATTTGGGAAAAATAAAACTAGTTTCCTTGTGGAGTAGGGAGCAGCCTTTGGACTCATGTCCTCTGCTCCTGTGTTGGAACTGGAGGAACCATTTAATCCTGAGGCTGGTGTTGGAAAGCCTCTCTCTCTCTCTCTCTCTCTCTCTCTCTCTCTCTCTCTCTCCATCTCTTTTCCTCCCTCTCTATTTCTCTCTCTCGTTCTCTGTTCCCTGTGTGGGAGTTACTCGATGTCAGTCCATTGAACTTTTTCCAGCATAAGTTAGCCAGAGACGGTTACCTCTGCGAGAGAAAAACACCCACACAACTGTCCGCACATGGACAGTAAGAATTAGAACTTTAGGTCCAATGCCTTCATGGAACAGCTGGGACACTGAAGGGGGGACTTTTAAATTTGGGGTCAGGGAGACCTTGTGGCTTGATGACTAAGAGCACAGGCTGTTGAGTCAGATAGTCCTGGATACAAAGCCCGCCTCTGCCATTTGTTGGTTATTCATTGATAGGGGCGCATTACTTAACTTTCCAAGCCTCGGGGCGTCACCTGTGACTGCAGGGTAAGAACAGCACCTGGCTTCCAGGGCAGGTCGTGCAATGAAGTACATAAGAACCCGTGGCTGTGAGTGCAGTTAGTCTTCTAGATTTCTTCTGAGAAGTCACGCAAACTGGGGATGTAAATTGCAGAAGAGAGGCTGAGCAGGAAGGCCGTAAAGAAGCCCTTTCTCCAAGGGGATGTTGCTTTCAGAGGCACAGAGCGGGGAGCTCAGCCAGCTGTTTTCCAGGAAATCGTGCACTTAACCCAGGGTCAGCTCTACATTTTAAAGATAAGGCCGTGTCAAAGGCCTGGCGAGAGAAGAAAACAAACAGGATGATGAACAAATCCAACCACGCTGCATAAACTCTGAGGTCTCCAAGGTGCCATCAGAACCCTGAGTTTGGAGGTGGCTCCATCTCCATCGGGGCAAGGAATCAAAGCCATCATCCATATTCTATTGACAGCTACAGCACGAAAGCCATGCTCAGCATCAGACGGCCAAAGCAAAGGCTCACTAGGATCTCGGGAACAGTAAGATGTAAACGGTTAATCCAGACCCATGGGCTCAGGGACTTGGCATTGAAAGTTTCTTCTGCCAGAAAAGTTCTTGCCAAACCTCTTCTTCTGCACGGCTCAACCTTCTCATCTCAGCTCAATTGTCACCTCCTCCAAGAAGCCTTCCCAGTTCTCTCTAATGAAGCAACACTCTCAGAGTGTTGTCTATGTTTCTCTCCCAGCAATGCCAAGTTTGTAACGAGATGTTTCTGTGATTGTTGGATCGGTGGCTTTGCCCACTGTGAGTTCCAGGTGGCCAGAGAGCTTATCCACTGTATTCACTATTATAGGCCAGGGTAAATCGGTTCCAGACCCGAGATAGAAACTCTATGTATCTTTATTGATTTAATGACTTTGGTAAGTTCCTTATAATTATCATTCATTCACTTACTCAACAAGGACTTAAATCTTTAGCATATCGCTATTTGATGATGAACACCATCATTAGTTCATGCAATTAAACATTAATTAATTAGTAACCTGTGAGTGCATACTATCTGCCAGGCACTGGCATGGGCAATGAGAATACAGCCATGACAAAACTCTCCACCCTGATGGAACTTGTAGTGGGAAGAGGTGTCAACAAATACATAAATATGACACATGTCCAAGGAGTTATCATTGCTTTGGAGAAAAATAAGTAGGGGAGGGTTAGGGTCGGGGAACCATGGAACAGGGAGATGCTGGAGAAGGCTTCATTGAGCAGAGACCTGAACAAGTGAGGGAACCCAGCTTGGCCATCTGAGCGATCATTCCAGAAAGAGCAGCAGGCACAAAGGCTCTGAGGGGCACATCCTTGGTAGTGTGGGTGCAGTGAAGCGATCAGAGAGGAGGAGAGGTTGTGGGTCACTGAAAGACTTAGGCTTTGCTCTGAGATGGGAGTCATTGAGGAGGTCTGCAAGGGGATGCGGCATTTCGCATTACAGTGGGGCCTTGACTTACGAGTGTCCCGAGTAACGAGTTTTTCGAGATATGAGCCATCTCTCGGCCGACTTTTTGCTTTGAGTTGCGAGCTAAAATTCGGGTTACGAGCCAGCTTCAGATACCCCACCGCTAGTTGGCGCAGCGAACGTCACAGTGAACGCCACAACCTCAGCCCAGCATCATGTGTCATTGTAATGGTGAAAACTGATTTGACATACAAGTAATTTGAGTTACGAGCTCCGTCACGGAACGAATTAAACTCATAAATCAAGGCTCCACTGTATTTTCAAATAATCCCGCTCTGGAGACTAGATGGGAGGAGGCACAGCTGGGGAAGGGGAGAAGCTCCAGGCAGCCCTGTGCGGGCTGGACCAGGGCGGGAGCAATGTCAGGCTCCTTGACAGTAACGCGGAAGATGCTGCCGGACTGAGTGTGGAACGTGAGGGGAAGGAGGCATCAGGGATGAGTCCAGTATTAGGGGCCTGAGCCACTGAATGGACGGAGTAGCCATGAGCAGAGATGGGAAGACTATGAGACGAGCAGGTAGGAGGGAGGTGGTGATGGGGCTTGGCCATGTGACAGTTGAAACTTTTTATACCCCCAAGTGGAGATAATGACAGACAGACACATCCCTTGCCCCCGGCCCCTGTTCTAGTGACAGCATATATGCCACCTAGTGCCAGGTGCTAAGAAGGTGAGGGGATGTGAGTGGCAACTATGTTGTAGGTGATCGGTGGCCTTTGTGAGAAGGTGACATGAAAGCTGAGACCAGGACAGGGGACAACAAAGACAAGTCCCCAAGGACCCAATGAGCCTATCGAGTTGAGGAACAGAAAGGTCACTGTGGCTGGGACAGAAGAAGGGGGACAACGGGAGGAGAGACGCGAGGTGGCGGATGCTCTCCTTGTCGGAATCCAGAGGGCTTCCCGACAGCCCGGGTTTTACCCAAGTAATGGGAGCCATCGGCAGGGTTAGGGAGGAAGGCTGCTGGCCTCTGATTTCACTGTTTTATTAAAGGTGACCTTTAGATGGATGAGCATGAGAGGAAGACAGTGGAGACTCGGGGGAACGGACTGGGGCGTCTATTACGGTTGTCCACCCAAAATCTGACATTGGCTCGGGAGGTGGAGGAGACAGAACAAGTCAGAGATGTGGGGCCTGTGTTGTAGGTACAGACGACAGGACACACAGACTGGCAAGGGGATTAGAGGAAGAAGAATCCAGGATGATGCTAGGGTTGGGGTGAGTAATTGGTTGAAGGCTTCCAGGGACTAAGGAGGGGACAGACGGCAGGAGAAGAACCCACGTTTTATTTGGTCACATTAAGTTTGAAATGAATGAGGAAGTAGGAACAGGGGTGCGCATGTTGGCACTTTTTGTAATGTTAGCGAAATCTTCCATACAGACAGACCAGCGGGCGATTCAGAAGAACCTAGCTGCATGAGTTTTCCCACGGTGACCCATCTGGGTAACCGGCCCCTGAAAGTCCCTCTGTGCCCCTTCACTCATTATCCCCTCCCCAAGGTCACCACTGTCCTAGCCTTTCATGAGAGACAAGTTTTATTGGCATTTTAAAAAAATATTTTTATTGATTTCAGAGAGGAAGGGAGAGGGAGAGAGATAGAAACATCAATGATGAGAATCATTGATCAGTTGCCTCCTGCACGCCCCCCACTGGGGATGGAGCCTGAAACCCGGGCATGTGCCCTGACAGGGAATCGAACCATGATCTTCTGGTTCATGGGTCAACGCTAAATCACTGAGCCATGCCAGCCGGGCATTATTGGCCTTTTTAAACCTTTGAATAAGAGATGATACTCAGAGATAAGCATGGGGCATTGTTCGTGTAATTCTCAGAAAAATACTTCATCTGGTTTTTCTTTTAGACAGAATCAGATTTTGTTGTTGTTTGTAACATTGAGGTTGTGAGTTTGTCTTTTTCTCCTTCTTTCCAAGTGAGGTGCTAACCTGGGGTGTGAGTGAACTGCCACCTGACTCCGCTCCCCCCCACACACACACCCTGTGAGTCACAGGCCCCCAGACCACGGGGAAGGTGCAAACCTGCACTCCGTCCTCAGCAGCAGGTCCTCTCCGCCCAGCCCTTCCCCTGAGGTGCCTGTTTCTGGTCCAGCCAGACAGATGGCTCTTCTTAAGGCCTCCTTGACAGCGTGCAGGTTTTGCAGTGTTTGTTTTAGTATCTTAATGAAAATACAGCCAACTCCATTCTGTCCTGGAAATTAATTTACCCCACTCCCTCTCTCCCTCCCTTTCTCTCTCCCTGTCACTACTCCTGTGATTCTTTCTTCGGGAAATAATTCCGCTCATGCTCTGCCTCCTGCATCTCCGAATCCCAGCAGATGGAACCGGCCGCTATTCTGAGCCTCTGCATTGGCAGACAAGCTGCAGGGGAGGCAGCTCGGGCCCAGCCCCGCCCGGCAGGAGGCGGGAGCCACTGCAGAGCACAAGCCTGTCTTTCCACCAGGCAGACTTCCCAGGAGACCCAGGTCTGGGCCTTTGCTGAGAGAGCTGTTTCTCCTCCTTGGCTGTTAACACGTGCTTTCCTCCATAATATCAAACAGTAACCTTTGAGTCTCCCACATTCTGGTGTGCTTGGAACTCACAGACCATGTTTCCAAACACACACACACACACACACACACACACGCGCGCGCGCGCGCACACATGCACACACACACATGAGACCCCAATCTGTCCTGGCTGACTCCTGGCCAAAAAAAACCCAAAAAACTTTTAACTTGTAATGTGGCCTTTCTCCTTTTTCAAACAGCTTCATTGAGATATAATTCACGTGCCTCAAAATCCCCCCGTCTTCAGTGTGCAGTTCAATGGTGTTCGCTCGTTTAAGGAATTGAGGACCGACTATTGCGTTTTGGAAATGGAGCCAGTGGCGAACATTCTGCCGTCCAGCCCCCCTCCTGAGGGACGAAGGGAGACGTCAACTCCAGCGGGCCCAGCCTGTCTCACCCCCATGGTCCTTTCATTCATATCCCTTTACAACTTGCTTCCTGTGTTTTCATTCTGAGCTGCTCAGCCTGCTTCTTAGGAGCCCTGTCGATTGTGAGAGGCGTTTTCCGTGTTTGTTTTCATTAGTGTTTGGAGTCTTCAGCTCTTTGCTTTCTCTGCTGGGCTAATTGGAGAGACTTGGAGGGTATCTTTGGGCCCATTGCAAACCATCCAGAAATGTGCGGTGTTTAGAGCTAAGTTTAACCGTTCATCGCAGTCTAAGACTGTTCAGAATGGTCAAAAGGAAGATACTTAGAAATATCAACAGAGCACACATGCCTGGAACATTTTCCTGATATTAAAATATTAATCTAGAGTTTGCTTTGCTGTGCCTGGGTCTCCGTTTCCTCATTTGAAGAACCGGGATTAAAATAACCACTCAGGAGGTTTGCCCGAGGATCACATGAGATAATGCCTGTGAAAACACCTAGAAGACAATCATTTTTTTTAAAGCAATAAATGTTCATTTAATAGGCATCTCAAAGAAATCCACTAGTGGTATAAGAATTCCATTTCTGCCCGGCCAGCGTGGCTCAGTGGTTGAGCATCGACCTATGACAGGAGGCCACGGTTTGATTCCCTATCAGGGCACATGCCTGGGTTGCAAGCTCGATCCCCAGTGTGGGGTGTGCAGGAGGCAGCTGATCAATGATTCTCTCATCGTTGGTGTTTCTATCTCTCCCTCTCCCTTCCTCTCTGAAATCAATAAAAATATATTTTAAATAAATAAATAAATTTTAAAAAAGAATTCCATTTCTGTCAAGGTACATTCATAAAAGCATTGTGCCTGCTGTTGGAGAGGTGGGTGCCAGTTCCACCACCCACTCACCCACAGGTACCGAGGCTGGCTGTGAGCTAGGCTCTCCGGACAAGGTGTCTAGGCTGATACAGTTAGGGGGAGGCGTGACAGATGTTCAACACATAGCTGAGCAAAGAACTGTCTAAGTACAAACTGTACGGTATAGGGTTGTGGCAGCAATTCTTCCAGGGTGTGTGTGTGTGTGTGTGTGTGTAAAGCAATTTAAAGGAATGTATATTTTGCTAGCAAATTTATGCCTACAGGCATAGGTAAAAATTTTCTGGAATAATCCACAAGAACTTGGTTACAGGGGTTTCTTTTTGTGATAGGAACCAGAAAAGTAGATAGGAGAATGTCTTCTACTTTTCATTCTATAACCTTCTATAACATTTGAAGCTCCTAATTGTAAACATTTTAAAATTATTTGTTTGCTTGTTTACATGTCAATAGGGCTTCCCTGAGAGTCTATGTGTATTTTCTTCATTACACTTTCTCTATTAAAAACAAAACCTATTATTTAAAATGAATAAATGATTAACTGCTTGAAATATTTAACTTGTCCTGCCAAACCAGTTAAATAGTAAATATATTTACTTAAATAAATATACTTTGCGTTTTTAAGTGTAATGTATTATTATAATACATTACACTTAAAAACACAAAGGTCATTCACACGAGTGCAAGCATTCATCCACCTACACCAAGTTGTTCCCAGCCAGCAGGTGCCCCCAAAGTCTGCCCACACAATCACACTTTCACTCAGCAGACATTTACTGAGCATCTACTATGCACCAAGGCATTGTTCTGGGCTCTGTAGATTGAACAGAGCCATCAGGGAGTTACAGCCTGGACTCTACTTGGAGAAAACAGACAATAAATAAGACAAAAAAACAAACATTTATATATAACTAGAGGCCCGTTGCACAAAGAGATTCGTGCAATAGGCCTTCCTTCCCCTGGCTGCTGGCACCGGTTTTCCTCCGGCACCCGGGACCCAGGCCTTTGCTCCAGCCGCAGCGAAGAAGCCAAGCCTGGAGGCTTCTCCTCTCTGACCACAGCAGAGAAGTCAAGCCTCTTCAGTCTTCAGTCTTTGCTGGGGCCGGAGCCTTCAGTCTTCGCTCCAAGCCTGCATATGCAAATTAACTGCCATCTTTGTTGGGTTAATTTGCATACTCATACTGATTGGCTGGTGGGTGTAGTTGAGTGACACCAATTTGCATGTTTCTCTTTTATTAGTGTAGATAATGTAAGTCCTACAAAAAAATGAGCACAGAGCTGGATGCTGAGTGACAAGGGGAGAGGGGTGGTGCTTTGTTTTATGGTATAAAGTACATTTTGTAGTTGAATCCACTGTGGAGGACAATCGGAGGCCTGCCTGAGGAGGGGCATTTCAGCAGCAACCTGGTGAAGGGAAGGAGGGAAGGAGCCATGCAGGTAAATGAGGGAAGAATGGTCTCCTCCACAAAAACCGGTAAAGGCCCTGAGATGGGAGAAATAGAACCAGTGAAGCTTCCGGTGATCACATGACTGTTACACTGTCCCGTCCGCTTGTCACAGTGTTCAAACACTTCATAACTTCATCCTGGCCAGTGTGGCTCCGTTGGTTGGAGCATCATCCCGTGCACCGAAGGGTCTCAGGTTTGATTCCTGGTCAGGTCACATACTCAGGTTTTGGGTTCAATCCCTGGTTGGGTGCATATGGGAAGCAACTTATTAGTGTTTCTCTCTCACATCAATGTTTCTCTCTCTCTCTCTCCCTCTCCCTTCCTTTCTCCCTAGAACCAATGAAAAACATATCTTCGGGTGAGGATTAAAAAATTTTTCATAATGTCAAACATTTTTTAAGTAAAAATTAAGCACTCATAGCTTTATTATCTTTGTGTATAAAGGGCTCAGATTATGTGGTTCTGGGCATTGCTTCTCTTTTTTAGATATTTAATAAAAATAGTCAATGTGAACAATACATATTAGAGAAACAGATATATCTTTGTATATCAAAATATGTTAAACTTCTTATAGCTGTATTCATTCACAATCATTAGCTGTATTCATTCACAATCATTACAATACACTTTTTCTGTATTATCCTAATTGCTCCATGAAATATCTGTATTTTATTATCACAATACATCCCCATTTTAATGAAAATTAAAATGAAATATTAATTAGTCACTGAAATTTAAATTAGTAAACACCCCAGCACACAGAGCACAGAACAGTCCCCCACGATGAAGAATGCTTCATGGATGCAGCCAGCAGGAGGGCTCTATTGTGATTAGTTGTGGGGAGCTGATATAGGGTTAAGCCTCGGACTGACCTGTGGGCAAAGTCATAAACAAGTCCCAGCTTAGAGGGCACAGTCCTCTTAGCATAATTAGGCTTGATGTTATGACGCTCCCTAGATCTTACTCGGGAAGCTAATGGGCTGAGGGAAGTGCAACAAGAACAAAAACAAGTGAAACTCACAAGAACTGTGTAACTATGGAAACCACTACCTTGTTTACCGCTCACTATAAAATAAAGGCTCAGCTTGCCTTGGGATCTCTCTCTGTGGCCTCAGCCAAGCACAGGGAAGATCCATGGAGACTAAAAAGAGCTAGAGAGTTCTGAACACTGTCTCCGTGTAAAACATTCTTCGCCGACTCCATCCACACCTTTGGGAACCCCTGGACCACTGGGGCTGGACCCCAGCAATTAGTGGAGAGAGGTCTTCACCCCCACCTGCCACTCAAGGGGAGTGGAATTCTTGTGATATCCCAAGAAAAAGAATTTTCTGAGACTTGCTTGGAAGAATGAAACATTGTAGAAAATTTTATTTCCGTGGATGCAAACCTCCAAGTTTCCAAGGTCTGATTTCCCCCAGTCCTCCCAAAGGAAGAAGTCCCGTTTCACCTTTAGCAAGACTAAAATCCGTGTCCTGAGCCTCCGGTCCATGTTGGAGCAATCCAATCCAGCATCGGGCTAGCTCAGTTTGTGTTCCCAGTTGCAATCCATCAGTCCATTGCATGTGGGGTCCGCAGGGCCACATGGCTGAGTAGGAAACAGACGAATGCAAGAATGCAGGAACAAGAGAGCCCCATTAGCCAAGAGCGCCAGCTCCTTTGTTTGGAAGATTATGTATCCCCACATTTTCAGTGGCTTGCATTGGCTGCACCTCTTCTAGCCAGTGCTTTTTGTTCCCAGATTTGATTGACAAGTACCTCCCCTAGGTCAACCCAACTTCACTGTGCATGTGTCCAATCTCCCCTTTGTCCAGCCTCTTGCCCCAGTGATCTGCAGGGGATGGGCTGGTGGTTCCCTGGGGACTGAAATTGCAGCTTCCTGGTGAAGCTGCCCAGATGGCCATGCTTATAATAATATGCTCCCTTCCTATTATTAATAACCAGCCAATTACAATGGTATCATGATGATAGGTGAGTGAAACCAGGCACTGCTTAAGATAATAAGAAAAAAAATAGAAATAACAAGTCTTCACTCACCATCTAATTGTGTTTCTTGGAAAGCACTTTCCACTGTGGTCCTCACCTATGAAATGAAGGGCTGCCTATTAATTTAGCTCTAAGTCCTTGTTGATTCATTCTCTTTCTCTCATATGTTCAGTTCTAACTCTATGAATTCTGATTAGAATAACTGCTTTGTAACCAGTCATATTCACAATTACTGGCGGAGCACAGAATTAATCTTCTGTCTTCATACAGGATCTTGTGGGTAGGATGACCTGGAAGAGTGGTTCTCAACCAGAGGCCACCCGCCCCCCTTCCAGGGGACATTGGCAGCGCTGGGACACAGCTTTTGCTTAGCATGACGATGCAGGAGATGCTGCTGGCATCTAGTCGGTAGGGCCAAAGATGCTGGTAAACACTCCAGTGCGGGGACAGCCCCCCACCATGAAGAATGATTCAGTGGGTGTCAGCAGTGCCAAAGGTCAGAACCTTGGGTCTAGAGAAAGTGGAACCGATCAGGACCGATCAAGACCAGACCGGTGGAGAGCATTGTTTACTTCTGATGTCCACGTGGTATTTCCCACCTAAGAAACAACACAGCAACTTCTGCCTTTGTTGATGCTGTTTCTCTTTATTATTCCTGAATTCTTGGATGTGTGACTTAAAGAACCCACGTCAGCCCCAGCACAATGGGGTGAATGAAGACTGAGGGCAAATTGGACCCTGTGCCATGACTCTAAGTCCTTCTGCTGTAGGACTTGGAAAAAGTCTTCAGATCCTTGGACTCATTTAATCAACAATACGCTCATCTGCATACGGCATTCAGCAACAGAGGAAACTTTTCTTCCCTGAGCCTTTCGCTTCCCAATCAAAGGGAAACAAAGGATTCAAGCAGCTTCAGTGACTCTCAAGTAAACGTGGGCGCAATCCCGAGCCATCTAAAATGTAGAGCGATGAAAAAGCATACTTACTAACCTTGTAAACATTCTACAAAAGTACAAGGGAATCTTTACAAAGAATACCCAAGTGTCCTTATTGTATAATAGCCCTTTGTACTTTGAAATGTTCCTATGTCTATAAAACAGAATTGAACAAAACAGCCTAAAAGAATGCTATTTCCAAGTCTTCTAGTAATGGTGTTGTTAAAACATTACTTTTCAGTTTCTTAACAGAAAATTAAGTTTCCCACACCAAGATCAGTTCAACTTGCAAAAAACACCCATATTTAAGCAACTGTCACAAGGGACTCAAGAGAAAGCTAATTGAACACTGAGGTTGTTTGTTTGTTCTTTATGATTTTACTAGAGGCCCGGTGCATGAATTTCATGCACCGGTAGGGTCCCTAGGCCTGGCCAGCAAACAGAGCTGATCTGTGGGGTGACCAGCAGAGCAATGGGGGCCCCCCACTCGCATCTGCCTCGGCCTGACCCCGCCTGCTCACCTGCTCCACCATCCCACCGCAGTCCCATCGGGGCCGGCAGCGCCTCCACTGCCAGCTGCTGCCAGTGCCACATCACCAGCACCCACCATGTTCTGTGCCACCCCCTGGTAGTCAGCACACATCTAACTCCTGGTTGGTCGAACTCCCGCCTTTGTGGACAATTTGCATATTAGCCTTTTATTATATAGGATTTTATTTTTTTTTACAAAATAATTAGCCATTTACATGCAATAAACATTCCTATTTCAAGGAAAAAAAGATTTTAAATATAATATTACCAAAACTGTACTAACATAGTATAATATTACAAGAGTTGTAGGAAATATTAAAAATCTGAAAATAATAGGATTACTTCTATTATATTCTAAAATATTTTTTTCTCTGGCTCTATTTTTGTTCATCAGTTTATGTTGGTCATTATATTCCACAAATGAGATCATGTGATATTTATCTTTCTCCAGCTGGTTTATTTCGCTTAGCATAATGCTCTCCAGGTCCATCCATGTTGTTTGTTTGTTTAATTCTTTAATGTTGAAGAACATGAGTTTTTGAAGTTCTCAAATGATGACCCAGGTTTTTTTCCTGAAAATACCAACAGCAGCAGCTTGGCTGGAAGCAGGAATTGGACAAGAGAAGAGATTGAACCC
>NW_005358435.1:92726-102766 GCF_000412655.1 Myotis brandtii
AACTTCCAAGGAGAAACTGTGAGGTTTGAAATCACTGCATGTTACATTATTCATCATTCTAATGGCCTCCAGCCTTATGCAAGGCAGTGCCTGCAGCCATGTGCCAAGAAGTTACTGTAGGGCCCTAGCCAGTTTGGCTCAATGGATAGAGCCTCAGACCGTGGGCTGAAGGAAGGGTCCCGGGTTTGATTCTGGTCAAGAGCATATACCTCGGTTGCAGGCTCGATCCCTGGCCCTGGTCAGGGCCTGTGTGGGAGGCAACCAATCGACGGTTGCCTCCCTCACGTGGATGTTTCTTTCCCTCTCTCTCTGTCTCTTCCACTCCCTTCCCCTCTCTCTAATAAAAAAAATAAAAATAAAAATAAATCAATGGAAAAGGATCCTTGTGTGAGGATTAACAACAACAGAAAAAGAAGTGTGCTGTGGGGGGAAGGACCCTCTGGGAGCAAAGGAAAGCCTCTCACCTCCCCAGTCCTCCCCTCCTCCCCCACCTCCACCCTCTATCTGTAGGTTTCCCAATCGCCTCACTGTTCCAAAGGCCACTGACATCGCAGTCCCCATTAGGTACTCAGCCAAATACAGTCACTGCTGGACTGCATCTTTCTCTTTCTAAGCCCTTTGACCCACTGATTTCAAAATGTCTCTTTAATAGGCCAGCGAGGGCAGACTTCTCTCAATAAAGGCATGGAAAAGCAAGCTGGAAAACCGCACTGGGGACGGGCGATTTCAGGAACTGCAGAGAGCAGTCTGACAGTTCCCACCTAACTCCTGAGGCCTCACTTCAGTCTACAAAGATGAGAGGCAGGAAACTACCCGCGATCATCCAATGAGCTCAGCCGGCCTGGGGTTGTTTTTTGTAAAAGGCAGGGTGGGGTGTGGTGGGAGCTGGGAAAACAGGCATTCTGCCCAGGGGAACCTAGAGGGAGAGAAAACGGCTCTCCTAAAATCCCTGCAGTTTGTTGCCAGTGATTCAGTGCATACCTGACAAAAAAAAAAAAAAGTTGTCTAACTGGTTTAGCTGTTTCAACTGGCTACTGCCAAGAGGAGTCAACAGAACCTTATCATTTCAGTCACCTGTAACTTGGACATTATTTTCAAGTGAATATTTATCATTGCAATGCTATTGCATTGCCGTCTTTGCCTTGGATTGATTGCTACATTGTGTCGGACGAAGCCGACTCCATAGCAACAAGCTGGCGAGGCTGCTTGCACTGAGCTGTCCTTCCGTGGCCCCTGGGAGCGTGGGGGAGCGTGACTCCCGCCCCTGCGACTTCCAGTTACTTTGCTGGATGGGAGCTGAGTTGAGAGAAGCGTTCTTTCCTTGCCCTCTGGACTCCTCCAGTGGGTGGGGTGGGGTGGGGTGGGAGTGGGGGGAGAGGGGCTACTGATCACGTTGCTCATCTCAATGAATTCCACACATGGGCATTTCTCTCTCTCTTCATTCAGGAAGTGGCGAGCCCAGCCCTGCGATTCTTTCTGCTCCGATGATATAAACAAATTGCAGAGGAAGTCAAGTCAAACTTTCCCTTGCTTCTTTTGTTCTCCCAACGAGCAATTCAGAAAACAGAGCCAACTCCTTTTTTTTTTTTTTTGGATGTCTTTTAATGATTGCTCTTAACTGGCAAGGCAGAAAACCTCCTGTTTTAATTTTTGTTCTTTTAAACAAAGATACTCCTAAATGGATTTTTTTTTCCACAAAAGCAAAAATGCCCTAGAAGTTTGTGTTGTGTATGTGTGTGTGTGTGTGTTTTTTACAGCTGTTTTCTGAGACTTCTCAAACCAAATTGCTCCCTTGACATTGCACAGTTACCTAATTGTTGTTCTTTCCTTTGAATTTCAACCAGAAGAGCAGTAACGAGCTTTGCATGGACAGTGGCAAACATGAATCAAAGCTTCTGGCGCTCGCAGCCACAGCCGAGGAGAGCTAACAGGCAGGATTGGTGAGGGTGCCAGGACAGGCTTGCTGCAGACAGAAAGGAGACAGCTTATCTGTGTCATCTACAGATGCTGCTCAAAGAAAGCTCACACATCATTAGCCCCTCTCACAGTGGGGCTACTTGCAGCCTTATCGCCGCTTATAAGATTTCATCTCTGGGTTTCACTGATAGCTCTGAGAGGGAACATCTTCAAACCAGAGGCACCTGATAATCCAGGTGACATGCTCACCACGCCCATCCTAGTCATCTAATAAAAGAAGCCTTGCACCAAGTAACTAAAGGAAAACAGAATGGAGCTACATAACAAATATTTGTAGGGTGGCCCCGAGATGGCTCCCCCGATTAGATGTCCTGTTCTGTTAATCCTGGTGCAAGAAACACAGAAGATGTGACGGCCACATGGATGTCCATATGCCTCCCTTGCTTGTCCTCAGTTGGCCCTCAGTACAGGGGTAATTAGTCAACTTTGAGTCCAGCCCTATTTTCTAGTGAAGCATGTTAGAGTTCAAATACAGGCTCAAGCTACTTACCGAGTCTCTGTGTTCCCTTCTGTAAAATGGGGATATGTTATAACATAACAGTGCATAAGGGTTAGAAATAATATATACGGAGAGACAGAGATAGAGAGATTACTCTCTCAACCCAAAGTGTGGCATATGTGAGGTTCTCAATTAAAGGTAGTTGTGATTATTAAAATTTAGAACACTGACTTCTTCTGAGTCAGGAAAAAATAGCATTGGTAGAATCCGAACTTCATAGTGTTTGCCAAGTGACTCTGTGTCAGAACATGTTTGCTCAGTCATGATCACCACCTCCCTCTTTATCTATAAATACCTGTATACTGTAGACATTTATAGACTAATAGGCACATAAGATCATTTATGCAAGTTTTAACTGACTGTGTGATTACTGAATAAACAGTGGGTGGAAGGAAAATGTGTGGGTCTGAAAGCTGGCTTTAATTCCCGTTTTATCTTATATTCTTGCACTGTTTACTTACTTGTCTACAGTCTCCCCACTGTTGATTCTTTTCCAGGAATGCATTTCCTTTGAACAACATCAGATGAGAAAATGATTTCATTTGCATCGTCGCAGGGGAGGCAGAGAAACAAACAGAAAAACCCTGAGGGTGCGACTTGCTTGGAAGCCCCCAGGGTATCCAGGTCAGTGAATATTTTTCAAGATATTTTTTAATTTTTTTATTGATTTTAGAGAAAGAGGGAGGGAGAAGAGAGAGAAACATCAATTTGTTATTCCATTTATTTATGCACTCATTAGTTGATTCTTATATGTGACCCACTAGGGATCGAACCCCCAACCTTGGCATATGGGGACAACTTTTATTTTTTTAATAGATTTTTTGTTGATTTCCAAGAGGAAGAGAGAGGGAGAGATAGAAACATCAATGATGAGAGAGAATCATTGATTGGCTGCCTCCTGTACACCCCACACTGGGGATTGAGCCCACAACCTGGGCATGTGCCCTTACCAGGAATTGAACTGTGACCTTCTGGTTCATAGGTCGATGCTGAGCCACTGAGCCACGCCGGCCGGGCAGAACAGCTTTCTTTTTAATGTAGAAACATGCAATCCCTACAATACCCCTGAATTTCTGTTAAGCAAATAGAGCTCTCATGCATTGATGCATTGTCCATACATTTATAGATTCAACAATTGCCTTCAACAAACTTTATCAAATACCTACTAGGTGCATTAGGAGGAAAAAGAAGAGTCATCAGAGCTGGCTTGTCTGATAGGAAGGCCCAGAGAAGCAGGGACACCATCATAACCCTTCTTGCCTCCAAAGGAGACAACCGGATAATTCAGAAAAGTTATTTTTCATTTCAACATACACATAATCATTTTATCTCTTTGAGAAACTTTATTTTTCATCTTAGCTTGATTTTTACTATTTTTAGTTGGGTACAGGGCTTCGGATAGTGTGTACTATAATTCAAAATATACTCCTCTCCCACTCCCGCTTTGGGTGGCATATACTTCCCTGCCCAACTGATGTTGGACTTGGCCACGAGGCTGCCGGCTAATGGTGCCGGCAAACATGATGCAAGCCAAGCCTTGCTATGCATTTGCACAGCGAATCTTGCTCTTCTCCGTGTCCAACATTGCCATGAAAAGCATGTTTGCTCATGCAAGGAGGATGAAAAACACCTCCAGCAGACCTGGGAGAAACCCACAACTTGAAGCCCAGCGCAGCACAGCCTACATCATCCAAAAACCAGCCAACTTGCAGATGCTTTTTCTGAGATTAAATAATTAGGATTTTAAGCCACTGAATTTTGGATGATTTGTTATGTGGCATTATTATGACAATAGCTGACTGATGTAGGCCCTATCATATTAATAGGTCATAATCTGCCCATGGGTATACCAATAGATACTAAGTTAGAGAATTAAAAAAAAGCAAATTTTGCCCTGGCCAGTGTGGTTTAGCTAGCTGAGTGTCGTCCCATGCACCAAAAGGTTGCTGGTTCATTTCCTGGGCTGAGGGCTTGAACCCTGGTAGGGGGCTTGCAGGAGACAGTCGAACGATGTTTCTGATGCTCCTCCCCTCCCTCTGCCTTCCTCTCTCTCTAAAACTCAATAAAATATTTTTAAGTTAATTTAATTTTTTTAAATGCCTCCACACTTGCCTTACTGATTTGACTTTGTTATGTAAATCAAGGTCAATTATAGCCGTTCATGTACTACATGAAACTTGAGGCCCATAATGTGTAAAGGAAGCAGCATATGGTTAAAGAATAAAAGAGGTCTGAGGCACTCATGTATTTACTCAGCTTCAGATAAGGCCTTCATTCCACAAATGCTTCATTCCAAGAAAATTTTTTCATTCAAAAAGTTATCAGTTGTGCTCTTTTGAGCTAGACTTTCAAAATACTGTATGAGTATTAATAGCTCACCCTTATCAAGAGCTTACCATGGACCAGGCCCTGTTCGTAGTGCTTTATCTGCATTGACTTATTTAATCCTCAAAACCTCACGTCCTAGTGACTATTATCCCCATTTTACAGATGGAAAAATTGAGTAACCAAGTAACTTACACAACTTGTAAGCGACAAAGCTGGGATTTGAGCCTAGGCTGTCTGGTTTCAGAACCCACACTCTTATCCACCATAGTAAGACATAGATGTGCTAAAAAAAAATTTAAATTTTTATTCATTAATTCTAAAGAGAGAGAGGAAGGGAGATGTGTTATTCCACTTATTTGTGCATTTATTGGTTGCTCCTTGTATGTGCCCTGACAAGGGATCTAACCCACAACCTTGGCAAAATAGGATAATGCTCTAGCCAACTGAGCTCTCCGGCCAGGGCATAAATGTTTGTTGACAGGAAATTTATAGAGTAAAAGGGGCAACACCTTCAAATTAGAAGACAAATCAATCATTGCAAACCATGGGCAGGACCATTATTGGAAAGAACAGGAAACAATGCTGAATAGTAGGGAGGACCTATTTTTTTGTTGTTGATTTCAGAGAGGAAGGGAGAAGGAGAGGGAGAAAAGAGAAACATCAATGATGAGAGAGAATCATCAATCAGCTGCCTCCTGCATGCCCCCTACTGGGGATCAAGCCTGCAACCCAGGCATTTTCCCTGACCAGAAATCGAACCATGACCTCCTGGTTCATAGGTCAATGCTCATCCACTGAGCCACACCAGCTGGCCGGGAGGACCTATTTTAGACAGGTGGCCGGAGAAGGCTTCTCTAGGTAGGTGAAATAGTCTCAAGGATATATATGATCATACAGAAAATGGCTGAGAAAGAGAAGAAAGTTCTGCACAGACAGAACAGGGAGATTTTGGTCTTGAGGTGGTTCCCAGGTTGGTATGTTTTTAGGAACTGAGAAATGGCTTCAGTGATGCTGAGAGGGTGAGGGTTCTCTCACTCATTGCCATAGGACAGGGGTTGGTCAACAGATCTTCTGTAAAAGTGCCAACGAGTAAATATTTTAGGCTTTGTAGGCCATGTGGTCTCTGTCGCAGTTACTAAAGTCTGACACTGCAGCATGGAAGCAGCCATCCACAATAAGTAAATGGGTAAGCGTGTCAATATTCCCAATAAAACTGTATATATGGGCACTAAGCTTTAAGTGTGACAGTCCCACAAATCGCAAGTACGTGTGTGAAGACACACAGGGTACCCAGTGCATGTCCAACACATCAGGTAACTTCTTGTTATATTTTATGTATCTTGACCTTGGAACTCTGGTGAGTTCTCTGTCAAAATACAGCACAGGTCATACCAGTGAAAGCAAGAGATAATTTTGAATGAAAGTAATGATCAGGCAATTGGGTTATTTAAGCATTGTACTAATCAGGATTCTCCAGAAAAAAATAGAACCACCAGAATATATATGTACAGGAAGCGCTGTATTGTAAGGGAACTGGCTCATGCATTTATGGAGCCTGAGAAGTCCCATGGTCTGCCATCTGTAAGCTGGAGGCCCAGGACAGCCAGGGGTATAATTCAGTCCAAGTTTGAAGGTTCAAGAACCAGGAGTGCCAAGCGCAGGAAAAAATCAATGTGAAAGCTCAATCAGACAAAACGGCCAAATTCTTCCTTCCTCTGCTTCTTATTGTATTCTGGCCCTCAACAGACTAGCTGATGCCCACCCACACTGGGAGGGCACACTGCTTTACCAGGGTCCACTGATTCAAATGTTTATTTCATCTGGAAACCCTCACACACACCAAGAAATAACATTTAACCAATTTCTGGGCAACCTGTTATTTAATCAGGTCAACACATAAAATTAGCCATTACAATAATCTGATTCATAAACATGAGTAAATTATATATTCACCCAGGAAAAAGCAGTAATGTTCTTGCTGAAATATTGGCATTGACCAAGATAACATAAGATGCACACTCCATCCTTACAAAGAAGATAGCAACAACAGAGAGGTTAATGGGTGTCATCATTCAAAGAGAACTTAAGGTTCATTGCTATATAAGAAAACTCGAGCCCTGGCCAGTGTGGCTCAGTTGGTTGAGCGTCATCCATGCACTGAGAGGTCACCATTCAATTCCCAGTCAGGGCACATGCCCAGGTTGTGGGCTCGATCCCCAGTAGAGGCATTCAGAAGGCAGCCAATCAATGGTTCTCTTTCATCTCTCTCTTTCTCTCTCTCTCTCTCTCTCTCTCTCTCTCTCTCCATCTCCCTTCCTCTCTCTCTAAAACCAATAAAAATATATTTTAAAAAAAGAAAACTTGAGGTCATATATGAAAAAACTTGACAGATGTTTCCCCAAATTTGACACAATCCTAAAAATGTATATCTCCTAACCAGTAATGAGTAGTGAAGTCAAACGAAAATTTTCTAAATTGACAATATTAAAAATTTTTAACCAACCCTGACTGCAGAAAGACTACATTCTCTAAGTGTCTCTCTACAGAAAATGGTAATCCGAAATCATTGTCATATAAACAGGCAATCAAAAATATACAGCCAAAATGTATAGGAAACGTCAGATAGTTTGTTAATTTTTAAAAAGATTATTTGGAGAATTCTTTTTATATGAGTGGCATTTTTCAGCTTTTCAATTTTTGAAATTTGTAGCATTTCCTCCTTTATTCTAAGTAAATACTAACTTTCATAATTAATTTTATATTCTTTTTTTTTAAAGGAAGGCCCCCAAATTGTAAAACATTCAAGGCCTATCAACCTGGAACCAACTCAGAATAAGTACCTACAATATGAGCCAAGCATTTCTAGTGCTAGAAACATAACATTGAACAGAAAAAACAAAACAAAAAAACAGTAGTGCTTTTAAAATACGTATATCCACAAATTCTTTGACACACGAACGTTTTGGGAGAGAGCTATAAGGAAGTCAGAGACTCTAACATTTGAATGAAATGTCAGCATATAGGAGTTCATTTCAAAGGAATTGATTTCTCTTCCTGACAACTTCAACCCTTCCTGGTCATCTGGTCTTTTACAGGACCAAGAGGATGGTGTGAAAATGATGTCCCATTTACCAAACGCCTGCGGTTCCTTAGGAACTAGAGGCAGACTCTCACATTGCCGGCCCCAGGTTAGGGATGTGGCTCAGAGAGGCCAGTAACTTGCCCAGGCCACACAGCGAATGAATAAATGGCAGAGCCGGAATAGCCAAGCTGTTCTCTTCTCCCTGCGAATACAGCCTTTCAGACGGAAAAGGAAGCCAGAGAAGGTGAGTTGCTACCTGGGGAGGGGGGAGGGAAGAGGGTAATTTCCCACTTTAACTCGCTCACTTCACACACAAATTCCCTACTCCCCACCCCACCACCACCGTCCTGCCCTGTGAGGTCCCTCCAATCTTACAGTCTTACCTTGGGCACTGCCCACTCACAGGTTCCCCAGCCCCGTTAGATCAGTGTTACTAAAAAGTACAACATCTTTTTCATTTGCATCCTCAGGGAACCTTTTTAAACATTTTCTCTAATTGCTCCCCCATTCCGTGAAATGTTAATACCGCACATGTACTGCACATCTGTTTAGGTGCCGTTCACATTGTGTGCTATATAAAGAGTAAGGTTTTTTTCTCCCCTCCTCCTTGAGGACCAGTTTGTCCCCCTAGAGAGCAGTTCTGTGTCCCTTGGGAACAGGGTCAGGCGCTGGTGGCAGATGTAGCCGCACGGTGTGAACGGGGCTCGGTGGGTGCAATGCAGGGGCTCATCCCGCCCTTCTCTCTATGCTGGTTCCCAGGTCCTGCCCGGACGTGGGGAGCTGCATGGCTCTGCTGGCCCATCTTGGAATGGGACCCCTTCCCCCACTTCCACGCAGCTCTTCCCCAATCTCGTGCCATCTGTGTCAGATACACAAGTATTCCAGGAAAGCAGCAGCCACAGGAGGGTACCGGCTTCTCTTCCGGGTGGCAGATCACTCCCCATCACCCCAAATCCCATCCGTTCCCACTTTTAAACTTGCTCTGAATTAGCCCTTTTTATGTCAACAGTCTTTCTTGGTCGCTGTATCCAGAGGAACCTTTAGCCTTTGAAAATGTGCTAGGGTGGCGCTTGTCTGGAAATGAAGCTTCACCAAGCACTGAGCTGGGTTCTTTCAGGGATTATTAATATTTCATTTTAGCAACAACTGCCACTACCGGTGAGATGATGGGGGCTCGGAGAAGCCAGTGACTTCACACGAGGGGAAGTGGGGGCCAGCCCAGGCCAGCCTGGCTCCAAGGGCATGTTGCTGACCACATTCACACGAGGGGAAGTGGGGGCCAGCCCAGGCCAGGCCAGCCTGGCTCCAAGGGCATGTTGCTGACCACGAGGAGAAACCACCACTACATTTCAGTGTATCACTTCCCTGCGAGTGGGGAGGAGGCAGAAGTGGGAGATCTTCAAAGGGGGCGGGAGCACCTTTGAGCTTTATATAGTGTATCCTCCCAGCCACAAAGGCGGCCCTGGTGCTGAGTAGCACATGGTCTTTCTTTAGTGGTGAATCCATCTGATCATTGATTAAGATTTGCTGTCCAGCCATTTAGTTTACCGCGTTTAATGAGAGATTCTCGCACTACTCAGTGGCTACATTATCAAATGGTTCCCTCCAGGGAGAAACGCCCCAGGGAAGACCAGGCTCCAAGGAGAAACGCTCTTATGCTTTGCCAGCTGTGCCCAGAAGCTTTGGAGAGATTTGAATACTGAATCGTGTCTTCTGTGTTGCCCCAATGTTCTTTCACGTAGCACTCCTCGGCTCGGCTTGCATCGCGCGAACCTTGAGTAGCTTCCTGTGTTCTTGGAGAATTAAGTGAGCATCCTTTCAGTTTCTTTTCATAGTTAAGGAAAGAAAAAAACACTTTATTTCTGTGATGATCTGGAATGTTTCCTTTCTATTATGCATAAAATAACGGAATATGCCTTCTGCTCTGTATTTTATACAAATTACCTCTAATCCTCACCACAGCTTATGGTCAGTTTCGGGATAAGACAAGGTTCAGAGAGGGAGTGACTGGCCTGGGGACACGCCACCAGGTATGGAGAGAAGCAGGATTCAAGCTTGCCTTTTGCTGGCCCAGGGTCCATGTTTTCTTTTTTGTTATTTTTTTCTTTTTAAAGTTTTACATATGTCTCCTTTTTTCCCTGATTGACCCCCCCC
>NW_005358435.1:103051-107249 GCF_000412655.1 Myotis brandtii
TAATCCACTCATCTGCTGATGGGCACTTAGGCTGTTTCCAAATCTTAGCTATGGTAAATTGTGCTGCTATGAACATAGGGGTGCATATATCCTTTCTGATTGGTGTTTCTGGTTTCTTGGGATATATTCCTAGAAGTGGGATCACTGGGTCAAATGGGAGCTCCATTTTTAATTTTTTGAGGAAACTCCATACTGTTCTCCACAGTGGCTGCACCAGTCTGCATTCCCACCAGCAGTGCACGAGGGTTCCTTTTTCTCCACATCCTCACCAGCACTTATTGTTTGTTGCTGGTAGCCATTCTGACAGGTGTGAGATGGTATCTCGTTGTTTTGATTTGCATCTCTAGGATGATTAGTGACTTTGAGTGTGTTTTCATATGTCTCTCGGCCTTCTGTATGTCCTCTTTCGAAAAGTGTCTATTTAGGTCCTTTGCCATGTACTTTTCAAGAGCGCTTATTTCCCACACGTGGCCAGCACATCAGTCAAAACTTTCTCCTCCAGGCACCTCTGAGACTTTCAGCAGAAGCCTAAAATTTCCATTTCTAACTCAACAAATGCAAATAAATAAAAGAATCCTTTACTTGGCATTTCCAGCCAATCACTTTTTGGTCCTTAGAAGTGGCAGGCAGACTTCTAGTTTCTGCTATGTAAGGAGCTTAGAAGCCGCCATTCTGTCCCAGCAACAAGGAAAAGACTGGACCAACTGGAGAAATAAACAGGTGTCCTTAGACTTGTGAGAGATGTGACGTCACAGGGCAGATCACTGCCTCCAAAACGGGAGAGATGGATGAACAGGTGAATCCAGAAAATCACAACTTCCTGGAACCAGTGCCGGGCCAGGGAATCCTGACCTGGAATTGGCCCATTGCTGGAGGCTCAGTGTGGATGGATCTGAGAGTCAACTCCAGGCATAGGGGTCCCCACACTTTCGTGAGTTTTACCTCCAGGAGCCTGACAGGTTCTCACAGTGAGTATCAGAGGAAAGTCCTTTGTGCTTCCAGCAGGGGAAGGCAGGGACAGGGCACCATTTTGAAATAAGTCAGAGCTCTCTCTTGTTCTTAATAAGGTCTGCCAGCGGGCTAACTAGTTAGCCCAAGCCTAATCTGCTGGGTTTTGTTGTTTTTTTTTAATATATTTTATTGATTTTTTTGCAGAGAGGAAGGGAGAGGGATAGAGAGTTAGAAACATGGATGAGAGAGAAACATCAATCAGCTGCCTCCTGCACACCCCCTACTGGGGATGTGCCTGCAACCAAGGTACATGCCCTTGACCACAATCGAACCTGGGACCCTTCAGTCCGCAGGCTGACAGTCTATCCACTGAGCCAAACCTGTCGGGGCTCTGCTGGTTTTATCAGAGCCTAACTGGCCGGGGAAAAGGAAATACCCAACTCCAGCCCCTTCTAGCCACCCTGCCCCACCTAAGGGGGTGAGGAGATGAACAGAGGAACTCTTGTGATGTTCAAATCTTCACCAAAGGACTGAGACCTAATCACACGACTCTAGAATACTTCTCCTCCCCTCCCATCTCACCACCACATTACTAAGGGCCTATTGACTGCAGTTCCTTTTACCCGATACATCATATCAGGTGATGAGGAAAAAAAACTACTAGGCACACTAAAAAGCACCATTTGAAGAGACAGAGCAAGTATTGGAACCTAGACTCACATATAGCAGGGATGCTGGAATGATCAGACCAACAATCTGTGGTGATGACGTGAAATGACCTAATGGATAAAGTAGACAGCATGCAAGAACAGATGGGCGATGTGAGCAGAGATGGAAATTCTAAGAAAGAATTTTTAAAAATGCTAGAGATAAAGAAACAAACACTGTAGCCCAGCCCGTGTGGCTCAGTGGTTGAACACAGACCCATGAACCAAGAGGTCACTGGCTCAATTCCCAGTCAGGGTACATGCCCAGGTTTGGGGCTCAATCCCTGGTGGGGGACATGCAAGAGGCAGTCAATCGATGTTTCTCTCATCATTGTTTATATCTCTATTCCTCTCCCTTACTCTCTCTCCAAAACAAATAAAAAAATATATTTAAAAACAAAACACTAACAGAAATGAAGAATTCCTTTGATGGGCTTATTAACAGACTGGATGTGGCTGAGGAAAGGATCTCTGAGCTCGTGAACACAACAATAGAATCTTCATAAACCAAATGCAACGAGAACAAAGACTGAAAAAAAAATAGACAGAATGTCCAAGGACTGTGAGACAATTACAAAAGGTATAACCTACATATAATGGAAAAAGCAGATGGAAAAGAGAGACAGCAATAGAAGAAATATTTGAAACAAAAATGACTGGGAATTTCCCCCAAGTTAATGTCAGGCACCAAATCAAGCAGGAGAAATGCAAAACAAACAAAGAACTACTTCTAGACACATCATATTTAAATTGCAGAAAATCAACTATAAAGAAAAAAATCCTGATGGAAGTCAGGGGAAGAATCTCCTTACCTACGGAAGAGCAAAAATATTTGCATGGTCATGGTTCCCCTCAGCAACCATGCAAGTGAAATACCTTAAATGTTGAGGGGGAAAACCCCACCAACCTAGAATTCTGTTCCCTGCAAAATTACCCTTCATAAGTGAAGGAGAAATAAAGACTTTCACAGACAAACAAAAATTGATGGGATTTGTTGCCAGCACACCTGTCTGGTGAGAAATGTTCAAAGAATTTCTTCGTTTGGATGAAGATGGTCAAAAGGTACAAACTTCCAATCATAGGACAAATCAGTCCTAAGGGTGTAACGTACAACAGGATGACTGTAGTGAACACTCTCTGTGGCACAGTTGAAAGTTGTTGAGTGAGCAAATCCTGAGTTCTCCTCACAAGGAAAGAAACATTTGTTTCTCTTTTTGCACCTTTAGGTAATGATGGATGCTCACTAAACTTATTGTGGCAATTACTTCACAATATATGTAGCACATCATTATACTGTAGACAGTAGCCTTATAAAGTACCACATGTCAATTATATCTCAATAAAACTAGGGGGGTTAGAGAAAAGAAAAGTAATATAGGTCAGAAACTTAGATCTACATAAAGAAAGGAAGAGTATTGGAGAAGGAAAAAGTGAAGGTAAGATAAAAAGTTTTGGTTTTCTTATTCTTAATTGATCTAACAGATAACAGTTTGCTCCAAATAATAATCACAACACTATATTAAATTATGTATTCATAACTGAGCTTATGTATATATGCTTATCTATATAGATAAAAGCCTAAGCGACCATTATGACCAAACGACTGGAATGACCAGAATGACCAGTCAACCAGTCGCTATGATGTGCACTGACCACCAGGGGGCAGATGCTCAATGCCAAATTCCCACGCCAGCCAACTCCCATGGTCCCTCCCCCCAGCCTGCCAGCCCCGATCACCCAATCGGAACCTCCCTCAGCCCCGATCACTGGCCAGGCCGAGGGACCCCACCTGTGCACAAATTCATGCACCGGGCCTCTAGTGTGTGTGTGTGTGTGTGTGTGTGTGTGTGTGTGTGTGTGTGTGTGTGTATGCTTATGTATAAGTGAAATGAAGGACAACAATCATTCAAAGGATGAGGGGGAGGAATTCCGGTTATTTTGCTACCATAAGGTACTACTAGCACTACCTATGAATCCGTACCATGTTATTTGAAACTGGACTTGGATCAGTTGTAAAGATATAAAGATATAAATAGAGATGTCGATATAGAAGTCTATAAATATATACTGCAAATTTTAGGGCAACCACTGAAAAAGCACCATGGGCACCCAGCCCACAACGGAGAGTCTGGGCAAGCACCATCCACCGAGGAGGAGAGAGAGACTGGGCTCAGACACGGGCTGCACCGTAGGGCCTGAGGCAGCTGTGTGCACTCAGGCCTCTAGCCGGAAAGAGGATATTTTTACTTCCTCGCTTGGCCACACCTGGCACCATGACCTTCCCTTCAGTTGCCCAACAGTCATAACCTCAGTGGCTTCCACACCTCTGGGACCTTTTGCAAATGACTGTGGTTTGCCATTTACTTACCTGTTGGCTTCTATGCCTGTGGCATCTTGAAGCCAGATTTCAAAGACGAAAACCACAGGTGTTTGTCCCAGTCACACCTGCCTCCCCATGGGTGACACAGAGTTTCACAAGAGAGTGGGGAGGAAAAAAATGAAGGGAGGATGAAGGAGAGGAGGGAGAAGGGAAGAAGGAG
>NW_005358435.1:107286-114895 GCF_000412655.1 Myotis brandtii
GGGAGGGAGAGGAAGGAAAGAAACTTCTTAGAAGTTGAGATGAATCTCTGGAAAAGTTTGCCATGAACTGTAAGACAGGGTAAGGATCAAAGTTCTGTCTTTTTACTGCTTCGGTGCTTATAAAATGTGTGTGTGTGTGTGTGTGTGTGTGTGTGTGTGTGTACATTGTACAGTATAATAGTCAAAGATGGAACCTCTTAAGTCAAACAGACCTTCATTCAGATCCCACTTACTAGCTCTATGTTCTAGGCAAATCCCTTCAGCAAGCCTCAGTTTCTTCATCTATAAAATGGGGGTAAATGGTGGCATCTACATGGTAAGGACTTCATGAGATCACATATGTAAAACCCTTGGTACAAATCTCTCACAACTAATCAGCTCTATGGTAGTGTTACTATTATTATATCATTACTGTTTCATTATTGGTACCAATTGATGTAAACGTCCAGATCAGGTAGAGTAGAAGCCGAGGGTGGAGAATAGGTGAGGGGTGGTCTGAGAAACAGAGGACCTAAAAAGCAAAAAGAACAGTTCCTGCTCCTGATCCCTGGGTGTTAGCAGGAGGCTGTTGACCCACTGGTTGTGCTGGGGAGGAAGGGCAAGGGCTGTGCAGCCCTGGGACAAAGCCAAGACTGCTGTGCACCTGGCATCTTCTCTCCGGTCGCCACACCCATCGCAGAATTGGGGAACAGCAGGAAGGGATAACTCCACAGATCCAAGGGCCGAGGGAGGCCAGGGAGGCTGGGATGGGGGGAGGCTAGAACGCTGCTAATAATTACACTGAAAACACTTCAGTCTGGAACGATGAAGTCTGGCCAGAGAGGGGATGACATTGAACTAATCTCACTCACAAAAGCTGCCTTTTAGCTGGGCATCCATGTTGACCAAAGCCCTGAACTGCCCGTACAGGCCGAAGTGACACCCCGAAAAGAGGAACTATTAGGACAGACAGGATCGGGGAGCAGGCATTGTCCTTGAGCAAAGGGATGGGTAAAATCATTCATTCCGTCAGTCATTTCATGCTATGCCCTGACTGCCTGGGGAAAGCACAACTGTAGGCGTTGGGGTTCAAGCAGCAAAGAGCAGGCGTGGTTCATTCTCTCCAGAAGTTCAAAGGCTTGGAGGCCCCTCCGTGCAAGGTGCTCTCTCCTCCAGAACCCCTCCCGGCCCAGGGCAGCAGGTGTCCGAGTGAGACCCGCCTCCCGAGCCTTGCCACCGATCAAGGAGCGTGCTGTTGTTTTCCTTTATGTTTTTGTGTTTCACACAGCATGTTCGGCTAAACCATAGGCGATTGCCATTTTTATAGTTTGAAAATAGTCAAATGTCAACGATTTCAGATGATCCCCCTAATGTGTTCTAGCTGGTCCCCAAGGGCCTTGGGGTTTGCGTTCTAGAGAGCCTCAGCTTATTTCAGTTCCTCAAACTGCCTGGCTCCCAGGTCTTCAAACTCTTCATCTGGCCAGCGCAGGCTCGTCAACGGTGTCACTGGTGATCGGGCTTCCTCCAGGAAATGCCACCTGACCCCTCGCTGTCGGGCTGGTGTGCCCCCTTGAGTTTTCCTAAAGGACCATCTACTTCCAACATCCATGATGACAGTAATAGCTGACACTTAGAATTTACTACATGCCAATGCCAGACACTTCTAATACTCTTGTATGTCTAATGTACGTCTCTTAACCACAGCTGGCAAGGCTCCAAGGCCACTCCTTTGCGTGGGTGGAATGGTGCAATGAAGGCCTATAGAGATAGAGATATCATTTACTCCTCACAGTGGTGCCTCCAATTATTATCCCCGTGTTGCGGACGAGAAAACTCAGGCCTAGAGATGATTGTGGTCAGCTCAAGCCCATATTGCTAGTAAGTGCAGCCTCAAGATTTGAACCCTGTCTGTCTTCCTCTGCAGCCCGTGCGTTTGCCACCACCCTCTCCTCTGTCATCAGAGTCACTGCTGTTTGCTGGCCGCCCTGCCCTGCTGGACTGAAAGTCTTTCGTAGGCAAGGCCAATTCTAGACTGCCCTGCAGTGCGTCTGTGGGGCCAAGTTCAATGGCATCTGGTACAAAGGAGATGCCGAACGCATCCTTTGTTTTCTGGACTTGACAGAAGGAATAGAAAATCAGGAGGTGTTGCCCAAAATATCAAGGGATGTGCGATCTTTAAAAAAATGTTATGAACCATGGCTGATCAGAAGGCTTTCACATCGATAAAAAGGAGGGAACATAGAACTAAGAGGAGAAAAGCAGGAATGGGACTTCACTGAGTCCATTCTGAGGGCCAGAGAGCGTCACCATAGCTTTTCCCAGCAAAACTAGTTCTATGGCAGAATAAAGGATCACAGTGACCTTTCTTGCATGGTGATGTTCTTAGAGTAGTAGGCAAGAGAGAAGTGTTAGGACAAAGAGAAAACTGAGGCATCAAAACCCGCTGGAAGACATCCAATCCACAGACCTTTGCATAAATAGTGTGATTCTTATCATTTTGGTATTCATTTGCTATTTCATTGACTATTTACTATGTACTTAGTATTTATTTATTTATTTATTTATTTATTTATTTATTTACCAGTGTTATGAGGGGGGAAAAGGCATTGAACCTTATATCCTAGAGTGACACAGTCCAATATGGCAGCCACAAGCCACACGTGCCATTGAGCACATGAAAGGTCGCTCGTCAGAGGGACATGTGCTGTGTGCATGAGCAACATGCCAGGTTTTGAAGACTTAACCCAAGAAACAAATATAAAATATATCATTCACAATCATTTTGTATTGATTTTATATTGAAATGATCATATGATGGACACACTGAGTTGAATAAAACATGTAATTCATTTCACCTGTTTCTTTTTACCTTTTTAATGTGACTCTTAGCAAGTTTTTAAGTTCATGTGTTACTGCATTATATTTCTTCTGGTAGCCCTGTTCTAGAAGTTTCTGAGCTAGAAATAAATAGGAGCATTAATGCAATGCCTTGCACTGATGAATGCTTTGAAGAAAAATGTCTCAGGGCAGGAAGAGGAAGTGAGAGGGGAGGTGGGGGCTCGCAGTATTTCACAGAGGTTGGACATGGAAGGCCTTTCTGAAGAAGTAGTATTTGATTACCCAGAAGTGTTCTTCCACTGTGTTACCAGCCAACATGTTGAATGAACACTCAGAGGGAAACTGAGGGAATAAAAATGGTTGAAATGTTGTGTGTCTTCCATGGCAGATGTCTCGACTAGGAGCCAGGAATAATGATTTCCCCTGTACACAGTCAGCAAAGATCAGAGAACAATCTTATTTAGGCACAAGTAATAAAGATCTCACAGAGATTTCCCCTTCCCCTAGCTATTTGCACCCACATCATCTATTTTTATTTAATTCTGATCAAACGAAACCCCTGTCTCATGATGGAAGCGGGAGGGGGAAAACCAGAGCTCCGTGTACCCAAGGGTCTAGTTCAGTTCCCAATAACTATTTTGTGTATCGACAGCATGAATGCCGAGCGGTGGCAGAGGAGTGGAAACCCTGTTTGAAGTGGGCAGAGAAACCTTTCAAATCCCCCCTATGAAGAGTATTGCTATTACTGGACGAGGGTAACTTGAGCACCTCTCAATAGTGTGGTAGAAAAACTGAAATGCAGACTAGAGAGTTCTGCCCAAGGGAAGTGAAAGTAAACAGAAATCCAACCAGTGGCACTGCTGACACTATGAATGTGGTTGAACTTTGATCCTCAGGAAGCCCTTCAAATGCCAGGTGGGTACAGTCAGAGAGGCTGCTTATGAGTTGATGAATTCCATCACAGACCGTTGCCACGGGCTCGCTGCATTTTAATTCAACCAGACAGTGGGCGCGGCATTGGCTTGTATGAGAACAATGAGATTTTGTACATGACTCGGGGGCTGTATTTTGTGGATTCAAATCCAATCAAATAAATCAATTCAATGGTTTTGCTTTCCTAGTCAGGGAACCCTGGGTGTGGTGGACACCGAACCTCACACACTAAAGCCTTGACGTGGACCAGATCCCTGGGCGGTGGGAACGAGGACCATGCCCCCCATTTCGGGGAGAGTTCTGTGTTTGTTTTTGTCCTGGATCTTGGCTGTGCATGAATCAAAGACTCTGTCCCTTCTTATCCCCCCCAATGAAAAGACAACAAAAAGAAAAGAGAAGGGAAAAAGCAGTTTCTTTGTTTTCTAAAATTATTTCCAGTTTTTCCCAGTGATTTTTAAAAATAGACACGTGGCCAGTGGCTTCATAGTCGGCTCCTGAGACTGACTCACTCGGATGAGACATTGTTGGGGGGGGGGGGAGTGCACTAACTAGGGGACCCCTGGGAAACTGTTTTCTTCTAGTCGCTAATAGGTTATGCTTTTAAAAATGAGGCTGTGGCCAGAGTTCTCAGAGACCCTTCAAGAGCAGGAGGAGTTGGCTTAGTATTTCTGACGGTTGGCATTTCAAAACGTAAGAGCAGTTGGTCTCAGCCTCGTGGAGACAGGTCCGTGTGCCTGAAGACGTATTTGGAAAAGCAGAACTGGCTCCTTCCTTCCCACACTCACACCCACCTCGTCTCAACTCCCCCACGGCGCATGGTCTGCAGTTCACAGAGACATCAGCTCTCTGGCCGAAAAAAACAATTCCAGTAAAGGAAACCCCGAAGCGCCCAGCGACAAACATTCAAACGAGAAGGTCAGGCCAAAATTTCATTCGGAAGGAAACAGGTCCTCAGGACAAACAAAACAGACACGGTTGGAAGATGCAAACAGGATAATATTAATGTGCTGAGCTGGAAGGCAATTAATCAGCCTCCTTGCTTCCTCAACTTCCAGCTGTAGAAATATGCCAAGGGGGAAACACCGCCTCCCAGAGTCCTGAGCAGTGCAGGAAGAGTGCTATTTTGACTCCAAAGCCAAGGTTGTAGGTGGGGGGGTGGGGGCAGGGGGGAATGTGGGCCCTCCCTAACAACGGAAGACTGCAGGATCCATTCTCAGGTATAAACATTCAGAACCTCCTCCGAGCACATAATAACATTTCTCTCTCTCTCTCTCTCTCTCTCTCTCTCTCTCTCTCTCTTCCTGTAGTTTCTACTATTCATAAGTACATCGTGATGAATATTAGTGTGGTCTCTCACTTTTAAAAGAATGCTGACTTTTTCTGGAAGGATCCAAAGCTTTCCCCTGAGAAGAAAGCATCTTTTAGGAGATGTTTTACTGGCCAGGAAGTGTATGTGTCCATTTCAACAATTGTGAAATTTGAAACAAGAATATGAAAAGCCATCCACGGGTCGTGATCACCAGAAATGTCACCCAGGAAAAGCCTGTTTCTACAAACAGAAAAGGAACAAGCCCGGCATTCTTACCCGAAAATGCTAACGCGGGTCTTGCGTAATAAATCATGAATCTGTTCCAAAAGTCAAACAATGTTTGCTCCAAAAAGTGACACTCTGAAAGTTTCCTCCAACTGGTTTAGATCAAGAAGTGAATTTTTTCTCTCTCTCTCTCTCTCTCTCTCTCTCACGTGGGAAGTAAACACGGACTATAAATCTCTTTTAAGAGATAAATCATGTAGCCCCTGCCCCTGACATGGGTTAGGTCATTTGTTTGTTTCTGGGATACGATCTACCCTTGACTACAGCTGGGCTCCACAGTTTGTTCAAACGTTTTCTGGCAATTACTGATTTGTTCAGACAGAGACCAGAAGCTTAAAACCCACTGAATTAACCGGTTGGGTTATTACCAAGTGGAACAGAGCCAGAAAGCTAGAACATCCATACCACGCACGTGTGGGACATAATGTCTGCCTTCACAGGGAGAGGATCGTTTCTGAGCTCTCACCCACCAGTCAGCTCAATGAACTGGAAATGGTTTTCCTTCCTGGTTTTGGTGTGTGTGTGTGTGTGTGTGTGTGTGTGTGTGTGTGTGTTTAACAGCAGGAATAGAAGAGATTGGTAATTAACCAAGGTGAGCAATTCTTTTTCCTCTTGGAACATGCTAGAAAATAAAAATAACCATCTCTTCCTTATACTATTGACATCACTTCTGTTACCAATAAACCAAAAAGAAAGAGAGTGAAGGAGTGAGAGAGAGACTACGAACAACAATATGATGCTCCACACCCACAGAGGAAATAACCCAGAGACAGCATGTGGGTGCAAAAGGTCAGAAGTCACCAAGTAGCTTCCATATTCGATTCATTGAAGAGTGTGTTTAAACAATGCCTCCAGCGTGTGCACGGCCACAGTTCACCCAGAGCTTTCACGTGTGGTATTGATTGGTTTGTCTGATATCATTAATGATCTTTTCTAGTGGGGGAAGCCAAGGGCTAAAGAAATGAAGTCATTAGGAAAGATGGTACATCAGTACAAGGTGGGGCCAAACGGACCTTGATATTTTAGTCTTGGTTTGCAGTTCTTACTGTGACACCAGACGGTTTTCATCCCTTCTGGTTCTTCTGTGACATTCACACACAGCTCATGTTTTCATGGGGTTCCCACCACATTATGTTGTGAGAACTAAAGCAGTGCACTGGATCGTCACCACGGCAGTGTTCCCAGGACAGCATGGATCACAGCTGTAGGCCCACCTCTTTGTCTTGTACTCAGAAAACACAGGGCAGTGGATGGTGGGCCTACTTGCCCACCCAGCTTCAACCACACCTTAGAAATGGTTTTTGAGATCTTGACAGCCAGGGGACATTTGGCAACATCTGGAGACACTTTTGGTTGTCACAACTGGTGGAGAGGGAAGTTAGTACTGAAACCTAGGGGGTGGAGACCAGGGGTTCTGTTAAATGTCTCACAATGCACCGGACACCCCCTCTGCAAAGGATTTTGTGGCCCAGAATCTCAGAATCCTGCTCAAGTCACATGACTGGTGGACCTGACCCACATCAAGAATGGGCAGGGGCCCTAACCGGTTTGGCTCAGTGGATAGAGCGTCAGCCTGCAGACTCAAAGGTCCCAGGTTCGATTCCGGTCGAGGGCATGTACCTTGGTTGCGGGCACATCCCCAGTGGGGAGTGTGCAGGAGGCAGCTGATCGATGTTTCTCTCATCGATGTGAACCCAAAAAAAACCAAATGAGATCCCCTGCCCCGAAGAGCTTTTGCCAGAGACATTGGGAATGTGCTCTCCATTTCTCTCTCAGGTCAAAACCTTAAGTGCACTTCTCTACCGGTTTGGCTCAGTGGATAGAGCATTGCCCTGCGGACTGGAAGGTCCTGGGTTTGATTCCAGTCAAGGGCACATGCCTGGGTTGTGGGCTTGATCCCCAGTAGGGGGCGTGCAGGAGGCAGCCAATCAATGATTCTCTCTCATCATTGATGTTTATATCTCTTTCCCACTCTCCCTTCCTCTCTGAAATCAGTAAAAAAAATATATTTAAATAAATAAATAAAGGTCTCCCTTCCTTGAAAACCCCCTCCAACTGCCTGTAGGAAACAGGGCTTCCCACCCCCACTTGCTGGCATAAAATAACCATCTCTTCCTTATACTATTGACATCACTTCTGTTACCAATAAACCAAAAAGAAAGAGAGAGAAGGAGTGAGGGAGAGACTACGAACAACAATATGATGCTCCACACCCACAGAGGAAATAACCCAGAGACAGCATGTGGGTGCAAAAGGTCAGAAGTC
>NW_005358435.1:118791-132685 GCF_000412655.1 Myotis brandtii
GGTGTGTGTGTGTGTGTGTGTGTGTGTGTGTGTGTGTGTGTGTGTATGTGTGTGTGTGTATCTATTTATCTTGTATTCTATTCAAGCATCACTTGGGAGGACCCAGGGTCCCAGGGTGAGGACTCCTGTAGAGAGATCAATTGGCTCCAGGGTTCAAGGCGTCCCCACACAAGAAAGAGCCTGTGCAGATCAAGAGCCAGGATTTGCTGCCAGACAGTCCTAGATTCCGCTTCTGCTACTGCCTCTTCTAGGCTGTGTGACCTTGAGCAAGTTCCTTAACCACTCTGAGCCTGAGTGTCCTCATCTGGGCCTAATCGCAGCCACCCCCAAGGAATATGTTGTTGCCTAGATGACTGTTGCTGACATGTAATCGATGCTCAGAAAGTTGCAGCTGCCGTTTCTATGTTGCACTTAACACCAGTTCCTTCTGACCTGGAAAGCTCCACTGCTTTTAACAACCAAATGAGTCACAGGTGACTGAAGGAAGAGATCCCAGTCCCATGACTAATGAAGCCCAAAAACTAACGTGCACACAGCGGAGGGTGCGTTTAGCTCAGCTGGATTCTTCTCAGAGGACTTCCGGCTTCTGATCAGAAAAACACTGTAATCAGAGATTCTAGAGTTTAACAGCCAAAGTCAAATGCACTCAGGCACAGGAGCCCCTGATGAGACCCACCTTCCAGATTCTGCAACCTGACACCGATGGGTGACCCTTCAGCCCAGCTCACCCGGACTGCCCGGGTCAATGCGTGCAGTCCACATGGGATTATCAACAGCCCCGGTCAATGCGTGCAGTCCACACGGGATTATCAACAGCCCCGGTCAATGCGTGCAGTCCACACGGGATTATCAACAGCCCGGTCAATGCGTGCAGTCCACACGGGATTATCAACAGCCCGGTCAATGCGTGCAGTCCGCACGGGATTATCAATAGCATCCCAGTTTGGCTGCTATAGGAAGTGGTTACTATAGGTAAGGACCACCCTTCTCTCTTAGCTGCCGAGCCCCTATGACATCCTTTGAGGGGCACCTCTTTTCTCCTCAGCAGAATTCAGAAGGGAAGCTTGGCACTCCTGAGCTTCGGGTCACTTTCTGTCAGTGTTCTGGAATCGTTTTGCAAAGGGGCTTGCAGGCAAAGAAGGCCTGGAATTAGATGACCAACAGCCCAGCTGTGCTGGGACTGAGCAGTTTCCAGGACGCAGTGTTCTCAGTGCTAAAGCTGGGCCAGTCCCGGACACGTCGGGGCAGTTGGTCATGCTATCTGGAATCAAAACGTGACTCCAGCCTGGCTGGTGTTGCTCAGTGGATGAACATCGACCTATGAACCAGGAGGTCATGATTCGATCCCAGTCAGGGTACGTGCCTGGTTGCAGGCTTGATCCCCAATGTGGGACGTGCAGGAGGCAGCTGATCAATGATTCTCTCTCATCATTGATGTTTCTATCTCTCTCTCCTTCTCCCCTCCTCTCTGAAATCAATAAAAATGTATTTATAAAAACAAAACAAAACAACAACAAAAACACCTGACTCAACTGTTTCCCATTTGTGTAAACCTCAACCAGTTACATTTCTCTTTTTGAGCCTCACTTTCCTGATGTGCCAGTGGGGATAACAACATTAACCCCCACAGTATGATTATAAGGATTAAGTAAGATGATACTTAATTGTAAGGATTAAAAGGGAAGTATTAAATAATCACCACTCCAGTGACTTCCACGCACTTAAAATAAAACCCAAAGTCTTTATCTTGGCTTACTGTGTGCTACAGGACCTGGCTTTGGTACTCTCCAACTTAATCCTCTGTATCTCCAGCCTCCTTTTCCCCCTTTGCTGCAGGCACTGGCCTTCATGCTGTTCCTTGCACACAGACCTTATTTCTCCTCTGAGCGTTTGCACTTGCTGTTCCTTCTACCAGGAATGCTGTTCCCTCTACCTGGGATGCTCTTCCCCAGACGCCCTCATCACGCCGGCCTCTGCACAATGACATCTCTTCAGAGAGGCTTTCCCTGGCCACACCACTTAAAATAGCTCCTCCCTCCTCCCACTCTGTTTCTCTACTCTGCTGTGTTCCCCCAGTAGCACTTGTCACCAGCTGATATTATATTATCTAGCAATATATTTAGTTGTTTGTTGCCTAACTTCTCCATGAGGCTATAAACTCCCTGAAGCAGGCATTTGCTTTAAATCACCAATTGCATGTCCCCTGTACCTTGTACACAATGCCCAACATGGTGCATACTGAAGGGCCTACACCCAGACTAGTCGGGTTTGGTTACTGAGTGATGGGCGAATACAGTATCTTGGTGAGAGACTTTCATTTCCAAGAGCATGTTATTTTCTCAATTTTCTTGCCTTAAAAAATATATAATGACACAATGCAGCACACAGATGATGTATCATACAATTGTACACTTGAAACCTATGCAATTTTATGAACCAATATTACCCTAATAAATTTATGTATATATACATATATATAAAAATCTATACTAAAGAAAGGGTAATATGCTAATTAGACCGGACATCTTCCAGACATCCATCGTAATGTCCTTCTGAATAAAGCCATGGTGGCGGGGGCCGAGGGGGAGGTGGTTAGGGGCGATCAGGCTGGCAGGGGAGAGCAGTTAGGGGCGACCAGACTGGCAGGGAAGGGCAGTTAGGGTCAATCAGGCCAGCAGGGAAGGGCAGTTAGGGGCGACCAGGCCGGCAGGGGAGGGCAGTTAGGGGCAACCAGGCTGGCAGGGAAGGGCAGTTAGGGGTGATCAGGCAGGCAGGCATGCAGGTGAGCAGTTATGAGCCAGCGGTCCCAGCAGATTGCGAGGATGTCTGACTGCAGGGATTAGGCCTAAACCAGCAGTCAGACATCCCCCAAGGGGTCCCGGATTGGAGAGGGTGCAGGCTGGGCTGAAGGACCACACCCCTACCCCCCCCCCCGCACGAATTTCGTGCACCAGGCCTCTAGTATATATATAATGGCTTTGGGGGACAGTCAAATTTAGTCGACTTACTGGGCCTACAGTGAGTTGGTAAGTGTTGGCCTTGTTCTTAAAAAGAGGCACATTGGTGTTCCCAGGTTTCCAAAGCAGGGAGGGGTTCGGATGCCTGGGTTCTACCCTGGATTGTGACGAGGTGGCTGATGATGGAACCCAACGGGGCCAGGAGGCTGGTGGGGCGGGTGGTGGAGAGTAGGGCTGTGGAGCACACACTCCTGGCTGGACTCTGGCTGCAGGACTATTGGGCCGGGCTAGAGCCGGCTCTACCACCCATGGGAGCCCAGTGTCACATGTTCAGGAATGTCACTAGCTGGTTGTTAAGCACAGCCTTAAAGTAATTAAATTCTACAGACTTATAGTTAAATACATGCTATGAAACACAAAGTCTATCCTGAGTGAAATAAGCCAGACACAAAAGGGCAATAGTGTGTGATTCCCTGTTACGAGGTACTTGGAACAGGTAAGTTCATAGAGACAGAAGGACAGAGGTTCCCGGGGGCTGGGGAAGGGAGATGCAAATGGGGAGTTACTGTTCGAAGGGGGTGGAGATTCTGTTCGGGATGATGGAGGTCATCTCTGGAGATAGCGGTCATGGCTACATAACACTGTAAACATACCTAACGCCACTGAATTGTATACTTACAGATGGCTAACATGGCAACTTCTATGTATATTTTACCACATTGATATAACACACATACATATACATATACATATACATATACATATACATATACATATACATATACATACATATACATATCTGGTCATCACTTTCTAATAATTTTCCTATTGCTCTGAAATTATTCCCATGTATGACGGGAATCCTGCATAATGATATTATTGCATTTCTCATCCCAAATCACGGTCAGGGGCTGAAGCCCCAACTGACAGGATGGAGCAGAAGAACTGTCAACACTCAGAACTGGGAAAGAGAAATTATTACTATACAACACAAAATGTTGGCATAGTCTGTTACTCAGAGATACCCAGAACAACTGCTTACCTTCAAGCTTCTATAGGAAGGAAAATCATTTTCTATCACATTTAAATCATTGAAATTGTTGATGTCCTTGCATTTAAACCAAATCCTTACTAATTCAGGTTGGATGAGGCTAGTGATGGCTTGAACAGGAGTGTTACCGGGAGATTTAGGGACTGGATTTGATCCCTAACCAGCTGTGTGACTCTGGCAGTCCTCTTGTCTCTGGACCTCATCTGTAAACTAAGATCCACTCATAAAGTTTCTAAGCACCACTACATAGGGCATTGCATAGAACTACCCTTTTCTTTTTTCTTTTTCTTTTAGGATTTTTGTTTATTTTTAAAGAGAGAAGAGGGGAGAGAGAAACATTAATTCAAGAGTGGATCAGCTGCCTCCCACATGCCCCGCCACTGGGGATTGTGCTCTGAAATCTGGGCATGTGCCTGACTGGGAATCGAACCAACAAGTCTTTGGTGAACAGGACAACACCCAACCAACTGAGCCACACCATCCAGGGTGTACTTGCCTTTTCTTATGAGGCTTACAGTGTAGCAGGGTGAAACAGTTAAGAAAAAAATAAAGCCCTTTGGCTCAGTGAGTAGAGCATCAGCCTGCGGATTGAAGGGTCCTGGGTTCGATTCCAGCCAAGGGCACATGCCTGGGTTGCAGGCTCGATCCTCAGTGTGGGGGGTGCAGGAGGCAGCCAATCAATGATTCTCTCTTATCATTGATGTTTCTATCTCTCTCACTCTCACCATTCCTCTCTGAAATCAATAAAAACATATTTTTTAAAAAAGATAAACAGGTAAAGAAATAAGCCATTGACATCATATTGGAGAAGTGAAGGAATCAAAACCAGAGGAATCAAGAAGATTTGGGGGGGAGGGCTACTCTACATGGAGGGCTGAGAAAGGCTCTTGAGGGAGGTGACAACTGAGCATCAATCTGATGCAAGGACAAGCTAGCCATGTGGAAAGCTGGGAGACAGACTCCCCAGGCAGAGGGAACAGCAAGAGAGCAAAGACCTCACTTTGCATGGTTGAGTAACAGCCAGAGGCTAAGATGGATGCAGCAAAATGAGTGAATGGGAGAGTGATAACAGATGGCCTCCGAGGCTCAGGAAGGGCCAGAAGTAAGCAAGCTGGAGGAACGCGTGGTCCATGCGAGGCCTTGTATCACAAGCCACTGTTGACCTTGATCAGTGGTTTCCAACGTGTGGACCGTAGTTCTCAATGGTGGTGGACGGTTAGGAGTTTGTGAAGATAGGGAATTATTATAAAGGTCCCAAGATTTGGTATTCGCGCAGAATAGTGTCTGCCCACTAAATAAACACATCTTGTTTTTCATGTGCCACTAGCTTTTAAATGTCTTGGTGACGCTATTGTATTTTCCCAAAATACAAGTCCATTGCAAACGCACTTGAGAATTTACAATTGTGAATTTGTCATTATGTGTGTTTTTTTCAATCAATGAAAATGAATAGCTTAGCTATATCCAGACTATGGAATGTCTGGTGAAAAATATGCACTCATACTCCAAATTAGGACAAACCCTGAGGATGCCCGACTCTTCTATTTCTAAAATCACAGAAGAAAATTGTCCAAAAAATGTGGTAATGCAAAAAAAAAAAAAAAAAAAGCAGGTGGTGATTTTTGTAAGCATTACTATTACTCTAATAAGAATTTATTAAGGACTCACTATTAGCCAGGCCCTGTTATGTTTCAGTTACTCAGGTTTCATATCAGTTGCTCAACTGATCTTCGAAGCAATTTTGTAAAGTAAGCATTACAATTCCCACTTTACAGATGAGGTATGTAGAGGCTCAGAGGTGTTAACTAAACTGACCATGTTTATACAAGTAGTAAATGGTAGAGTGCCAGTTAGGTATGGCTATGTAACACATCACCCCAAAACTCAGCAACTTAAAACAACAGGCATTTATTATTGTTTATGAGTCTGTGGGTTCAACCAAGTGGGTTCTTCTCTTCAAAGCTGAACCCACTCATGCTTCTGTAGTCAGCTGTGGGCTGAGCAGGTGGTCCTACCAATGCAGATTGGGCTCTCGCCGTGTTGGAGGGTTGGCTGGCTGTAGATTGCCTGTGATGGTTTCGGCTGAGGCAGCTGAGCCCTGGTCCACGTGGTCTTTCAGCCCACAGCAGGCTATGCCAGCCTGTGCACGTGGCCATGGCAGGGTTCCGAAACATGCACAGGATAGATGAGGAAGGAGGGAGTATCCTGGGTGATGGCAGGTTCGGTATCAGGCAGGTGGTGGTTACAAGGGTGTAGGTTGGAAACTGGCTTACTGTTATTTTCACTACATTTATTGGTCAAAGCAAGACACATATCTAACTAATATTTGAGAAGTAGCAATAAACCCCAATTCTTTATGGAAGGCTCTGCAAAGATGACATTGCAGACGGTGTTGATATAGGGAGGAGCAAAGAGATGCAGCCATTTTTTGCAAGCTACCCAAAGAAAGAAAAATACTCTTGTACTACAAAAGAGCAGGAAATGAGGCTTGTGGTTTAATCAGAGGCCTCAGAACCTAGTAAGTTCCCCACTTGGGAGAAGTTGAGCAGTTCCTTCTACATACATTAAACATACACCTACCCTATGACCCGGCAATTCCATTCCGAGGTATTTATCCAAGAGAAATAAACTTGCGTGTCCCCAGAAGGAGTGAGAGATGTCCATTACAGCTTTATTCAAAGTAGCCAGAGGCTGGCAAAGAAAAAAATAAATGTCCATCAACCGATGAACGGATAAACAAAGTCCACGCAATGAACTATGACCCAGGAGTAACTTAAAAACGAAAATACACAACAACATGAGTGAATCTCAAAGGCATCACAGTATTGAGAGAAGCCAGACACAAAGAGTGTGCATTTTGCCTGGTTCCATGTGGATGAAGCGCTGGCCCTTGAAGCCTGAGAGGCGGGGCTAGAAACCCAAACCACAAAGGCGGGGCTCGTGGTTCCTGGGAAGAGGAAGGCGGGAGCGCTGGGCGATGGGAGCTTCTCTATCAGTTACAAGGGCGTAGCCATGTGTCAAAACTCACAAAACTGTACTTACAATCTTTACAATTTTTATGCAAATTGGACACCAATTATTAATAACTGTAGTAATAGTGACATTAGGCTTCCAGAGGCTTTCTTAGAAAGGTCTGGAGGGACTGGCAGGGTTTCCTTGTGAGCTGTAGGCTCCGTGAGTCACCGCATTCGGGAAGCGTGGAGCCCGTGGGCAAGGCTGGACGTCTCCATGTGTCCTCACCTGATCCTGCCGCTGAGAGCATTCACTGCCACGTTCAGGAGACACGCCGGCGGCACCGACAAAACACACCCCTCCACGGAGGTTCCCTTTTGCAAACAATCTGAAAATGACCTTTCCCTATTCTAATCTGCACCTACACTTTTGTGCCTGGCTTCTTTCAATACTGTAACGCTCCTGTGATCCGCTCACGTTGTGTGTGTATCCTTCGTTCGTTTTAGAATTGCTCCTGGCGCCTAGCTCCCTGTGTGGACAGCAGCCCTTGGTCCATTCACCATTCAGGGCTGGGCTGTGGGTGTGCCTCAGGGAAGCTGTTTTCCCAGGAGTCTGCTGGCAAGAGGAGGCTCAGACCCGCCTCAGGGCCACATCCCTGGGGAGCCTTCCGTAGGAGTCAGACCCCACGCAGAAAGTTGCAGATCAGGTTCCTGGTGTTTATGCTGCATAAAGGCCAATGATTCCTCGCTTGGAAAATCGCTCAGAATACACGCAAGTATTTGATCAAGGAGGCTAGAAGTGTTCTGTACTCAAATCCAATCTTTCCAAGGAAAACGAACACAAAGCCTGGTGTGGGACCCTCAAGCTCCCCCAGGCTACGAAAGACAGCGTGGGCATCTCGGATGGCGATCTCTGGCTTTGAGGCGATTTTTTTGTTTTGATTTGTTTTGTTTTGTTTTGTTTTGTTTTGTTTTGTTTGGAGGGGGTGGGGAGAGAGCAACCTTTCCCTGTAAAGACAACATAGTCTACATAACTTTGAAGTCCCTCAAAACCAACTGAGGGACAGAGATTTTTAACACTAACATGAGTGTCTTAAGGTGCCTGCATTACTCATACTCAATCCACTCCTGTCCGTGTTATTTGCTCCATTTCACAGATGAGGACATCGTGGCCCTGACGTGCTCACAGTCTGTCTGATCTTGCTCTCTGCACTCAAAGTTTAGCAAAGTGAGGTTCTCCAGTTGCCTATAAGAAACCAGTTTGCATTTTAGGTTCCCTTTTGCAAATCATCTAAAAATCATCTTTCCATTTGCTAGCTGTGCAAGCACCCCGCTGGCCTCTGTGCTGGGGTTACAATGACTGGCCCCAAGTCCTATTGTTTTACTGGTGGGGTAAAAAGAAGAGAAGAGAGGCAGGCTGACAGCAGAAAGGATGCACTTGTGCCCGCGAGCGCTTTGCTTCTCTTGCTCCCCAAGGAGGGGGAGGAGGGTCTGGACTGAGCTCCGCGGCATCTGAAAGCGCCATGAGGAGGAGTCCTCGCTGCGCAGAGGTTTCTGGGTTTCACTAACGTGCTGTTATTTCAATCACCGTATTAAATCTTGCTGCTAATTTTGTTTAACAGTTTTTACAGGGTTTTCTTTGTTTTGTTTTGTTTTTTGCTTTGATCTCTGGGTTCTTTAAGAACTCAAAGTGTAGAAAGTTTAAGCCTTAGACTGCTCTGCGTTTATTTTTGTCCCACTAAACATAGATGCTAACACTGAGTCTACAAGTATGTGTGTGTTTTTTTCTCTGAAATGGGTCTGAATATTCCTAGTATTTCAGAGAATCTGTCTTCCAGCACTACTGTCCTGTGATTTTTTATTATGTGCATACATTTCTCATGTTTCATAAAAAATTTCAAACTTACTAGTAGTCAAAGAAATACAAACAAAACAAATACGATTTCTGTGATATGTGTGTGTGTGTGTGTGTGTGTGTATGTGTGTGTGTGTTTTAAGTTAAAAGTCCTGAATTTCTTGAAAGAAGCAAATATATCTTTCCATACAATGCAGGTGAAACGTAAAACCATTTTGACATGAGCAAGTATCATGAATCTTAAACTATGGTACCACTAGGCCAACTACCAGGAATTTATCTTGTTACATATCATAGAAGAGGAAATAAGAAAAGAAGGAAGGAGAGAAGGAGGAAGGAAGGATGGGAAAACATGCAACCAGAATGTCTGACAAATGTTCCCCACGGGAATACATACCATCCTTTTAAATTATGCAAGTGAACGATATTCTGCATCGTGATGGAAAAGTGGTCCCAAATGTCAAAAGTAAAATATTAAGCATGCCTCATCTTTTCTAAAGTCTATTCTTTCTTTTATTGTTGGATGAACAGAAACTTGTAATTGACTTTATTGGGGTTACATTAATCAGTAAAATCATATAGGTGTCAAGTGTACAATTCTACAATACATCATCTGCACGCTGCATTGTGCTCTATCATCCAAAGTCTAGTGTCCATCTGTCACCATTTATAACCCCACCCCACCCCCACTTACCCTCTTCCACCTGCCCCCACCTCCGCTTCCCTTTGGTAATCACCCTACTGTTGTCTGTGTCCATGAGGTGTTGGTTTTGTTTGGTGGCGGTGGAGGAGGGGGGGATGCTTAATCCCTTTACCTTTTTCACCCAGCCCGCCCCCTGCCCCCGACAGCTGTCAGTCTGTTCTCTGTATCTATGAGTCTGTTTCTATTTTGTTTGTTCATTTATTCTGTTCATTCGATTCCACATATGAGTGGAATTATATGGTACTTGTCCCCCTCTGACTGGCAAATCTATATGTTTTTAAATGCAGAGGGAAAAGACTGGGTGGATTCATAACAAAACGGCAACACTAGGAATTGCTAGGAGGTGAGATTAGCAGTGCTTTTATTTTCTTCTTTTTGTTTTTAGATTTTTAAATGCCCTTCTGTGAATGACTATTCATTTTGGAAGTCAGTATGGTAAATGAACCCCAGCATAAACCAATGTGGGTGAAATCCCAGCTGCACAGTTATGCTGAGTGACCTTGAGGGAGTAGGTGGCTCTTTGGGAATCTCTGTCTCCTGATCCCTAAACGGGATAATGTGTAAGCCTCTTTAAAAAGCTCTCAATATGAGGTGAGATAACACTCACGAAGGAACTTACCACTGAAACTTGCAAATCGGGTGAGTTCCATAAGTCTCATCAATCATGAGAAAGGATGATGAAAGTGTTTTCTTCTAATTGACTCTATATTTAAGTAAACATTTCTCAGGCTTCAAAGCATGGTAATCAACATTTAGCTTCCACTAGGAAGTTCTGCTAGTGAAAAAAAGAGTGCGAGAGAGAGAAATAAAGGCCCCCTTGTGTTTTTACTGGCCCAGTAATCTAAGGATATCTCTTTCATCTCTTTGGAACTGTGAAAGTCATTGTTAAGCCTTTACTAATCAGAGACCAGTGATTCTTTACCAAGGGCGATTCTTCCCCCCAGAGGACATTGGACAATGTCTGGAGACATGTTTGGTTGTCAGAACAGGGCACCTACTGGGTTGAGATGCTGAAATTAAAAAAAAAAAAAGGTAGGGAGTGCCTGTCAGAGGGAGCTCCAGTCTTACTACTTTAAAAATATATGTATGTTTTGATTGATTTCAGAGAGGAAGGGAGAGGAAGAGGGAGAGAGAAACATCAATGATGAGAGAGAATCATGGATCGGCTGCCTTCTACATACCCCCCTTTGGGGATCACACTCGCAACCTGGGCATGTGCCCTGACCAGGAATCAAACCATGACCAAAGGTCATAGGTCCATGCTCAACCACTGAGCCACACCAGCTAGGCCCGTAAACTTTTTGATGAATATTATGTTTGCGTGTAGGACTGCAGTGACAACATTGTAGAAACACCTCCTGGGCATGCCCCTCACCCCACCCCACACAGACAGTTAGTTATCCAGCTCAGCCTAGTGAGAGAACACATCGATTGGTTGTGATAGACCCTTTTGGGTCTGGCACAGGGGTGGGCAAACTTTTTGACTCGAGGGCCACAATGGGTTCTTAAACTGGACCGGAGGGCCGGAACAAAAGCATGGATGGAGTGTTTGTGTGAACTAATATAAATTCAAAGTAAACATCATTACATAAAAGGGTACGGTCTTTTTTTTTTTTTTTAGTTTTATTCATTTCAAACGGGCCGGATCCGGCCCGCAGGCCGTAGTTTGCCCACGGCTGGTCTGGCACCTTTCAGCATAATTGATTTTGATACCTCTCGATCTCAGGGCCTATTGTGCACAAAATCTTAGGCTTGTTATTGGGATTAACAGACGAAACATGTGTCTACCTCTGTCTCTTAGGATCAAGAAAGACAAACTCAGAAGCAACTCATTGAAACAGAAGTCAGGGAGGAGAAGCACTCTTGACTGTTATTTTATTAAGAGCTGGGTTTTGGGTTAAGTACCTCAGAATGCCCATCAAAGCCTAATGCCTTTCACCTGTAAGCCAGCAGCACCCAGACAAGAGACAATAGACTTGACCAACCAAATCATAGGGAAGATTACAAGTACCAGTTGCAGGACAAACCTGTTTTGTAAGATAACGTGCTCAGCACTGACCATAGGTGCCAGGAAAGGAATCCACAGGGCAGTGCTCTGCCAAGAAGTACGCTAGCCGATCAGAAGTAAATACCACCGGATCCTCAGCTCCAAAACTCAGCTCCAAAACGCAACACTAAATACCCCCCGTGCAACCTGCATGACATACGACACACCCATTTCACAGCCTGGACATATAAAGAGAGCTTAGGGATGGTTTTTAAAAGGCAACACCCATGAGAAGAAAAAGGCTGATGAATGTTCAGCGCATTGGAAAGGCCACTGCATTCATTGCACACCTCTGGGGTGTGAATAACAACAGTAATGATAGTAATTGAAAAAACAAGAAAATTGTAATACTTGGCGGGGGGGAGGGGGCGTGAAAACAGCTTTATTGCCCTAGCCACTCTCTCTAAAATCAATGGAAAAATATCCTTTAAAAAAAATAAATAAATACCCCCCAAAAATAAAAACAGCTTTGTAGACATGTAATTGACATACAAGAAACTGCACATTTAAGGGTACAATTTGCTGTTTTCTGTCATATATATATATATTAGTATATATGACACCATCATCGCCAATTTAGTGAGCATGTTCTTTATTCCCCACAAGTTTTTTTTGTCATCTCTCCCTTCTGCTCCCCCCCACTCCCATTACCAGGCAACCAGATCTACTTTTTGTCACTATAGATTGCGATATAATTTCTAGAGTTTTATTTAAATGGAATCGTACAGTATAGACCCTTTTGGGTCTGGCACCTTTCAGCATAATGATTTTGAGGTTCACCCGTATTATCACATGTATCAGTAGTTCATTTCTTTTTATTGCCAAATAATAGGCCATGGTGTGATTACACTATAATTTATTCATTCCTCTGTTGACGGACATGTAGGCTGTTTCAATTTGGGGCAGAATAATGGGCCCTGAATGATATCCACCCCCTAACCCTTGGAACTTGTGAATATGGTACCTTTCATGGCAAAAGGGACTTGGCAGGTGTGATTAAGTTGAGGACTTTTAAATGGAGACATTAGTGTTGATTATCCAGGTGGGTCCAATGTGATCACAGGGCCCTTATAAGTGAAAGGAGGCGGCTGGAGGGTCAATGTCAGAGGAGACGTGAAGGGACGCAGAGGGGCAGTGATGCCCTTGAATCTGGAAGAAGGAGCCACAGGTCAAGGAACACAGGCCTCTGGAAGCTGAAAAAGCCAAGGCTTCTTCTCTAGAGCCTCCAGAGGGTCAGCCCTGCCGACATCTTGACCTTAGCCAAGTGCAACCCATTGTGGATTTCTGACCTCCACCACATAAGATAATGAGTTTGTCTGCTTGAAACCACTGCACCTGTGGCAACTTCTTACAGCAGCAATAGAAAGACATTAGATAATCTCGCCTCAGAACAGTTGTTTGAGGTGTGCCTTTGCTCCCCATTCTGCAGAAGAAACGGGCCCAGCAAAGGTTAAGAACATTCCCAACGTCTCACAGCTAGAATGTAGCAGAGCCCGGAGTCAATTCCAAGTCTTTCTGAAGCCCAAGGCCAAGCTCTCGCCTTGTGCATCCCAGTGTCTGAGGGTCATTCAGCTTCTACTGGAATGAGCCAGAAACAGAACTGTCCTCACTCTCTGTGGCTGACCAGGATTCACCCCTGTGCCTGCCACAGACCCAGCTAATTGCTTCTGCACTTGGAACTAGTTCAGACACGTTGAGTTACAACCGAAGGCACCCAGTTGACCTAGCAGAAGTAAAAGGGGGATTGATGACAAGGACACAGCTATCCCATGAAGTCCAGGTCCAGGAAGGCACTGGGCTTCAGAAGAACTGCAACAGGACTGGGAAACTGAGAAGACTCCAGCCAGGCAACACCCTGTCTCTTCTAGCTCTGCGTCTCTGCCTCATTCTTTTCTCTCCATAGGTTGATATTCTCAACTGCTTTATTGTCCTGGTGGCAAAATGGCTGCCCGTGTGCCGCACACTCACATGTTACAGCTACAGTCACATGGAGAGGCAGACTGGCAGTCCCCAGGGCAAGCTGCACATTCCTGAGAGATGCTCTGGCTTCTAGCAGGCATGCACCCCTTGTCCCATCAGCTCTCAGCGGGAAAGCAGGATTGCAATGGCTTTCTGGGACTCACCTCACTTAAGACCATGGACTTGGGGTACGTGGGGTAGGATGTTATAAGCTGAGCTGATACTGTGGATATTTCCACATACCCTCCACCATCAGCTCGCGGGAAAGCAGGATTGCAATGGCTTTCTGGGACTCACCTCACTTAAGACCATGGACTTGGGGTACGTGGGGTAGGATGTTGTTAGCTGAGCTGATACTGTGGATATTTCCA
>NW_005358435.1:134300-157374 GCF_000412655.1 Myotis brandtii
AGCCGATGGAGTAAGGCAGCTATTTCTGTGGAAGGACTTCAGAGCTTTAGGAAAGCTCTCTTCCCTGTGGTCATCTCTTTTCCCAGGAAATATCTCTAGATCCTTAGTCAGTCCTCATCCTGGCGGCTCCCAGATGACTCACCAACCTGCCCGACCCTCCCCATCAGCCTGCTCAACGTTGGCAATTTATAATTTTTCTCCATAACCTCCCCTCTAGCTCATTTAAGCTGTTTTCTTACTTCCCTTCCTTGGACCCACAAGGCATATATACTTGACGCTGCCAATGCGGCCTCTGATCATTTCCTTGGCAGATCATACATCTGGCTCAAATTGAGCTTGTGGCCAACTAGAAGCCCAGATCTACTTCCCAGGAACTGCTGTCTGGCCAAGTCTCCCCATTCCCAGACTTAAGTAATTGATGCCAGAATCCACATAAGTCCCTGGTAAATATTCTCTTATTTCTTCCAACCCTTCATTTGACGTTTTTGAGAGCATTGTGGATCTTGACCCTACCGTACCAATTTTTCGTCTCCTAGAAATCTCATCTGGATACCCTAATGTTTCAGTCCTGAGCCAAAATGATATCCAGAATAGACAAAGGCAGTGCCCCATAGCTCGCCAATGGGCACTTCCTAAGTGGCCCCTGCCCTGTTTTCAACATCAAATATACTGAAAATATGCCACCAGTATTTTATGATCTCTCATTTCTGGAACAGGAAGGGTGGCTGCCCAAATTCCTCAAATGTTTTTGATGGATGTTTAATTTTTATAAGAACAAAAAAGATCCAGTAAAATTATAACCTAAGCCATCAAGAGTATGGGAAAGCCAATGCTATGCTGCATAACCCAAAGCTCATACAAAAATAAAAATGAAAAAAGGAATATAGGAAACCCTTGGAAGTCTTTAATTTGGATGAATAACTATCATTGAGTTAGCACTTACTAGGATTATTGAATTGACTTCTTACATCAACCCAGAGGTATTCGCAAGCCCTTTTGATAGCTATGTAACCAAAATTACACGGAAGTCGTAAAACAGAGATTAAGTGGTTAATCCCAACACCATGGGTGGGCAAATGTTTTTCTATCGCCCTTTTGATAGCTATGTAACCAAAATTACAACAGAGATTAAGTGCTTAATCCCAACACCATGGGTGGGCAAATGTTTTTCTATAAAGGTCCATACAGTAAATATTGAAGGCTTTGGGGACCATACTATCTCTGCCTTTGTCCAGTAAAAGCAACCATGGACAATGCATAAACGAATGGGTGTGGCTGTGTTCAAATAAAACTTTATTTACAATAACAGGTAGTATGCCCGATTTGGCCCATGGGTTGCAGTTTGCTGACTGTAATCCTCAAATCCCAACATTCTATAGTTCTGGAATGCTGTTCCTTCCAAATCTGCTTGGCAAAATTCTGCTTAAATATGCGACTCAAATATGAACTTTAAGTTACAAAACTAGACATTGACTGGATTTGGCCCATGGATCATAGCTTGCTGACCCATCCTTAACCATCGTGCCTTCTGGCTTAGGAGGTTAGTTTATCTCACTGAAGAGCCCTCCCATCTCTGACCTCGTCTCTTCCTATCTTCCAATTTTGTGAGACTTGTACCCACCTTGAACTTCTACCTTCTTCCCATTCACTTGTTCTCACAAATCCTCATGGATTTCCCATCTCACTCCACCCTGCTGATACCCTGTCTGGACAGGGGGACTCTTCTACTCAGAAAAACCAGCATAGCCCTAGCCAGTTTGGCTTGGTGGATAGAGCATCAGCCTGCAGACTGAAGGGTCCCAGGTTCAATTCCGGTCAAGAGTATATGCCCGGGTTGTGGGCTCAATCCCCAGTAGGGGACGTGCAGCAGGCAGCTGATAGATATTTCTATCTCTCTATCCTTCTCCCTTCCTCTCTCTCTAAAATCAATAAAAACATATTTTTATTATTGTTTTTTAATATGTATGAAACATTTTATTTTTATATTTGTATTGATTTTTATATTTTTTATTTGTTCATAGGTCGATACTCAAGCACTGAGCCACCCTGGCCAAGCAAAAACATCCTATGTAATAAAAGCCTAGGTGCCATCATGCCCTCGCGCGATGCCCTCGTGCAATGTTGTCACAAGATGGCTGCATGCACAGCAGAGGCGGGGGCCCGGCAGCTGCTCTGCACAGTGAGGCCTGGGGGTCCCACAGTTCTGTGGAGGAGGCCGGTCCTGGCAAAGGAGGCAGGTCATAGCAGGAGAGGGCAATTGTGAGCAATCAGGCCGGCAGGGGAGGGCAGTTGTGGGTGATCAGGCTGGCAGGGGAGCAGTTAGGCATCAATCAGTTCAGCAGGGGAGGGCAGTTGTGGACAATCAGGCTGGCAGGGGAGCAGTTAGGCATCAATCAGGTCAGCAGGGGAGCAGTTAGGGGGTGATCAGGCTGACAGGCAGGCTAGCAGTTAGGAGCCAGTGGTCCTGGATTGTGAGAGGGATGTTCAAGATTGGAGAGAGTGCAGGCCAGGTTGAGGGACACCTCTCCCCATGCACAAATTTCATGCACTGGGCCTCTAGTAGATATATATTTTTTAAACTATCCAAGTGTTCATGATAATTCTAAGAAGATATTGCTACTAGATGTTAAAATAGCATTCTTATTTCTCCACACTAGGTAAAAATGAGATGAAATAAGCTAAATAATGGACTTAGGAGGGTATCACCTGCTTAGAGTGTAGTGTGAAGTGAGGCTGATTGTGGAAGCTCATAGACGTGATCCACAATGAAAGGACCCAGGTGGCTTTTTTTTTTTTTTCAACTAACATACTGGTAAATTACTTTCCATTACAGTTGACAGTGAATATTATTTTATATTGGTTTCAGATGTACAGCATAGTGGTTAGACAGTTGTATAACTTACAACATGATCCCCCTGATAAGTCTAGTACCCACCTGGCACCATACATAGTTATTACAATATAATTAACTATAGTATTATCCGCATATTAGTGAGGCCTAAAGTAAAGAGACTGAACTTGGCCCTAGCTGGTTTGGCTCAGTGGATAGAGCTTCGGTCTGTGGACTGAAGGGTCCTGGGTTCGCTTCCCAGTCAGGGCCCATGCCTGGGTTGCGGGCTCGATCCCCAGTAGGGGGCATGCAGGAGGCAGCCGATCAATGATTCTCTCTAATCATTGATGTTTCTATCTCCCTCTGCCTCTCTCTTCCTCTCTAAAATCAATAAAATGATATAAAAAAAAAAAGGGCGAGACTGAACTTGGGTTTCAGACTGACCTGGGTGGAATCCAGTTGCAACTCTTGCTGCTGTGCCACCCTGAGCAGCTCATGTCCAGTCCAGAGCCTCAGTGGCTATGTAATGGGGATGAGACCACCTACCATTGAGGGTTGCTCATTCAGTCCTTCAACAGTAATCTATTAACTACTAATAAGGTGCCAGGTTGAGACAGGCCTTAAATTCTAGAACAGTGTTTCTTGACATGGAGCGACCATGCCCTCCAGAAGACATCTGGCAACATCTGGAGACATTTTTAGTTGTCACGATGCAGGGGGCGGGGGAAGATGCAACTGGTAGAAAGCAGGGATGCAGTTAAAACCCTGCAAGGCACAGCACAGCCCTCACAGCACAAATTTATCCACCCAAAAGTCAATAGTGCTGAGGCTGAGAGCTTCTACTAGAAGGGAAGAGACAGCCAAGATAGAATAAACAAATCAAAGGTAATTCAAGATATTGCTCGTTGTTCCAAAGCCAACAGAATAGAGAATGGGACAGAGTGACCCGGTATGCTGCTTTAGCTGGGGGAGGGGGATGGAGTCAGGAAGGCTCTCTTATAAAGCCATCGTGGCCTAGCCGGTGTGGCTCAGTGGTTGGGTGTTGACCAATGAACCAGGAGGTCATGATTCGATTCCCGATCAGGGCACATGCCCAGGTTGTGGGCTCAATCGCCAGTGGGGAAGTGCAGGAGGCAGCCAATCAATGATTCTCTCTCATCATTGATGTTTCTATCTCTCTTTCCCTCTTCCTTCCTCTCTCTCTCTCTCTCTCTCTCTCTCTCAAAAAAAAAAAATCAATAAAAACATTTAAAAAAAACTATCGTGGAAAGTACACACCAAATGAGTTGCATGCAGCAACAGCACATAATACAAGATCCCCATTAAACAACAGGAATTTTCATGCTTCCATTTGAAAATTAAATTTTTGTTAAAGCCAAAATGACAAGTGCAATTTAAACTGTCCAGTTCTCCCCAATTGCCCAAGGTGATGACGGATCAGGGTGAGCTGGCAATTTTTACTTTGAAAGTCTGGGTAAAGAAAACCAAAGATGAACTCCGGGGAAAGTAAGAAATCTAAAAATGCAGCAATAGAGCCCTGCTGGGTCGCTTAGTTAGTTGAAGCATCAGCCTGATATGCCAAGATTGTGGGTTCCATCCCGGGTCAGGGCACATACAAGAAAGAACCAACTAATGAATGAATAAATAAGTAGAATGAATAAATAAGTAGAACAGCAGCAAATCGATGTCTCTCTCAAGTCAAATTTTTTAATTTTCAATAAATAAAAATGCAGCAATAATTATGATTTGGGGAGGGTTACAAGGGACAGGTGATGTACTGAAGTTCTTCTACAAGAGGATACCAGAAAACAAAGGAGCTGTTTCAAATAAGAAAATTATATTTTAAAAAATATGGGTCTCTACTCAGGAGTCTGATGCTGGTGTACACAGCTGATCTTCGGCCTCACAGACAATGGGAGACCCAAGTCAAACAAGGCATTACCGGGAATCCAAGTCAAGACACTTATAAGTGGCTGTTTAAAGATTTTTAAACACAGAGGATATTGTTTATGAAATGTAATCTGATCACCCAAGCAAAATGACACAAATCCCATGGCAACGGTGGAGATGAAAGAAGTGTGTTAAAGACAAAATCCCTTATCTAGCACCCCTCTTGTCAATTCACTCGCCAAATAAGAGCTTTCAGGAGAAATGTTAGGGGATAAAGACAATTCACTCCATGGAGAAAGACTTTCAGAATCCCAGTTAGAAACTGGTGCATAAACACCACTAAAACTGGGGGATTAAAGGCATTGTTGGGCATTATTATGTTTCATACAGAGTCCAAAATAATAAGGTCATAATAATAGCAGCCACCATTCACTGAGCTGAGTGTCTTATGTGCATTAACTCTAGATGTGAGTTAATCTTCCCTTTTTAGATGAAGGAATGGAATCCAGAGAGGTCACTGACTTGCCCAAGAACACACAGCTATCGAGCACTGTCCAGGCTTCTGACCCTAGCAAGCCACTCTCCAAATCACGATCCTAGCCACATCACGAACAAACAATCCAATACCTCTCTGCATGGGGGAGAAAACACACAGACGTCACTTTCAGAGACTAACAATAACAACTAGACTGAATTGAGCACTCACTGTATACCCATCTCTAAGGCTAAGTGTTTTAATTAGATCCTCTCGTTTGATTCTAATGATAACTCCATGGATGGGTACTTCTATTATTTTTATTCTACAGCTAAGGGACATTAGGCTCAGATACGTTCAGTAACTTTTCCAAGAAAGGATTTGAAGACCTATGGTTCAATTGCAGAGTCTACAGGCATAGCCAACACCTTCCGGTGAGGGAAATGGAAAAGGAATTACAGGTAGACAGGAGGTATGATAGAAGTTTACGTGCAGTTCAAATATAGTCTCTTTGATCCTATGTTTGTTTCTTTTCAAAGCAAGTATCAAAATGGAAGTTAAATTATTATTATTCGTGGAATTATTTGTCAGTGTATGTCTCCATTGAATGATTTGTACAATCTGGGTTGGTCTTGCTTATTGTCTTAGTCCTGGTACCTGTGACAGAGTCTGCCGGTGGACAATGCTCCATCAATATCTTCTGTTTTGCTTTCTGCTTTTTTGGTTTGAGTCAATGAAGCAAAAATTGGAAAGATGACTGGGAAGTGTGGAGAATCACAGAATTAGGGAATTAGGAATCATTATCCCAAACTAGACAACAGGCACATTCACTTTTTGCTTCTAAAATCTGATCTCATTCTTTCTACCAGAACTTTAATTCTAGCTCAGTTGTGATCACTAGATCAATAATTATTCTACATGTTCCCCCCAAAAAGGGAAACTAGCAAACATCTCAAGGCTGCCTCTCACACACGCAGCTCCAACTTTGGTCATCCCCGTATCTATTTAGTAGAAGAGCAAAATGTGAACTTCTCAGTGAGTGGCATCTTGGGAGTGTCATTCATTCCCTTTATCAGTGCTGGGAATATAATCCCTGTTGCTGGGGTAACAGGGCATTCTGTCGTGAGTCCCATCATATTCTGATTCTCATGGACCCGGCTTTCCACTCTGCCCCTTACATCTCTGCAGCATCATAAGTCACTTACGCTGAAAGTGCCCATGTAGAATGACCAAAATCAACACACTGGAAGAAAACTGTCTCCCAGAATCCAACTTGGCCATGGGAGGTGATGTTTCCTAGCGGTTAAGCCCGGGTATTAAAAGACAGTCCTAGGATTGGAAGCTCGAGGCTCCTAGTTGGCTGGCTAACTAGACAGCCTATACTTCCTCCATCCGCCATACTGACAAAACACATGTAGAGGGAGGCCAACCCAGATGGATGCACTTCTCTTGGTGGGACTGCGTTCTTGGATTTTAGACCCAAACACACCCAGCTTCAAAAGCTGGCTCTGCCACTTTCAAACTTGGGCAGTTTCCCGCGCTCCCCTGAGCCTCGCCTGTGTGGGAATATGAATAGGACCTCCTTCGACGGTTGGAGCCAAGATTAAATGAGATAAAGCGTAGAAAGCTTTTAGTACAAATTTTTGTAAAAGTGCTTGATAAATGATTGCTATTATTAATGTTATTATTATTACCCACCATTCATTTACAGAAAGAAGTTTCCAAACTTTACCCAGAGCAGAAATCTTCACTTTCTTCTCCTGTTTTTTTCTTCCCCAAAAGGAAGTAGAAATGTGCAGCCAGGACAAAAATGCTGGAGCTGCTCCAAGCTGGGACAATGGTTTACTTTTCAGGTCACCCTGTTTATACTGGGCGATACTGGTGCATCTGTTAAAGGCGAAAGCAAGGAGAAGTGCAGCTCAGACATCCTAAAGGAGTCCTTCATTTTATTTTTAAGGGCATGTTAGAGCTCTATCCTCAGCCCTCTCTCCTAGTGATCCTCTGTACTCTTCAGGTACGTTTTTTTTTTCCGTATAAATCCCACCCACCCCCCTTTTTGTAAGCACGAAGATGGAGTGAACAAAGACAGATTCAATGAAGCTGCAGGCTTTGGTGATCAGCAGCAATTCTTCTGGAGAAACTGGATTCCAGCGTCCGGGGTGGGGCCCTGTGTGCTGCGTGCTTCTGGACGGTAAGGAGGCAGAACTGCGCATAAATCACCAGCACACTGAGCCCTTCTCCATTAATCTTTTATTCAGAAACAGACACTGTTTTAAGGGGAAATTAAAGGCAATCAATAAGCAGGCTTGCCTGGGCAGCTTAGGAGCTTGAGATGCAAATATTATTCCAAATTCTAGATCCAGGGCGATTCCTCCATTGATATGTTAATAGCCTCCTCATGTTTCTCTGACCTCAGATCCTGGCAGCGCTTGAAGCCATCCTTACAGGAAACAAAAGGAAAGCACGTCTTAGAATAAATATTTGCTAAGCGGGCTTGACTGTGCACCCCAACTTGTCGCGTGTTCAGGATGGGATTCTCTATGAGCAGGTGGGGTGCACTGAGCGATGAATATGCTTCTATGTTTAAAGCTGCCGTGACATTCTTTCCCTAGTGTCACCTCCTGGTACACAAGCCAGCACATGTTTTGCTGCTGTCGTCCCCGATAAAGGCAACCCTTGGCCACCAGAAATAAGCAAAAGTCAGATGCCCACCGATCGAAGGCAAGCACAACCAACGTTAGTCACTCTTCTGTAAATTCAGAGTAAAAACAAATTCAGAGAATATTTATTTAGCACCTATTGTATGCAACATAGTGTGTTAGCTTACTGGGGATAAAGAATCAAATATGTGCAATGAGGAGTTTATATTTTTAGGGGCAGATGGGCAATAAACAATTTAAGAATTAAAGATAAATCAGGCTGTGGAGTGCTATACAACAAACTAGTTGATGAAAATGAGAATAACTGGGCAGCAGGGGAGAGGGGCAGGTAGAGAAAGGACTCTGAAGAAATCGCATACGCACAGAAATTCATGAAGGCCGGGCCAGTGACAGAAAGTGCAAAGGTCCTGAGGTGGGGGGGTCTTGTGTTTGAGAGTTTCCCAGTGAAGGGAGATTGAGATGAATGAGCACCAAGCAGCAGCCAGATCATGAGGGTCTTGTAGTTAGTCTTGTGTTTGAGAGTTTCCCAGTGGAGGGAGATTGAGATGAATGAGAGTATGTCTTAACACCAAGCAGCAGCCAGATCATGAGGGTCTTGTAGTTAATAACACTTTGTGAAAACAAGTGTAATATTCAAAAAATTATGTCTTCCCATCAAGAGAGGGATATATCTAATCTCTAATCCCTGGGCATACTAAACAAATCTCAAAGGTTGACTGACTATACGTTTTTAAAGACTACAGTATCATAATACTTATTAACTTACTATATTCTTATCTATCTATAATAATAAAAGCATAGTATGCTAATTAGACCAGACATCCTCCCGGATGTCCTTCTGGACGAACTTCTGGACGATGCTGGGGCTGCGAGGGAAACCCGGGTCCCAGGTGCCAGAGGTAAGCCGGTGCCAGCAGCTGGGGGAAGGAAGGTCTACTCTTGGATGAATTTTGTGCATCAGGCCTCTAGTCCTATATAATAAAAGGGTAATGTGCAAACTGACCCTAACAGCAGAAAGACTGGGAATGACTGGTCACTATGACACACACTGACCACCAGGGGTCAGACGATGCTCAATGCAGGAGCTGTCCCATGGTGGTCAGTGCGCTCCCACAGAGGGAGCTCTGCTCAGCCACAAGCCAGGCTGACGGCTGCCAGTACAGCAGTGGTGGTGGGAGCATCTCCTGCCTCCTCAGCAGTGCTAAGGATGTCTGACTGCAGCTTAGGCCTGCTCCCCGCTGGCAAGTGGACATCCCCCGAGGGCTCCCGGGCTGCCAGAGGGATGTCTGACTGCCAGCTTAGGCCCAATCCCCTGGGGAGCGGGCCTAAGCCAGCAGGTGGTCATCCCCCGAGGGGTCCCAGACTGCGAGAGGGCACAGGCCGGGCTGAGGGACCCCCCCCCCCCAGTCACAAATTTTTGTGCACCAGGCCTCTACTATATATATAAAAGCCTAACTGACCAGAAAGACTGGAACAACCAGGATGACCGGAATAACCCATCACTATGACACGCACTGACTACCAGGGGTCAGATGCTCGATGCAGGAGCTGCCCCCTGGTGGTCAGTGCACTCCCACAGCCAACCTTCCCAGATCAGCCAACCTCCCGCAGTCCCTCCCACTGGCCGACAGGCCCCAATCACCTGATTGGGGCCAGAATTCAGGCCTGGTCGAGGATCCAGGGGTGAGTGGTGGCAGACACAGCCCCTTTCCCAGGGGGCCCGAGGGCCGGCTCCCTCCTCAGGGCTGGTGGCCAACCTCCCATGCCATCCCTCCCCCCAGCTGGTAGGCCCTAATTGGCCCACCACCCACCCGCCGCAATGGTGGCACGGTGGCAAGGGAAGCAGAGAGAGAGGGAGGAGGCCGGGGAACCATGCAGTGTCAGGGCGCTGGCGTCGATGTCAGCATCCAGCATCAGTTCCTTCTGCACCCGGCCCGGTAACCGTTGCCTCCTCTTCTGACCCTGCCTGGGGCCTTCGGGCCCCAGGCTGGGATGGGGAACCGGGGGTGGGTGACGGCAGATGTGGCCTCTTTCCCAGGGGGGCCAAGGGTCAGCTCCCTCCTCGGGGCCAGCGGCCAAACTTCCACACCCTGTTCCTCCCCCCCATCAGTAGACCCCAATCGGCCCAGCCCTGATCAATATTGATCGCAGGCCAGGCCTAGGGACCCTACCCATGCACGAATTTCGTGCACCGGGCCTCTAGTATACATCATATTCTAGAACCACATGCATTAGCCTCAATATCTATTCCTCAAAGTCAAGGTTTCTAGCTAATTTGCTTTTCAAGATCTAAATTCATATAGCAACTGACCCAATATGTTGTGTTTCTTATCTTTTATGTGAAAGGCATTTGTCAAATATCCCAGGAATGTCTTTCCAAGTGAACTAATCATCTACAATGTGAGCCTCAATCTTTTATGAAACTGGTTTTCCCGTCGAAGTCTATCTTTTTTTGAAGGATTTCTGTGACATACAGCTGGTGTAGGAGGCACCCTCTGAGATGGCCCCACAACCCCTGATATTCCCATCCTCCTGGAATCCCCACCCTGTCCTATCAGGATTGGCTGTGTGACCAATAGAATACATGGACATGACAGGTGCCTCTTAGGTTATCGAAGACATTGCAGCAAATCACGGGGCACTGGCTCCTCTGAAGTTTCTGCCCCCTTTTTGCCTTGGGGACATTTCCTGGGATTTCCTGACAGCCGTCTTCCGCAAGGGACCACAGAAAATAAGTGACTCTATCAATGGAGGAAGTGCCCCAAGATTCCTGGGTTTTTCCCAGGCCAGAGGACCCTGGAGAGGGAGGCAGACTGGCCTTTCTTCTGCTCTTGTTGGGGTGGTTTTCTAATTCTAAACAACATCAGTATCAGGGGGCAGGACAGCAGAGTCACTGAGGAGCCAACTGCTAAACTCTACTGCCTACTGTGTGACCACGGCAATAACTGTCAGCATCAGGTTCCTGACCTGCAAAATGGGGACAAATTAACATCTATTTTGTATGGTTATCTAATCTCCACATGCATGGATTTGTGGGAAGCACTGAGCCCTGGGTGGCACAAGGCATTCACTTACATATTTTGGCAAACGTTAAGAGCGCATGATCAGTGAGTATTTCAGGCAGTGTGCGCAGTTAGGTACATGGAGGAAACTGAGTTACAGATGAGGAAGCTGAGGCAGCTTAACCACTGTCACATGGCTTATGAGGGGTGGAGCTGAGATTCAAGGTCGTCATTTCCGGCCTAGGAGCTTTTGCTGGAGTTGTGTTTATATTAAGGGTGGTATGGTTGGGTTCAAAGATTTGTTGTTGTTAATTCTCACCCAAGGATATTTCTTTCCAGTGATCTTTAGAGAGAGTGGAAGAGAGGGAGGGGAGAGAGAAATATCAATGTGAGAGAGACACATTGATTGATTGATTGCCTCCCACAGGCATCCAACTGGGGCAAGGATCAAAACTGCCACCTAGACACGTGCCTCTGACTGGGAATCGAACCCACAGCCCATAGGTGCATGGGTTGACGCTCTAACCACTGGTCCACACTGGCAAGGGCAAGAGTCCAAAGATATTTTGGTCTATAAATTCTCACATAAAAAAAAATAGTTTTCAAGGGTATTTTCTAAAACTTTTATAGGGATAGATAGGAGTGTTTTGTTCTAGTTAGTTTTAGTTCTATTCATCTATGTACATTTCCTCTCTCCTCTCTTTTTTCCTCCTTCCTTCCTTCCTTCCTTTCTTCCTTTCTTCCTTTTCTCCCTTCTTTTCTCTCTCTCTCCCCCAGCAATAAGGGCATATAATTTAATTAATAGGTTTTTAAAACAATAAATTTAAAATGCTGCCTGTGGCTTGTCCCCTGAGGACATTTGACAATATCTGGAGACATTTTTGGTTGTCACAACTGTTGGGGGCGGGGGTGCTACCGGCATCTAGTATGTAAAGGCCAGAGATGCTGCTAAACGCCTTACAGTGCCCAGCACAGTTCCCACAACAAAGGATGATCTGTCCCTGATGTCACTAGAAACCCTGCCCTAGAGCCAAGCCTCCTTTGTAAGGGGCTCTCTGCAAGGCTGCTGCTCCGTGGGGCCTCCGTGCGCACACATGCTCTCCTCCCTGCTGAGGTCCTGCAGAGAGTGTGTGGGGCAGTGGCTCTGGGGCCACAGGCTGAGGACTGGGAAGAGGCTGATGGAAAAAGAAACAAATAGATATGTTTATTGAAGCCTTACTCACACCAGGCTCTGAACTAACTTCAATTTGTTATCGATTACAAATTGATTTATCAAATGCCCTCAGGACAACCCTGCAAAATGGGCTCTGGGTGGTTAAGTAACTTTCCCAAGGTCACCCAGCAGGAAATGGGGGGCCGGGGATTCTAACTCAGGCTGCCTGACCTCGTCACTTCCTCTTGGTGCATGTTCTGTGAAATTCCCAGGTATTCCCCCTCTGAAGAGCTTCCCAAAGGGGCCGCCCTTGCCCCTCACAGTGGTCAGCTGGGGTCCAACGTGCTTCAGCTATCGGGACCACCCACGTGTTCTGACCGCTGTACTCAGATTGTTTAGCCAATTGCATGCATGCCAAGCGGTGCCAGGGCATAAATTCTTGTTGCAAAATATTGGCTCATTGGCCAGGCTCTTTATTTCCTCTTAACTCGAGTGTTTTGTTTACCTGGCAAAGCCGAAAGCCCAGGAAGAGCCCCCACAGTGGAGGCACACACAAATGACAGGAAACGGGACTCGCTGGAAAGCGATTGCATAAAGCCCACCTTCTTTCTTCCTATTTTTGACTCCTGCGACCCATTTTAAGAAATCAAAGGAAATCATAGGAAAATAGTCTAATACTCAGAATTTTTTTAAATCCACAACCAAGGAAGCACCGCTTCTTCGGGGAAGTCTTGAGGTTAGCATAAGTTCCGCTCAGGTTGTCACAAGTTCATTGGAGCTCAACTTGGGTCACTGGGTCCAGAGCTGTAGCCAGGTCAGACCACCAGTCAGTCTGGAGAGACACTTACAAAGGAAGGAGAATTTCACAAAGGCTTACAGGTTTTTGGCCACAGGGGATGATAGGTTTTCTGCAGCTCCTTGAGCTCTGTGACAAATGCCAGCCACAAGCCCCACAGACCCTGAGCAAAGTGATTCATTGAGCAATTTTCTCTTTTGAATGGAATCTGAATGACAACCCACCAGGATCTGCCCCTTGCCTACCTTTCCACTCTTGGCTCCCCCAGGGACAGCTTGACCTGGTCACACGCCCCGGTCACATGGGCCTTTTCTCTGTCCCTGAAATGTGCCACACTCCTTCCTGCTTCAAGCTTCTTCATTTTCTGTCCTCTCGACCTGCAGGGTTTTTTTCCCAGATTGCTGGCCCTTTCTCATCCCTCAGGTCTCTGCCTGGCCTCTCCCACGTGAGAGAGGCCCCCCACCATCCACCATCCCACACCTCATCATGGCCCAGCTCACCTTCCTGCATGTCACCTGTCAGCTCCTGACCTCCTCCTGTCCACTCAGTCATGGGCTGCTTAAAGGTCAGACAGAGTACTGTCACGTAGTTACAAAAGGGACTCAAAAATCCATAGGGCCCAGCCGGTGTGACTCAATGGTTGAGCATTGACCTATGAACCAGGAGGTCACAGTTCAATTCCTGGTCAGGGTATATGCCCAAGTGTGGGCTTGATCCCCAATGGGGGGCATGCAGGAGGCAGCCAATCAGTGATTCTCTCTCCTTCTCCTTTCCTCTCTGAAATCAATAATATATATATTAATCCATAGGGCTGGCCTTCAAATCCCACTGGCCACTTAACTGCTGTGGGACTTTAAAAGATACTTAACCTTTTGGTTTCTTAGTTTCCTCATTTGTAAAATAGGGAAGCATTAAGTGAGTTAATATATAAAGAGCTTAGGATACCACTCAGCATGTTACATCTACTATATTGAGGTTGTTGTGAATGGATAAATTTAATTAATTTACTAATTGTAATTATAATAAATATGACATTTACAATTCAATTCTGTATTGACTTATAAATTAACTTTTTACTTATTAGTGCTTTCTTAGCTCACCTACTAGCAAAGAAATGCCCTGGGAACACAGTACCTGGCATGCAATAGCACACAGTAATTGTTCAATGAAGGAATGCATGCATGCATGAATGAATGAATGAATGAGTGAGTGAAAGGCCTGCTTCCTTCTGCAAACTGTGGAAATAACACTCCCAATGGGGGAAGGGGAACCCAAACAGAGAGGTTTCATGACTCTACATGGAAACTCCCAAAAGATGATGTTTGAGTGGGTTATCGGGCGAGTCTGGGGCCTCCGTGGGGAGCAGGCTCCGCACCCAGGAGCTCCCTGTGGTGGGAACTCAGCAGGTGGCTCAGTCTCCGCTGAGTTTAAGGACCAGCCTCCCACAGGAGTGGCCTCCCTGCCTTCGCCCGGGAGCATCGGAAAGCAATAGCCTAAGTCCTTTCGTTTCTGAGCCTGGGTTCATCTGGGTTGGAAGAGCACGTTGGAAACAAACTTAAAATGAGAACTAGAAGGCTGCGGGGGAATGTACAAGTAGCTAAGCGGGAGGACTCTCAGTATTTACATGGCCCACCCCGGGGCGGGGGGGGGGGGGGGGCGCCTGGAAGTAAGGAAGCAGCGCTCTCCTTCCAGGGATGCGGAGGACCTGCCGGCAGAGGCTCGGGTCCTCCCTGTGGCAAACACCTCCTTCAACAGCACAGGAGTACTTGCACCTCACGAATTTACCTCACGTGGACCTCAGTGCTTCAGATTTCTTCTCTTACTTGTCTCTAACAAGTGAATGAGCTATGTGGGGGTTTATTTATTTATTTATTTTTATTGACTTCAGAGAAGAAGGGAGAGAGAGAGAGAAACATCAATGATAAGAGAGAATCATTGATCAGCTGTCTCCTGCACGCCATGCCCTGTCCTGAATCCATCCGTGACCTCCTGGTGCATAGGTCAATGCTCAACAACTGAGCCACACTGGCCGGGCTGGATGAGCTGCTTCAAAAAACTGTTATCGATGAAGAAATGGAGGCTTGGCACCTTGACCAGGTTCACATAGCTGGCAAGTGGCAAAGCCGAAGTTCAAAGTCAGGTGTGTTTGGCTCCAAACCCTGCCCTCTTATGGCAAAATGGGAGTTGTAGAAGCAAAGCTTTGAGTCAACACTTGCATTTATTCATCAAATACACATCGAGCAGCCACGATGCACCAGGCACTGTCGGAGGAACTGAACCTCGCTGTCAACAACCACAAACAAGATGAGGAGACAGTCAAGTAGCAAAGAGACCAGGCATTCCATGCTCTTCCCATTGGTGATAAGTTTTAGAGAAACATCAATGATAAGAGAGAATCATTGATCAGCTGTCTCCTGCACGCCATGCCCTGTCCTGAATCCATCCGTGACCTCCTGGTGCATAGGTCAATGCTCAACAACTGAGCCACACTGGCCGGGCTGGATGAGCTGCTTCAAAAAACTGTTATCGATGAAGAAATGGAGGCTTGGCACCTTGACCAGGTTCACATAGCTGGCAAGTGGCAAAGCCGAAGTTCAAAGTCAGGTGTGTTTGGCTCCAAACCCTGCCCTCTTATGGCAAAATGGGAGTTGTAGAAGCAAAGCTTTGAGTCAACACTTGCATTTATTCATCAAATACACATCGAGCAGCCACGATGCACCAGGCACTGTCGGAGGAACTGAACCTCGCTGTCAACAACCACAAACAAGATGAGGAGACAGTCAAGTAGCAAAGAGACCAGGCATTCCATGCTCTTCCCATTGGTGATAAGTTTTATGAAGGGGAAGGCAGGGCGAGGAGATGGCGGGGCAGGGCGAGAGAGTGAGCTGTACTTTAGATAGGGCAGTCAGGGAGCCTTTCTGATAAGGTAATATTTGATAGAAACATCCATGATAAGACAGAATACAGTGATGGATGAAGCTAAATGTCTATGTGGGAGGAAGCAATCCAGGCAGAGGGAACAAGACTAGGCTGGTGGCCCAGAGGCAGGCGCGCCCCTGGGCTGGTGAAAGAACAGCAGGTTAGGGGAAGTGGGAGATGAAGTTAGGTAGCTATTTCTATAATTTAGAGGCACATTTATTTTTTAAGAATTGATCCATTCTACTGGTCATATCATGTAAAGGTATCAATTAGAAGCCCTTTGGGTGCAAGTAGCAGAAAACCCAACTCAAAATAGTTAAACAGGAGGGAATGTTACCATCTCACATAAAGAAGAAGGCTGGAAGAAAAGTAGCTCCAACCAATTTAGCAGTTCAGTAGCCTCTTGAATAACATGGATTTCCCCCCGTCTTTTCATTATGCCAATTGCAGCTGAGTAGCCTTGTCCTACCAGGCTAGCTCTCCTCATGTCTACAACATCACTGCATAGCTCCAGCCATCACATCTTCACACAACAACATCCAGAGGCAGAAAAATAACTCTGGTTTCTTGAGTCTTCCTTTAGGAAGAAAGAGCCTTTTCTCTAAGACCCTTTGGCACCTTTGCCCTCAAATCTCATTGCCTAAAATGATGTCACATATCAATGCATAAGTTAATCATTGAAAAGAGGAAAGGGATCCCCCTGAGTAACTTAAACTAATCAGAGTTCACCTCCTAGGGCGGGTACAAATATTCTCTGAAGCATGTGCTACCCTGAGGAGGATAGATATCTGTTAGGGAAAAGGACATAGCCATGTGGTAATTGGTAGACACTGCTAGCTGCTCATCAACTATCCTTTCTCTTCTCTTATTAACAGGATCCTAGAATCATTCAGGGTGCCATTAAACCCAGCTTTAAAAAAAAAAATTGATTTCCCTGACTCCCTTGCAGAATTGTTTTTCTAATAAAGAGGCAAAGATTCTGCCAGCATGGACATCTGTTATCTTCTCTTCCTCTTCCCGTATGGATATGTCCCCATTCCTGCCATGAGCAGTCATCGTGGAATCATGAGTTGAGGGCCACATGCATAGGATGGTGGGGCAGGAAGGCAGAACGAGTCTGAGTTTAATGACTTGCTTGGAATGCTCCAGCAGCCTTGGAATCTAAGACTTCTTATTAGGTGAAGGGGAAAAATCCTTATTGGTTACCCCATCGTTGGGTAGTCCTTACTACTGTAGCCAAGGCAACTTGTTGTTAGGCAACCAGTAATATCTGCCACATAGAGGAGCTGGATGTCTCCTATGAGGAAAGCTTAAAGGGGCCTTTCCTAGTCCGGCTGGCTCAGCAGAGCTCCGGGGGCAGCTCCTTCTCAGTAGACGAAAGTATGTGCGGAGCTGCATCATTCATGCCCGTAACTTACCCAGGGAGCACGGGGAGAGAAGTCCCTTTACTGGCTCCCATCAGCCTCCCAACTCCAAACTACACCTTGGGTTTTGACGCATCCAAAAAGCAGGAAGTCATAGCCAACCTGCTCAGAAAAACAAGAAACTGTCATCCTTGCCTCCTGGTGATTAAGCAGTTAAAGATGCCAGCTCATCCTCTGGCCCCGAGCTTCCTCCCGGTGACAGGAAGTCATGTGCTTGTCTGGAACCAAACTTTACACTCATCTGGTGGCTGGAGAAATATATTAAGTCCTCTAAGAAGGCAGGAGAGACAACACAGGTCGATAACTTACATGGATTTGTTGAGTATAGCTTCTTAGGGGTTAAACTTAAAGAATTTAAGAGAATCAAAATGCCAATGCTGCCCTTAGGTCTACATTCTATTTAATAATCATCACCAATTAATTAATCCAGTTGGCCTCTTTTTGAGCACTTACTATTTGCCACGGATGATGCAACACATTTTATATGGAGTTTTCTCATTCACACCTGAAAGGTGTGTGAGAGAGGCGGGGTTAATATCCCCGTTTTACAGATGAGAACAATAGAGCTTGTAAGTGGCAGCGCTGAGAGGCACATGTGGGCTACTTGATCCCCACACTAACATGTAGCATCACACATAATATCTATGAGCCCCTTCAAACACAGGGAAAGGCATTCCGAAGGCATTTCCCGAATTTACTGCTATCAACTCTATTTCAGTATAGGGCTCATTTGAGACAGCAATCCAAGGAAGCGAGTTTACTGAGAGCATAGCTTAAGTGTACAAGTTATTCAAGCACCAACATAGTTCGATGATAAGAACTGAAGACATGATCTGTGGCCTTTTCTGTGCTATATCGTCCACAGCACCTCAAAACGACTCCCTCGGCCGGTGCTCCCTGTCTCCAAGGGAGATTATGACCCAACAAGAGGCATAATCTATCTCATGTTTGATTTTGCCTCCCAGGTGCCGAGTAAATTCAGTGTTTAAACTTCACTGCAAGCCTCTGTCTGAGGTCAGCAGCCTCACCCTGGTTGTTAAATGGGAAAATGGAGACTCGAAGGCACTGAGGATGCAGCCCAAAGAGGCAAAGCTAGCGTGTGCGGGAGCCATGACGTCACCACAGACACGAGGGTGGGCTCCACACACAGGCACTCAGCGCAGAGAAGTGTGTGTCAGCTGAAATCTGGCCCTCCCTCCGCTTGCCATGTGGGGGCCCCGAGGTCGCCTGTCCAGCCATCCACCCAAAGAGGCAACTCCTACTCCAAGGGGCGCCTTTTTCTCACCAGCACAAAGGTTGCTGATTGAGCTGCGTGTTCATGGAGCCCTGGGAAAAGTGGGTTACACCTGTATCCATCATCATCACCAGCCTTGGACAAGTTTCTTAGCCTCGCTGTACTTCAGTTTTCTCCACTCTAAAGTGGGGTAATAATAGCATCTCCCTTATAGGGCTGATGTGGCCCTTAAATGAATTCATATTTATAAAGTGCCTGTAACAGTATCTGACATCAAGCTGTAAGTGAGCTATGATTATTATTTATTCTTAGTCTTACTACCATTGCTGTTTTTACGTCACTTTGTACATGCCTGAAACCCATTACTGGCCCACCACCACTAAAGTGATCTGCCTGGTCTGCCTGGGGGACCAGGATACTTTTATTTGTCTTTCCTGAAGCAAAAATCAATAGATCGTCCATTTGGACATCTAGATGCTGCCTTCTGAGTTACCATTACAATGAAAAAAAGACAAGTTTTGGGTCAAAGTCCACCCTTAAGACAATTTAATCTATGAGTTCAGCCGGGAAATGAGATTGCACCCCATTCCTTTGCTTCCGGCTCTGCTGCAGACCTGCTGTGTCACCATTGTTTTGCATTCTGTGATTCAGTCTTCCTTTCTGGAAAGAAAGGCTCACACCCCCTAGTAAAAGGGAGCCTGCCATTGTCCAGGAGTATTATCTGTGTCTGCAGAGTCAGGCCCCACCCACTCACAGCCATCTAGTGTGGTCCCCCAAGATCAACAGCTGCACAGTCACTTTAGGTAATAAAATAAAAATAGACCAGTTCCTGGCAGGGCTTGCAAAGGCTCCTGGCGTGTACCTGATGACAAAGGTAGAATTAGTCCCTTCCCCTAAGTCTGAAGTAGGTAGTTGGGTGAGTCATGCTTATGTAAACCTCTTCTTTGTATGTTACTGTGCTCTTGGGATTTTTCCCAGAATCTTTAGCACAAGATGAACCCTGGAGATGCTTAAACTCCACCTGAATAAAACCTGATAGAAACTATACCTGCCTTCGCTGAGGAGGGCGAGCAAAAGAGATTGGGAACGCCAGCTGCTCCTGGCCAATTGTGTGCATGCATGAGTTAACCTTTTCTACCTTTCTTTCCTCATCTGCAACGTGAGGGCTGCTTACTCCGACAGCCTCCGGGTTGCCATGAGGAGCAAATAGGAAATAAGATGGGAGTCGTGCTTTGAAAAAGACAGTAATGAAATTTAACATTTGGATCAAGCCTTTTGAAAAAGCCTTTCAAAAGGCCTTTTCTTTATCTCCTCTGATCAATGGAAACAACATTTCTCGCACGCCCGTTATTGAATAGCAACGCACAAAGGTGGGCGCTGGTAGACCTTTTCCAACACAATTCCGAAAGTCTGAAAACCTCGAGCACACTGACAAACGTCTGCCAGTCGGAGGGGTACCCGGTAAAGTTAAAATCTCAGCCTTGAGAACATGTGCTCGCTTCACAAACCCAATCCAGCCCGCGGCGCGGGTTGTTTATTCTTTGCGGGGCGCAGGGAGAGCTGCGGTAGCTAAGCACCCCTTCTCCTAGGAAAAGCAGCTGCAGCTTCCCCGTGCCTGGCCCGCAGCCGCCTTGGTGTTGAATTCCGGGGTCTGTGCGAGCCTGTGTTCCCCACTTTTACCATCACCTCTCAGCGCCTCCTTCACTTCTGATCTCCTGTTTCACCCGATTTATAAGGCACGAAAGAAACAAAAGGAACGCACGATCTGGTGAAACTTCAACACAAACAGAATCTGACAGTAGGATGGCTGGTTGACTGGTTTGCAATGGGTTAACCAGAAACCCAAAAATGTTCCGACATAATCTAAAGCCCTCGCTTGTCTCTGAAAAAGGGCTGCTTTTTAAATGTGACATTCTCTTTGACATGCAAAGGTGTGATTTGGGGCTTCAGTCTAGTAGGATTTGTATTTTAAAAGATAGATTATAAAGGTCATCAGTCATTCGGAAATTTCCTATTTCTTAAAAAGGAAAAGAAAAGAAAAGAATGGTAAGCATAAAGGAAGTGTTAATAACTTTACAGGGTGGGGGCGGTGAGGTGGAAAGAGAGAGGGGGGCGAGGATGGAGCGCTTCCCTTTTGTTCAACAGGGAAGCTTCAGTAACTGTTTTAAGTACTAATGAGCCTCGTTGTGGGCAGGGTAGAATTCTAAGTCAGCTTCCAGAACAGCTTTCACTAGGAGTGCCCAAGCCAGCAAGTCCCTTCCAGTTCTTAGAAGCTAAAGGGTTTTTTGTTTATTATGAAGCTGATTCCTGGGGGGGAGGAGGGGGGAGGTTGTTGTTCGTTTGTGTAATTATTTTCTCATGTTAACTTTGTTTTTATTGACTGATTGATCACAGAGCAAAGGAAGAACACTGAAGTGCATATGATGGATGGGAAGTTGAGCTTCTCTCTGTGACCCACACATCGCCTGTTTCTCATTTTTTTTTTCAGGTTCCAAAAGTTTTATTTCATGTATCGTTTGATGTTAAAATTTCCCTAAGCTTTGCATCTAATGTGTGGCGGTGTGCAGGCTCTATTCCATTTGACAGAAACATGGCAGCTGAGTATCCAGAACAAGGTGATGCCACATGCTTCCTCAGCAGCTTCAGGAGCTCTCGCCTTGGGCCAGGAGCCTCTGGGAAAGGAAGATACCCCGTGCTCCCTCACACAAATCAGGGTGCTTCCTGGCTGATGACACATTTCCATTGCATCATATGGGCCTCGATGGAATCCCTTTAATCTTTCATCATACTTTTCAAAAAAACACAAGATATCATGAATTAACTGCCCTTAAATCCATGTTAGAGAAATGAGGAGAAAGTTCAAAGAAATACAATACACAAAAGAAAATATGCAATGTTTCATAAGCTGCATACATTTCAACAAAAAAGTTGGGGGACATGAATTTGGTTATTTGAATTATTAAAAACATTATAAGCAGATTACCTTTCGAAAATTAAAAAGAAAACCTGACTGGAAACATTCAGAGACTGGAAACTGGTTTAAGATAACGCCCAAGTTCTTACTTATCAAATAAGGTATCAATCAAGGAAAAGATATTTTGGAACTTAAAATGAGGAAAGCCTATTCACAATTTAAATGTGGGGGAACAGGGAAAAAACAACTAACCAAAGTAAAGTCAGAATGATCATTTACATTTTATAGTCTTTAATAAAGCACATAAAACTGTACTATTTAATATATTTCTCCATGAACTTTTTGTGAAATTCAGATCGCAGCGTATCGTTAACAAATCTTTTGTCTTTCTTCTGGTCATCCGCACCTTTTGCACAGTTCTTGAAAACAATATCATCATCCCACCTTCTTTTAACTTTGAAGTTGGCCTGAGGCTGGGATGGGCCGGTGAGATTAAGGAGAGGGTTTCCACTCAGAATGTTTTCCATATGAATCCTTTCTTCTTCAGCTTTTTGTTCTTGTTCCTTCCTGGCTTGCTCTTCAGCTCTTTCTTTTTTAATTTTTTCTAGTTCTGCAAGAAGAGCTGCAGTATCATCATCATCACTCTCCTCTTCAAAATCTTCATCTTCATCTCCCTCATCTGTTAGAGGATCATCTGCATCGAGGTTGGCAGCAGGAATCTGGTCTAGCCAAGGCTTCTTTGACACTGAAGAGGAGGTTGTATGTTCTCGAGTTGGACGATCTCTATTCTTTTCTCTTGCAGCAACTCTCTCTCTCTCTCTTCTAATTCTCTTCTGAAGTCACGGTTCCGAACCTCTTCAAGGGCATCCTGAGTGGTCTGTCTGTATTTTATCTTTGTATGAGAGGGTAGGTCTCTACTTGAATACTGCTTTGAGAGTTGGCTCAAATCACCTTCTCCTTTTCCTCTCCCGCCTCTCGCAGGTTCAAAAGTTGGCCGAGCTGCTGTTGTCATCTTTTATACTTGGCCGCGGTCCCTCTGACTCGGCAGCCTCCGGAGATCACACAGACATTTCCATCGGCTCTCGGGCTCCCAGAATCCTCTGCATCTATTCCTGTAATCCTTAATGAGAAAAGAAAAAAAAACCCACAGATTTTATAAAATTTCCTCAGGGAAATTGTTGGCGTCCAGCCCCAGCAGATCCATGGGTTCCCAAAGGTGTGGATGGAGTCGGTGAAGAAGGAATGACACGGAGACAGCATTCAGTTGATCAGTATAGCGAGGTTCTCTCCAGAATCTCCAGCCAAGTTCTGTCCAGGTTCTCCAGCCAGGTTCTAGCCAGGATCTCCAGCCAGGTTCCAGGTTCTGTGTTTATTGTCTTGTTACATCTGTATTTATACCAGTTGATTTTAATCCTATCAATTCTATTCCAAAGGTTAGGGCATTTCTTATCACCATTCCAAGGTTACTCTATTGTTTTATTAAACTACAAGGAAGTAACTGAAGGAGATTATCCTAAGTAAAGATTATGTAGCTTAAGCATGATTGTTCATAGTTAAAGTGATTAATTACCTGCCTGGCACTTAGTTAAGGGGTTTTATTTCCTCCCTAACTCCAGGGAAAAATCCTCACCTGGGGAAACAACCTTTCTCGGGGAGGTGGTCCTGTTTAAAACACATAGCGTTAAGAGGGGGAGCAAACATATGCTATATACGCCAGGTCCCTTGAAACATAAGCTGTGCAGATGTTTCTTCCCTGCAGCGACTGTGTCAAGCAGCA
>NW_005358435.1:157804-159459 GCF_000412655.1 Myotis brandtii
TAAATGATAGCGCGTGTAAATCAGCGGCCACCTCTCGAATTGGGTTGTTTAAGACTCGGAAGAAGACTAACAAGCAATGATAGTGAGCATAGCTATAAACATAGTGGATGGTGTGCACATGGAGCCTTGTTCCTGGCCTCTTCAGTCAAGGGATTTCAGCTGTCCTCAAGTCGGTGGTTTGGTTGTCCTTGTTGATCTGGCCTGCGGGCGGCGTCATTGGCGACGGGCTTCCCGAAGCATCAGCGCATTGAAGGGCTGGATCATGTGTCCATCAGGGCCGTGCTTGATGGTGGTGTGGGCGTCCGGGGAGGAGTCAGCTGTGCCCTATGGGTCGGCTGATATGGATGATACTGAGGAGGAGGAGGAAGAGGTGGAGATGGAGGGTAGTAGAGAGAAAAAGAAGAGAAAGCAACAGAACTACAAGGCATTGAAGTGTTTAGAAAAAACAGGGAGAAGAAAGGGAAGAAGGCAGCATCCTGACACAGCCCTTTCCTTCAGCTTCCCCTTTCCCTGTGGTCCAAGGTAGAAATGGGAAACAAGTCCTGTTGCAGTGAGAGGGCAGCTGCTGTCAGCCAGTCTCTGTCTTTACCTGGGTCCTGAACTGAGCTGGGCATGGGAAGCGAAGGAGCCATGGGGCCGGAGACCTCCCTCAGAAGGGGTGAGGGATCAGGCCTCTGAAAAGTTGGGGGGCTGAGGGTCTGTGTCCCACCTCTGTTGACCCCCAAGTTGCAGAACTACAAGGCATTGAAGTGTTTAGAAAAAACAGGGAGAAGAAAGGGAAGAAGGCAGCATCCTGACACAGCCCTTTCCTTCAGCTGCCCCTTTCCCTGTGGTCCAAGGTAGAAATGGGAAACAAGTCCTGTTGCAGTGAGAGGGCAGCTGCTGTCAGCCAGTCTCTGTCTTTACCTGGGTCCCGATCTGAGCTGGGCCAAGTCTCTTTCTGTTATCTGGGTCCCGATCTGAGCTGGGCGTGGGAAGCGGGAAGCAGCCATGGGGGCAGGAGACCTCCCTCAGAAGGGGCGAGTGTTCAAGCCCCTGCATAGTTGGGGGGGTGAGGATCTGTGCCCCACCTCTGTTGACCCCCAAGTTCTCTCCTGCCGGCCCCTCTGCGACTGTGCCTGTCTTAGGTCGTTCCTCCCTGAGGAATCTTACCCGTCTTTGACTAACCAGCCATCCTCCGGGGCCAAGCAAGGTGATGTGAGGTTCAGTTCTGTCTCCTTGGTAGACTATGCCCCCGTGGCCTCCACGCCCAGCAACTGCCTTGGGATCCCCTCGCCTGCTGGCAGGGCCCCGGCATTGATCACATATCTTGGGGAACCCAGGTTTCTTCTCCAGGGAGGGCCCAGCTCACACCATTGGGCGAGAGACAGATCCATGGTACCAGCCACCATCAGGCTTTAACTTCAGTATGAACAGAGAGCTCAGGCAACAGCTATGGGCAATTGGATTGTAAGAAGAGGGTCGTCAAATACAGGACAAAGGAGAGTCCCAGGACAGGGCTTTCTCAGCCAAGGATGTCAGGCTCTTGGCACAAGACAACTTCATGTATGGGGCATATACCAGACACCCCCTAGTCACGATAGAAAAGGGAGGTGCCCTTCCTGGAACAGTAGGGTAGGGAGATTCTAGAAAAGGCTGTGTTCAGGAAAGAAGGA
>NW_005358435.1:159571-183929 GCF_000412655.1 Myotis brandtii
TTGGGCCTACCTTCTCCCATGCCTTTACATTTACCTTTCCTTCCTCAGAAAAGCATGGACATACTTCTTGTATAAAAACGTTCAGTCTGACTGGGAGTAACCTTAACTCCTCTGCTAGCAAGCATATGTGCTAAAAGATCAATATGGAGTCTTTTTTTCTTTAGACTCAGTATGGCACATCTTCTCAATCTAAGTTCTGTACTATCCACCTTCTTACCCTACTTATCCTCTATAGGGGGGGTCTGCAGCACCCTGGTGGAGTCCTATCCGTCCCTACTGTGGGGGTTCTCAATGTGGGGGGGGCTTACCTAGGGGAATCCAGTTCCAGGGGATCCCAAAGGTGTGGATGGAGTCGGCGAAGACTATCCACCCTCTTCCTACGGTGGAGTCCTATCCGTCCCGAGAGTGGGGCTTACCTAGGGGAATGGGGGGCTTACCTAGGGGTCCCTGTTTGGGCACCAGATGTTGGGGTCCAACCCCAGCAGGTCCAGGGGTTCCCAAAGGTGTGGACAGAGTCGGTGAAAAAGGAATGACACGGAGACAGCGTTCAGTTGATCAGCATAGCGAGGTTCTCTCCAGGTTCTCCAGCCAGGTTCTAGCCAGGATCTCCAGCCCGGTTCCATCACCTGTTTCTCATTTATTTCCCGTGTTAGGAGAGAGTGTCTTTGCCTTGTCCTTTCTCTATTTTTACACACACATGCACACATGTAGCTACATGCCTTTTTGTAAACATAGAGGAAATCATCTAGCATTCACCTGTCTACAATAGTGTTTTAATCAACACCACCAGCCCCTGGCCAACCTATAGCCCATCTCGGTCCTCTGAGCCTTTCTAAAGACATTCTTGCTCCTTTAAAACCACTGATTTTTAGAGGCACTTCATGCCTCTCAGAAAAGCGTTTCAGCACAGGAGGCGGGGCTCATGCCCCCTCTTGACCAGAGGAAATGGTGCCTTCACGATTTCTGAGACAGCATTTCTGTGCCCCATTGCCCTGTTCCGGGCTAGTACCCAGTAGACCAAGCACACTCCCCGCGAGCTGTGGCTTCGAGCATCTGGACCAGGGCAGCTCCCGGAGCCAGAGAGAATGTCTTACAAGGGCTGTGTCTGGGGAGAGGCAGGGGTCTCACCACCAGGACCAGCGGCCCCTCAGTCCTGCCCGGCTGGGGAGGGTCTGCTTTCTTTCCCCTGCCTGGTCACTAGTGCGTTCTGTCACCTGATTCAGAAAGATGAGGCTGCTGAAAACAACAGGCGGCCACAGAGCTCCAGGAAATAGCATCATATGTAGCCCTTCTCTGTGTGTGTGCGCACGCATACATGCGTGTTTTCCATACATCTAAACAGACAGCACTTGGCCTGCCAAGAGGAAAGGCAGGAATCTCCCAGCAGCAGGCAGACGGGCCCAGGGAGGGCACGAGGCCCAGCCAGCTTCGTTTAGCCCATAATTCTTCCAGCCAACAAGCGCCAGCAGCCTTTCCGAAGATAGCCCAGTGGTTACAGGCACACTCAGGATCAGATTCCTGGGTCCAAGTCTGGGCTCTGCCTCTCACTGACACTGTGCTTTAGTCTCTCTATTTGTCAGCTTTAAAATGAGGAAGAATACATATCCAAATCTCTTATCAAAACCTCAACAGCCAAATATGCTTTGGAATGCAAATTTCTCATACTTTAGAAATGTGATGTGGTACTTTATTATTATTATTATTATCATTATTATCACATTCAGGTGCAGGAGACAACCAACTAACCAATTAAAATAAATGTTCCATCTGATTGTAATGGGCATTAGAAGGAAATAGACAGACTGCCTGGTGGAGGGGAGCCTTGCAGGGGGGTCGGGGAAGGCTCCCAGCCCTGACGAATGAACAGGAACCAGCCATTGAAGAAGATCTGTAGGCCTGGCCGGTGTGGCTCAGTGGTTGAGCATCGACCTATGAAATGGGAGGTCACGGTTCGATTCCCGGTCAGGGCACATGGCCAGGTTACAGACTCCATCCCCAGTAGGGGGCGTGCAGGAGGCAGCCAATCAATGATACTCTCATCATTGATGTTTCCTATCTCTTCCTTCCTCTCAGAAATCAATTAAAAATATATATATATAAAATGCAGCAAAAGAAACAAAAAGGGAAAAGAAAGAAGTAGGAATTTTAAATATACAGACATTGAAAATGGACAAGGAGAACCAAAGAGTTCTCCTGGAGTGCGGTGGGGGGACCAGCGCCATCAGCATCCCCTGGGAGTTTGTTATAAATGCAGAGTCTCTCAGGCCCACTGCACAGCTGCCCAGTCAGGATGCTCGGGTCCACTCCTTCCTCCCACAGAGCAAGGCTTCCCATTGCCAACAGTCAGTGAGCACCACTTAACTAAAGCTTTTCAACTCCCCTAAAAGCTGGCTCTTATTGTCCCCATTTCACAGATGAGGAAACCGAGGCTCAGAGAGTTTTAGCCACTGATCCCATATCATCTGTTTGGTAAGTCCTTGAATAAAGTTTCAGGCTCAAGCCTTCAGAATCCCAAGCCTACACGCTTAACCACAACTTTTTCTTGCCCTGCAGAAAATAACAGGAAATAGTCTCCCTCCTATAAAATCTCCAGGAAAGGAGGCATGACATTGCCCTGAGCCCACAGTCCTCCAGGGTTCTGGCTCAGAACCCCTGCACACTCTTCGAAATCACTGATGACCCCAAAGGGCTTTTATTTGAATCAGGTCTGTTTATAGTTACCTATTCAAAATTACATCTGAGAAATTTCTGAAATGTATTTCATTCATTTTACAAAAATTTGGTGAGTAGAGTGGCACTATTTTTACTTTTTTTAAAATATGTTTTTATTGATTTCAAGGAGAGGGAGAGAGAGATAGAAACATCAATGATGAGAGAGAATCATCGATCGGCTGCCTCCTGCACGCCCCCTACTGAGGATCGAGCCTACAACCCCGGCAAGTGCCCTGACCGGGAATCGAACCATGACCTCCTGTTTCATGGGTTGCTGCTCAACCACTGAGCCACACCAGCCAGGCTATTTTTACATTTTTGCAAGTACCTTTAATGTTCAGCTTTGTAGAAGGCAGCTTCAGCCACAGAGTCGCTTTTCAATGGATTGGTTGCGATATCATACACCACGCAATCTCTGGAAAACTCACTGTGTTCATGAGTTTCACTTTCACTACAAGCGTGAAGAATGAGAGGAGGGGAAGCAAATAGCATGCATGTGTCACTGTAAAATGGCTTGTAGCCCTTCTGCGTGTGTGTGTGAATGTACTGAAAGAGTCCCAGGGGCCCCCAAAGGACCCTACACTGCCCTAGGCCATGTACCATGGCTGTCAAACCCATCCCGGAATTCTGGAACAGAAAAAAATAGTGCGTGTGCTCTCAGGCCTATGGGGAACCTAGACTTTTATATAAAAATCTCCAAGGTTCATTGCCCACGGGACACCAAACTCGTTTTTAAATGTTGGTAATTATATTCGTTTCCAGGGCTGCCATAACGAATGACCATAAATGGAGTTTCTTAAAACAGAAGCAAATTTGTTCTCACAGACTTCTGGAGGCCAGAAGTTCAAAATCAAGGTGTCAACAGGGTTGGTTCCTTCTGCAGGCTCTGAGGGAGGGTCTGCCTCACCTCTCTCCCAGCTCCCGGTGGCTGCCAGCAGTCCTTGGCTTGTGACCACACCACTCCAATCTCTGCCTCCATCCTCACATGGTGTTTCTCTTTTGTGTCTTTATGTCCAAATTTTCCTCTTGTAACGATACCAGGAATGGAATTCAGGCCCGCCCCAATCCAGTATGACCACATCTTAACTTGATAACAGCTGCTAAAACCCTGGCTGGGGCAGCTGCCTCTGACTGGCAGGCCCTAGCTCATTTGTCCACACCCTCGCTGCAAGCAGGGCTGGAAATTCATGTGTGACATTTTCAGTTTTTCTGGTGAAAAGTGGACTTTGCTTCCCACCAAGAATCACAGGGGGCCAACCCCCTGAGTTTAGGATTGAAATGGTCAGTAACTGAAAAAGGATAAATGCCCTGTCTCGCTGATAAACAGATAATCTCAGGACTTTCTCTGCTTGGACACCTATGAGCACGAACTCTGATAACCAGCTTTTGAATCTAACTCAGTCTGCATTGGCCAAAGACCATGTTTAAATATTTTCCGAGCTTCCTCATTTAAATGTAAAACTTGAACCCCCGATGGGTATCTTAACTTTCCAGAAAAGCCTGAGATAGAAGATTTGGCCAAACTCCTGGAGTATATTATGTTAGTGTGGGTGGTGCTGCTATGGAGTTGTCATTGCCACAGGCTCTGCCTCCGTCTTTGGGAAAGAATTTGAGCTTTCTGGGCCTGGATCTTTTCCGAAAATCGGCCTAAGGATGACGGCAGAAAATGCTGGGCTGTTTCAAGTGCCGGCTTCCTTAATCGTCGAGATCATTGTTATTCCCCTTTTCTACAGGAAGCCACTCTTGACACCTCCAGGTACTCTCCCTGAGGCGACACCTGGAACTAAGCTACACGACAGCGTAGAAAGCATTATTAACTTACCGAGGTACACATAGACCAGATGTAAGCCCAGCTTTGGTGAAGGCAGAGCCATAGGTGCGTTTTTTACCCCCATCTGTGCTCCGTTTCCTTAAGGGTACCTTTACCTGGTGGAGTTGGAAAATTGCATAGGGCCCAGGAAGCCATAAGGCTGAGTTCAATCACAAAACAAAAAACGGTGTTCCTTCTAATGAGTTCTCTAAACACTAATAACACATCTTTTGTTTTGTTTTGTTTTTTTAGTACCCACTCCCTGCCAGAATGTTAAACATATCGCCTTTTTTTCCTGCCACCAGCCCTATAGTAGACACAAGTGGCTGCCTCTCCATGACAGAGTCTACACTTTAAACCACTTAGTATAATTCATCTGATAAACTGTCTGTGCAGTTGGTCTAAACGTGGCTATAGGAGTGGCCAGCTAATTGGCAATCGAGAATGCAAACACCATAGCGGAAGGGACCACACTCCAGCAACAGTTATGGTGAGTGCTTCCTGCAATTCAGAAACAGGCTTCTCACTGGTGACATGAGTGACTTGGCAATTAGCATGATGATATTAGAAATGGATTTGCACTGGTGAACTTAAAGGTATTCAAGACACATACAGTGACTAGAATGTACTCTAAGATATAGTCATCCATCCTTCACCCATACCCTCCCCCCTCTTCCCTAACTGATCCTGTGTCACCTGACCAGAGAGCACAGAACCCTCCCTGCTCTGGAATGCGGTCATCCTGCCTCAGCTGGCCTTCCCTTTAGGGTGCGGCCACTGCCCCTGAAAGAAAGGAGCCTAGGACGTTACTGCGCTTCCGGAACAGGCGTGTGAACTGTTTTGTGCCTGCTTTGCCAGCGAGCTTTGGGCTGTCAGAGTGGCAGAATTTGAACGAGATTAGATTTTATGATAACCTGTGTAGCTAGGTTGTGGAGGAATAAGCCAACTCCCACCTCTACCAAAAATAACCTAAGATTTGTTCCATGCCAGGTTGGCTTGGGTCACAACAGCCGTCACCCATAGCTTCCTTCTGAAGAGAACCCTGATTGGTTCAGCTTTCAGTCAACAATGTATTCAAAGATGAGCCCACAGCCAAGAAATGAACCATGATTGACAGCTATGGCCCACAGGCAAAATCTGGCCCACCACCTGCTTCTGTGAATAAAGTTTTATTGGGACACAGCCAGACCTACTCATTTAGGTGTTGTCTGTGACTACTGCAATAGTACAGTTGAACAGTTGCCAGAAACTATATGGCCCACAAATGCTGAATGTTTATCATCTGGCCCTTTACAGAGGAAGTTTGTCACCCTTGGTATAAACGTATAGGTACCACCTGGGAGCTTGTCAGAAATGCAGACTCTCAGGCCTCACCCCAGACCCACCACAGTCAGAATATCTGGGGGGTAAAGCTTCCCACGAAGGGGAAAAAGAATTCCATGACTTTTTTAGGCCAAATATCCCTTCATCCCTTGGAAGTGGGAGCATTGCTGCCCAAACTAATGCAGGTTCTGTTAGTCAGGAAGAAGAAGAAATACCTGTTGGCTAAGGAACCCCAACTGTCCTTAGGGTTCATTCTCCTTTGGCTACAGAATCAGAATTCTTACATACACAAAGTTCCAAATACCTAGAGTTTGTATATTCCTCTAAGGCAGGGGTGGGCCGTATAAGGCCTGTGAAATCATTTGGTCTGGCCCTGCCAAGGCATGAGGGGTGAGTTAATTAAATGTTTGACCAAATACAGCAGGCTAGTTTTTAAGTTGATACTTTTGTATGGCCTGTGAATGATGTTATAAATATCCCAATGGCCCTTGACAGCAAAATGGCTCCCCACCCCTTCTCTGAGAGGTAATGGAACAGGAGCTGTGGTTAGAGCTTCAGCAGGTGTAGCTTGATGAAAACAACCTGAGGCAAGTCCTGTTATCTCCCTGAACTTTGAGGTTTCTTTTTTTTATTTTTTAAAGAATCGTTTATTGATTTTTAGAGAGAGAGGAGGGAGAGGGGGAGAGAGAGAGAAACGTGAATGTGAGAGCACAACATCCAACTGCTATCTTCTGCACACCCCCTACAGGGATCGAGCCCGCAACCTGGGCATGTGCCCTGACTGGAATCGAACCAGCGATCTCCTGGTGCCCGAGACAATGCCCATCCAATGGAGCCACACAGGCCAGGACTTGAGTCTCTTAAGTGTGAAATAAGGACAGTAAGTCCAGACACAGGGTTTGTATCCTATGGGATCAATTCGGCTGCAGCTAATGGGCTGGCCTGTAAAAAGTGACTTAAACTATTCATTACCTAACATAACAGGTCATCTGCAGGTGGGGAGTTAGAGCATCGGATAGGAAGGCGAACATGTCATCAAAGATGTAGCCTCTCTCCACATTTCTTCTCTGCCAGCTTCCATGTATTGATCCTTCTCTCCTTTGTGGTGGCAATGGCTGCTGTGGCTCTGACCATCTTATCCTGCAGAGGCAGCAAGAAGGATGGGAGGGATGTCTTTCTCAGGCGTTTCCCCGAAGCAGAATTTATCCTAAGTCTCACTGGCCAAAACTGGTTCATATAGTCAGCCCTAAACAAGCACTGATCATGAGAGACAGGATTACTGTGATTGGTTTAGGTCAGTAGGGGTGGGCAAATGTTTTCTGCTAAGAGCCACACAGTAAACATTTCCAGCTTTCGCACCATGCAGTGTCTCTCACCACTACTCGACTGCACTGTGATAGTGTGAAAGCAGCACAGGCTATGCATAAGCTAACTGGGTCTGGCTGTATTGCAATAAAACCTTATTTACAAAAAAAGGTAGTAGTTGGAGCTTGGCCAATGAGACATGGTTTGACAATCCTGTTTTATACCATAGTCACTAAAAGGACAGGAGGTAGAATCAGACAGATTCAAGCCCTGGCTTTGCCATTTATCAGCTCTGTGACTGTAATCTCTCTGTGCTCCAGTTTCCTTATTTTGTGTAAAATTGAAAATGCATAGACCTTTAAGAATCAGAGAAACCATCTAAAAATGGCTTGATGTCCTTTCCCACCTCAAGGAATGTGACCTTGCTTTCCCTTCCCGGACTCATCATCTTCTGTTCGTGGGCTTGATGACACAGTCACCTGTTTGGTTCTCTGCCAAATCCCTAGGACCAAGTGCAGTGCCTGACACATGGTAGACACCAAAGTATAAGAATTGGCTGAATGAAAAGATGGACAATTGATGTTTCTAACTCTCTACCTCTCTCCCTTCCTCTCTGTAAAAAATCAATAAAATATATTTAAAAAAAAAAGAATTGGCTGAATGAAAAGATGGACACAATGGCAAACCTCCTCTTAGAGGAGAAGAGAATGGAGTTTGGGGTCAGGATTTGGGGGTCATTCAGTCATGTTTTAGCTGAAGTCCCTTATGCACCAAGGCTTCATGGTGTCATCTAAGAAATGAAAATGAGAACACTTGCTCTGGCCGGTGTGGCTCAGCGTTTAGAGTGTCGGCATGCTCACCAAAGAGTCATGGGTTTGATTCCTGGTCAAAAGCCCATACCTGGGTTACAGGTTTGCTCCCGGGCCTGGGGTCAGGGCACGTGCGGGAGGCAAGAATTGATGTGTCTCTCTAACTTCTATGTTTCTCTCTCTCTCTCTCTCTCTCTCTCTCTCCCTCCCTCCCTTCCACTCTCTCTAAAAATCAATGGAAAAAATATTCTCGGGTGAGGATTAACAACAACAAAAAAGATGAACACTCAGTGGCAGACCTCCTCTTAGAGGGGAAAGAGAATGGAGTTTGAGGTCAGGGCTTGGGGGTCATTCAGTCATGTCTTACTTAGCTGAGGTCCCTTATGCACCTGGATCTCATGGTGTCGCCTAGGAAATAAAAATATGAACGCCTTCTTTGTCGTTATCAGGAAGACTTAGCACCATGCACGGTGCCTGGCATGTAAGAGACAGAAGACACTATTATTAATTTTGTTCACTAAGATGTGTAGCTACAGTCACCCACCCTGGAAACCTATGGAAAACAAAGCCTCTGTTGTAACACCAAAAAGCTGGGCTCACAGGGCAACACGGATCAAGGGCCAAAGTCTCCACCTTCTGTTCGTAGGAAAGAAGGAGAAATCACTGTTGGTCAGGGAACCCCAACTGCCCTTAGTTTTCATTCTCTTTCAGTTACAGAACGTTTACATTAATAAACAAAGTTCCAAATGCTGAGAGTTTGTATAGTACCATCATGGGATCATCATCGGATTTAAATCTAGTACTTCCTTCCTTTAAGAACATATTCTTCTTGCCGTTTTGAAAAGAACATATATGGAAAAAAAATGTTTATGTCTCCTGGAAAACCATATTCCATCTCTTCATTATTTTGGAAATCACCCTAGAAATTTTTAGGTAAGCATTTGTATGCAGTTTCGATAAGGCTGATAAGGAAATGAAGGGGGGTTTTGTTTGTTGTTTTAAGTTTATGATATAAGCACTTTCCAACTTTGAAACCAAAAGGGAAAAGGAAGAAAAGTTTTAATATTCTTGGGCTCCTACCAGATTCACTTCTCCAATAACTATTATTCCTGACATTTTAGATTCGCTTTTTCCTGCTCAGTATCACATTTTTTAAAAAGAGGCCAGGGGGGGGGCATTTTGGAGCAGGAGAGAACATATGGCCTTCAGAGCATGGGCTCAGGTGAACCGAAACTAGAATCTGCCAACTTTTTCTGTAAAGGAAAAGAGAGTAAATATTTTAGGGTCTGGCTTTGTTGCAATAAAACCTTCGCAGCTGTAGGGTCTCTGCATTGTAGCTCAAAAGCAGTCAGAGGAATACATAACCAAATGATCATGGCTGTGTTCCAATAAAACTTTACCAAAAAAAAAAACAGTCATTGAGCCTGATTTGGCCATTGGGCTGTAATTGCCAACTCTTGATTATATCTGTCTCTACCGCTTTCTGGCTGGAGGTCTGGCTGGCTCTCCATTCATCTGTAAAATGGATGTAACTATACTACTTCATTCAGTTCAGAGGATAAAACGGATCAGTGTATAAATTAGTCCATGTAAGAGTTCTATAAATATTACCTCTTATCATTATTATTCTCTTCTTATAGTAGAAGAGCAATCTACCAAGTCACACAATTAAGTGTACAATTGCCCTAGCCAGTTTGGCTCAGTGGATAGAGCGTCAGCCTGTGGACCAAGGGGCCCCGGGTTCGATTCCGATCAAGAGCATGTACCTTGGTTTCAGGCTCCTCCCCAGCCCGGGCCCTGGTGCGGGCATGTGAAGGAGGCAACCAATCTATGTGTTTCTCTCACATCCACGTTTCTCTCTGTCTTTCCGTTTCTCTTCCACTCTTTCTAAAAATCCGTGGAAAACATATGCTCGGTGAGGGTTAAAGAAAGAAGTGTACATTGGAGGGCGCCAGGCAGCCTCAGGAAGATCTCCATTGTCTGCAAATTGAACTTGGTCCTACTGTAGCCTTTGCCCTTTCCTCCTTCTTAAGCAATTCCATTCAAGAGAGGGTCCTGGGAGGGGGGATAAAGAGGAGCAGAGAGGTGTGCGGGTGACCCAAATGGGTTTGGGGTCTTTGGGGACCAGAGTCACTCTGCCTCTGCTAAGTGTGTGTTCTGCCCCATCTCAACTCCTTTTTGGAGGAAAACTCTGTCCCTAAGTTTGCCCATCTTGTCCTGAAGCTGGTTCTCTGCACAGCATCGCTCAGCTGAGCACCTGGCAAAACCACCCCGCATTTACTTATTGGACAGATGGCAGAGGACAAAGATCTGGAATGTTGCTTCCTTTTCATTTGGGACATTTTCCTCACGTCTAAGCCCAAGACCATGCTCTCGTATTAGTTACACCTCCCATTCTCTCTGTTTTTCTAATACCTCCTTTTCTCGTTACATTTCTTCCTAAACCTTCCCTCCTCCCCTCTTTTTTCCTGACCAGCAGGAGAGCTCCTCAGGCCTCAAGATAACAGCACCTAAGGTTGTGACTCCAGTGCCAAGTTCAGCAGCTGGTATATTTTCCAGCCTCCCCCCCCCCCCCCCCCCCCCCCCCCCCCCTCATTTTTAACTTGAGGATGGTGACTTAGGTTTTCTGCTCTGAACGTAGGCAGGCCTGGTTCCTCTTTCGTTTTGGCCTCGTTGCATCTCTTCCTGAAGTAAACTTTTCAATTAGCTCGCTCACTGCATGGCTCGTGGCACTGCCTCCTCTTGACTCCACTCCACCTTCCCAGGCAGAGCACAAATTCTGTAAATGCTGCGAGAAAGACAAGGAACAAAAAGGCCTCGCTGAGCAGAAAGATTCCTTCCTCTGCAGGACTTCACCAGGCTTCCAGCTGCATAGGGAAACCAGGGTCCTCCCCGAGGGGTCCCTCCCCAGCCACTTCCTCCCAAGGACACCCTTGTTCCAAAGCCCCGGTGCCTTCACCGCTGCACACACCAAAGCAGGGAGCTGCACCCAAGTCCTGCGAGGGAGCTGGACTCTGAGCCAAGATGAGGCGTGGAGCAGGCATTAGCCACACGCAGCCTGGTGCTGCGAAAGGACCCTGGCATGGCTGACCCCTGAGTGGGGGTGGAGGGCGGGGGAAATGACCTTTTTTTTCTTTTACATTAATGAGTCTCTCACTCTCAAGCTGGAGAAGAGAGTAAACCCTGTAGGAAAGGGCATCTGTTCCTAATAGATCCTTCATGGGTTAATAATGCTCTGTTTAAACCTCATTTTGTTAAAAAAAATGAATTCTATCAATTCTCCGGTTGAAGTGTTTGAGGCCAGGTGTGAGGAAAGGAGTGGCTTTGGGGACAGGGCTGAGTGTGTGAGCACAGCTTCGAGGCTGTGCACAGACTAGATTTACGGCAGCGCCGCTCGCAGAAGCGGGCTCAATGCACCCCAATCCATCAAAAGGGACAAGCCATCAAAAAGGAGCGCCATTCAGAGAAATGCCCGCCACCGTTTACAATGCCAGTTTTCTCCAGTGTGACCCTCGCCAGGAGAGCCACGTGAACATGCCACACCAAAGACACTTGGTCAGGACCAAGGGAGGTGTAAGGGTCTGCTATACATGTATGCCACCTACGTGTAGACAATTTCTGGATGATACACACAAAGCCAGCAGTGCTTGTCCGGGGAGGGAGGAGCCCTCTGATTTGAATTCCACCCCTCCACCCACCAGGAGCAGGCATTACATTTTTCTCAAGGACACATAGCTAATTTTAAAAAAAAATACATCCTGACATTGAAAATTGCCATGATAGAAATTTTAAGTGGAAAAACACACCAGTTGTGTAATAGTGTCTATAAATATGATCCCAGTGGTATATTTAAAACAAAGTGTATGTGTGTTTATATATGGAAGATGTCTGGAAGGATGTGTGTCAACCGTTAAAAGTAGTTATTAGCTATAGCTAGTGAGATGGCGAGCTCGCGGGGTGAGTGTAGGAAATGAGGAACTGACTTTTCCTTGAGTCCTACTGTCAGAATCTTTTATTCTTTTAAATTGTATTTATTGATTTTTAGAGGGGGGAAGAGAACCATCAATTTGTTGTTTCATTTATTTATACATTCATTAGTTGATTCTTGTATATGCCCTGACCAGGGATTGAACCTGCAATGCTGGGGTATCAGGACGATACTCTAACCAACTGAGCTACCAGTCAGGGCCACTATTTTCAATATTTTTTCACTAGAGGCCTGGTGCACGACATTCGTGCACTGGGGGAGGGGGGGGCTCCTCAGCCTGGCCTGCGCCCTCTGGAAGTCCGAGACCCCTCAGGGGATGTCCTACTGCTGGCTCCTGGGGCGGGCCTAAGCCGGCAGTTGGACATCCCCTGAGGGGTCCTTAGGGCTGCCGTGTAGGCGGGAGAGGCTCCCACCACCACCACTGAGCTCACCAGCCATGAGCCTGGCTTCTGGCTGAGCAGCACTCCCCCTATGGGAGCACACTGACCACCTGTGTTGAGCGTCTGCCCCCTGATGTTCAGTGCGCATTATAGCAACCGGTCGTTCCGCCATTCAGTCGATTTGCATATTAGGGTTTTTTTGTATTTTTTCATAGTAGATACCTTCATTTATTTAGGTAGGTCTTCTCTGAGTTCTCTCAATAATGTTCTGTATTTTAAAAACATTGTTATTTAAGTAGAGTTGACAATCAATATTATATTAGTTTCAGGCTTATATCACTTCAATGTTAAATTTTAAGCACTGAAATGAGAAAATAAGAGAAGGAAATGGTCAAACACTGACCCACCATCCATGAGAAACGTGGGCATGTCTTCCCACGAAAATCAAACTGGCAAAAACCTTGAAGGTGAAATTCTGCTTTTGCCTCCTACCTGTGGGACATTGTGCATTATTAGGCAGTGGGGTTTCCCGCCTCCCCTAACGCTGCTGGCTGGGACTGCTCCCATTGCTTTCCGAGGTGGCCCACTGGGTGTCTTTGTTCCCACCCTTGCCCTCAGGGAGATGGAAACACAGCATCCAGCCAAAGGCCAGGCTTGTGAGCAGAGTCAGACCTGCATTTACTTCCTTGTCTCGCACCCTTGGGCTGCACTGGGGTGATTCCATGAACAAGAGCACGTGCTCAAGGGTAAAATCCTGAGTCCCATCTGCTGTTTGCTGCTATATGGCCGCCCTGTGAACGCTGAAGTCCTGTGTGATCCATGGAAACAATCTCCCATCTCAATTAGCTGTGGGAAGACCTCTGTTACATTTCCTTCACCCTGGGCATGTGCAAAGAAAGGATGTAGAAAAAGACACTTGAAAGACGAGGGTTTACAGAGTCCTTATGTGAGTCCCAGCTTCCAGGAGCTCACACTGCAACTCACCTCCTGAAATAAACACGTTTTGCAAATGGGTATGGTCTGTTTTCTGGGATTGATAAACACGAGGTCGAGTGGCAGCCTAACCATGTGGGCATGTGCACTGTTACGGCGAGGACATGGCAGGAGGAAGCTGACAGCTCAGCAGCTCCGGCTGTCTCTTCTGGGGCAGCATTTTCTGGCTTCCCCGAGGTTCGGTTTGAAACGCCCCAGGCTGGCTCCCCACCCCAGTCGTCTGGCAACGTTCATCCTTTAATTTACGACCTTATTAGTTATTTTTATTCGGGAGGGAGGGGTCAGGTTGGGAAGCCAAATCCACACAAATAGGAATGTGACAGGACAACTTATGATTTGAAATTGGAAGGGCTGGGCGGGGTCACGCCCTGTCCTCCTGGGAGGCGCTGGATTTCTTGTTCCTGTGGATCCCTTGAAACGCTCATGGCTGTGCCTGCAGGTGTTTCTGAGACATCACTTAGACTCCTCTAATTTACGTGAAATCTGAAAAGAAAGGGGGATTCGACTGTCTCTGGAGATGAAAAAGGGATCCGCCCGCCATTGTCTGACCTCCCCAGTGCCTGATTGACTAGTAGAAAACGCATCTCCATGGGAACAGATAAATGCCTGCTTTTCACCAGCTCAGCCCACGGAGCCTCACCAACCTAGCACTTTATTTGGGCGGCTGTAAGCAGCCTCTCCCTTTTCATGTGCAGCCAAATTATCTGCCAGATTTTCTTTTCAAGTTGAGAGAGAGAGAGAGAGAGAGAGAGAGAGAAAGTTTCCTCTCTCCCATACCCCCTCCTGCATGGAGTTAATTACTGTATTTTCATCTGGGAGGGTGGGAAAAAATACACACTGAGCTCAAATAGCACACAAACAAGCTAGCACGGTGTGTCTGCTGTGGTCTGGCTGTTGGTAACATGTTTAAGGTATGGTGGGGCTGCAGCATTGGGTAATATGGGGTGGGGTGGGGGCGGGTAACAAAGACACAGCCTGCGATTGGCCGCTTGGATTGTTTGTTTATAGTTGTGTCCAGGTTGGGCTGTGTGACCTCAGACACATGGGCAGCAGCTCTGTTTTCATACTGTGATCTGAGCTGTGAACTGGAGGTAAAGGGAAGACTAGGCACAGTGGCTGGAGAGTCTCGGGCGTCTGCCTACCGTGCCCGCCCCCCCTTCCGAGTCCCCCACATCTGCCATCTTAGCTCCTGATCTCCCGCCCAGGGCCAGCAGAACTCAGAACAGCCCTCAGGAGGTCGGGCTTTCTGGGGTGATTCCAAATCCTTCTGCTTCCGTTCCTGGTGCAAAACACACGGGAAGCAGCATTTTCTGATGAGATTGCAACACTTCCAGAGCAGTGCCTGCAGCAGAGGGAAACAATTAATGAAAAGGGGGAGGGAAGTGGAGGAGAATGGACATACACACATTTATTTATTCAACACACCAGGTTGGAATCTTAGGGGGAAATGTCTTAGCCTGTTTGGTTCTAAAACTGGGCACAAGAATGTGTGCAGGTTCTTTATTTTGTTCGACTCCATTCACCCGGTCCTATTATCGTCTCCTTTGTCATTTAAGCTATTGCTGCCTTTGTCTCTCTCCTCTTCCTCAGCGCCTCCACCCACCCACCCAACAAGTCTGAGCAGGAAACGATTAAAGACCGTGAACAGGGTCCAGGTTAAAGAAACCTGCGTGCAGCCCGTGTATCAGGAGTCTCAATTCCAGCTCTTCCGGGGATGTGATCCCTAAATATCCCAACCCCAGTGGTCTTTATCTGGACCAGCTGCTGGTGATGTGGGGATGGAATGTGGAGCGTCCAGTGTGCGAACACTGCCTCCATTGTATCCACACCGGCCGATTGAAGCTGGGTAATTGGCATGTAACCTTCCCTATGAATAGTGCGAACAGATATGTGAATTAGCTGCGTCCCTCCGACATACGCCGTGCATTAGCCGAGGGGCTTCCAGTTCTCCAAAAAGCTCGGCCAACTTGACACCATAATTAGGCTTTAGGAACTTCATAATCAATAGATAATGGTGTTAACGTAAAAAAATCATTGAAACCTGTAAAGAATTTTTGTGAGTTTATTTGAGCCAAACTGTCGACATAGGCCGGGAAGCAGAACCTCAACGAATTGAGACAGTGCTCCAGAGAATGGCGGGGTTACATTTGTATTTATACATTTCAATCAAAGGAGGAACATAGGTGGGTTACATGAAATTCATTGGTGATAGATTAAGGAGGAGGGATAAAGCAAAGCAGGGAAACCCCTGGGATTGGATAAAAAGTAAAATGATGGACACATACTTAGGTGGGTGCAGGAACAATTAACATGATGATGAAGGAATGTGTGGTATCTGTCCTGGTGCCCAGCACATTTGGTTGTGCCCCAGGGGCTCCAGATAAAGGGAAGTCACAAGTTACCCAGACATTTCAAGGGTATGTTATCATAGATGCAAAAAGACAGATAGGCTCAGTTAAGGTAAAGGTTGACCTCGTCAGTGAAGATACTGGCCCAGGACATAACTGCCCACCATAATTGCTTTTAGTCAAAGTTTAATTTCAGACCATCCTTTGTGGTTACTTTAGGTCTCTGAGTTTGCAAAACTGCCATGCAGGCCTCTCCTGAGCTTGTCAGGTCAGCATGTGGCCCCTTTCATCCACAATGGAAAGCTCTGGTTCTGAATACATGCCTCTGTGAATTATTGTAAGTCCAGGACTGACTGTGGTCATCATTGATCACTGTACGTGTGTGTGTGTGTGTGTGTGTGTGTGTGTGTGTGTGTGTGTTGTGTGTGTGTGTTGCTGATGTGGAGTTTCTGGAGACTGGCACGTCGGAGGAGTCTTTGTTTAGCTTCTATATTCATCAAGGTGTGTGAATAGCGGTGGACACTTGTCATGACCTGTTGACTATCTTGTAAAGGAATATACCCTGAATGCGGTATACTGAAACACTGAGTGAGCTATTTAGATTTCTGAGTACTTAGTCTCACATCAATTCCTAAGACAAGAGGAAGCCTGTGGGCTGAGGGTGAAGAAAAGAAACTGCAGTCGGACCGCCTGGGGTGAATCCCGGATCTCCCACATATTAGTTTGTGACCTGAGGCAACTCATTCAACCTCTCTGAGCCTCAGTTTTGCTATCTGAACAATGGGTAGAATAACAATTCCTATCCTGTTGGGACTCTGTAAGGATTAAAAAAGTTATATTTGTAAAATGTTCAGAACAGAACAATATAAATAAGTACTTTTCCTTTTTTCTTTAAATATATATACTTTTCAATTGATTTCAGAGAGGAAGGGAGAGGGAGAGAAAGATAAAAACATCAATGTTGACAGGGAATCACTGATCAGCTGCCTTCTGCATGCTCCACACTGGGCATATGCCCTGACTGGGAATCCAACTGTGACCTCCTGGTTCATAGGTCGACGCTCAACCACTGAGCCACGCCAGCCGGGCTCCCTTTTTCTTTAACATGCACTAAAAGTGTCTTTTTATTAAACTTCTTTTACTTTCTTTTTTCTTTTGTTTTTCAATTGCAGTTGACATTCACTATGATTTTATTAGCCTCAGGTGTTCAGCATAGTGCTTAGACATTTATATAATTTACGTAGTAATCCCCCCATAAGTGTAGTGCCCACCTGGCACCATACATAGTCATTACACTGTTATTGACTGTATTTCCTATGCTGCACTTTACATCCCATGAGTTATTTGTAACTGAAAGTGTTTTTAAAACTGCATGCCGTGACCTACCAGCAGGTGGTCAGAGAAATCAGTGTGTCCCTATCACTTTTGTATAGAATGGAATGGAACGGAATGGCATGCATGACATGTAGGAAGGACAAATACAAAACTCTTTGCTGTTTCAGTGTGTGTGTGTGTGTGTGTGTGTGTGTGTGTGTGTGTGTGTTGTATGTACGCATAATGGATCTCAATGTAAAAAAGGAATTTCTTTTAGTGGGTCAAGTGCTTAAAAATTGTGAAAAACCTGCACTCAAATAATTTAAAACCTGGAAACAACCTAAAAACATCAAGAGAAGATTGGTCCGATAAATTAAGTCATATCAAGGAGGTGAGGGAGATAGAAAAAGGTCACAAATATATGGTGACGAAGGAGGATTGACTTTGGGTGGTGAACACACAATGCAATATATAGATGATGTGTTGTAGAATTGTACACTTAAGAGCTAGCTAATTTTATTAACCAATGTTACCCTAATAAATTTAATAATTTTTTTAAAAAGTATATCCATACAATGGTTTATCAGTTAGTCATGAACAAGAAAGAGGTCAATTCCCATGTAATGACTTGTCCTAGACAGGCATAAATATTATTCTGTCCCAGTAAAAGGCTTTGCAGAGTGCACTTATTACAACTTATTATACAATCATGAACTACATGGCGGTCAGTGACGAGCCACACATATGTTGGTGGTCCCATCTATATAAACAAAAGCCTAAGCGACTGTTCACCCTTTCGACTGGTAGCTATGATGCACACTGACCACCAGCGGGCAGACGCTCAATGCACAGGCATGGAGAGGTCCCAGATTGTGAGAGGGCGCAGGCCAGGCCAAGAGACCCCACCGGTGCGTGAATCTGTGCACTGAGCCTCTAGTAAGATTATAGGGGAGCTGAAAAATTCCTATCGCCTAGTGATGTAGTCATCATAATGTCATGGTGCAAAGGTTGCAAAAATCCACAAGGCTGGTAGAGATGGCAACCCCTTTACCCTGGGTGTGGGTGAGGATGCCACCGAGGAGCATCTAGAGGCGCTTCCTGAGGAGTTGACTAATGAGGCTTTGCGGGGATTGGAACAGGAACACACAGCTGAAGAAGAGGAAGGGGAGGGAGTACAGGAGGAAAGGAAGAACCCCCAGAGCAGAAGCTTTTGCAGACTTCAACAAGCTCCTGAAAAGGTTTTAAACATGGGACCCCCAACACCGAAGGGTTTGGGATGCTCATGGTGCATTGTCTGCTTACAAACAAATCTATAATGAAAAAAGAGCCCTCGCTGGTTTGGTTCAGTGAATAGAACATCCACCTGTGGACTGAAGGGTCCCAGGTTCGATTCCGGCCAAGGGCACATGCCCAGTTTGCAGGCTTGTTCGCCAGTAGGGGGCATGCAGGAGGCAGCCAATCAATGATTCTCTCTCATCATTGATGTTTCTATCTCTCTCTCCCTCTTCCTTCCTCTCTGAAATCAATAAAAAATATATTAAAAGAGAAAAAAAGAAAGAAAGAGAGAGAGAAAGAAAAAAAAGAAAGGAAGGAAGGAAAGAAGAAAGGAAAGAAGGAAGGAAGGAAGGAAGGAAGGAAGAAAGAAAGAAAGAAAGAAAGAAAGAAAGAAAGAAAGAAAGAAAGAAAGAAAGAAAGAAAGAAAGAAAGAAACCGAACCACCATGGACATGTTTCTAAAGAGTGACACCTCCCTCCTCAAGAAGAGCCTCAGGCAGGTCCTCTAGGAGAAGGCAGTTGTCTATGGGGCTTTCTCCACATTTTCACCAACACTTGTTATTCCCATCATTTTCATTTATTTATTTATTTTCAATTTATTGATTTGATTTTTTTAATCCTCATCCGAGGATATTTTTCCATTGGTTTTTAGAGACAGTGGAAGAGAAGTGGAAAGACAGAGAGAAATATCGATGTGAGAGAAACACATCAATTGGTTGCCTCCTGCATGCACCTCGACCAGGGCGGAGCCTGCAACTGAAGTGCATGCCCTTGACTGGAATCAGACCTGGGACCCTTCAGTCTGCAGGCCAACGCTCTATCCACTGAGCCAAACCAGCTAGGGCTAATTTATCGATTTTAGAGAGAGGGAGGGAGAGAGAAAAACATCGATGTGTTGTTCCACTTACTTATACATTCATTGGTTGATTCTTGTATGGGGACAACGCTCTAACCAACTGAGCTACCCAGCCAGGGCTCCCATCATTTATATTATACCCATCTTAACAGGTCTGATTTCTTTTCTTTCCAATGCCCTGACAGATGGTCTTAATTTGTTATGGTACAGCGCCTCAGAACAATGTACATATGCTCATAGAAACATTAGCCTATGCTTTCCAAGCAGATAGAGCTGAGTAGTTCCAGCTTAGTGTTCTCTAGTTCACCACACTCACCACCCATCCTTACTGCCTTAGACTTGGTCCGCCTCAGTCATATCCTGCCCTTTTTGGCCATTGAGTTGGTGAGTCAGGAACTGTCTCCCTCATCTTGGGACTCCCAGAACCTAATACTCTGACAGACATATGATAACTAGTAAAAGTTTGTGGGTGGATTTCCATGGATTGTTCTAGTAATGAAGGGGAGGCCTGAAAAGTGAGGGATGGGGAAGAAACTTCATCACCAACTGTTCTTATCTGCATCCTTATTTCAAAGAAGTGCATGGTCATTCACCAGGTCAACAAAATAACAACAGTAACAATGATATTATTATCCCTGCTTTGCAGGGGAGGAAACTGAGGCATAGATAAAGAAATTACCAAGGTCCGTATTGGCCACCGGATCTGATGGGTTCAGAGTCATAAATATGCTTCTTCATACTTCACATAGCCTTAATTTACTACCATGTCTAGTATTTGTAAGCTAAGCTATGCATCTATTATCCTTATCAACATGTATCAGAATTTCGGTTATGCAGCAAGTAGAGACCTGACTTAAACAGTGGCTGTATCATAAAAGGTCTCTTCCTCCCACATAACAAGAAGTCCAGAGGTCAGCTACTGGTGGATTTTCATTGGTTCATCATCCAGGATGATGTTCCTGACATGTTCTGGGACTTGCCCTCTTGATCACAAAATGGCCACTTGAGCACCAGCAAATACTCCCATGTTCCAGGCGGAAGAAAAGAGACAGGTAAATGGCAAAATAGCACCTGCTCGCTAGATAAGGCCTCTTCGCAGAGCATTCCCAGGCACCTCATCTATATTTTGTACTTTCGCCTCAGGAATCACCCCTATTTGCAAGAGAGACTGGGATACAGGTCTCTCTGTGACAGGACAGCACTGGAGGCTCTGCTCTCAAAGGAGAGGAGAGGGTGGGTGGTGGAGAGGTAGTGATGGCCTCTGCCACACTTCAAGTATCTGTTTATATCTATCTATTCATTTCTATATCTTTAAACATTTATGCTTTACTCCAGGGGCTGACAAGCTAGGCCCGCTTTTGTAAATAAAGCTTTATTGGCAAGCAGCCATGCTCGTTTGCTCTCCTGTGGTCTGTGGCTGCTTTCACACCACCAGGGCAGACTCCAGCAGTTGCGACAGAGGCCATCTGGCCCACACAGCCCCAAATAGTTAATATCAGGCCCTTTACAGAAAACGTTTGCCAACCGTTTGTACAATCTCTCTTTTGATCTTTGGAAAAACACACTGTACCTCTCAGTGACTCATTCGCTGAGATGAGAAGAGACGCAGACCTAAGCAGTGAGGCGATGAGCAGTCCTGTCATGATCTCAGGGTCTTTGTCATCCCTGCCGGAGCTGCAATTAACAAAGGCCATTCAAGGAACATCGGAGATGGAAGAGGCATTTCCACGGGCATCTGATGCAAGGTCTGAGCAATCCGCCATCTACAGCAGCTCTCACGACAATGGCTGACATTCTCACTAAACAATAAACATACTTCTCGCCTCCAGATGCCCACGACGTTCCGGGAGACTCACACACGGGAACGATCTAAAATTATCCAGCTTTGTACCCTATGGAAATAGTCTCATTCAAAGGCAACTTCCTATCTGCTGAGATAATTACAAGTTTGGTAAGTGGTCACCTACAGCAGCTCTCACGACAATGGCTGACATTCTCACTAAACAATAAACATACTTCTCGCCTCCAGATGCCCACGACGTTCCGGGAGACTCACACACGGGAACGATCTAAAATTATCCAGCTTTGTACCCTATGGAAATAGTCTCATTCAAAGGCAACTTCCTATCTGCTGAGATAATTACAAGTTTGGTAAGTGCAAATTAACTGAGGAAGAATTTCTGTGAAGAATTAATACGTCTATGGAATATTGGTGAAAGAATATCTTTTAGCAAATCTCTATACATTGAGACAAATCAAAAATATGTACGTACCTGTAGGCACATAAAAATCTGAGTGGGAAAAACACATCTGCATGCCATTCTTTCATTCAGTTCCCAGTACAGGGCAGATATATTTTTTGTCAACGATTTGCACCTGAATAACTCCCATAATTCAAAACATTTCTCTTTGCCAACTTACTGTGATTGGGGTGGCTACGCCATTTTCAGTTTATAGTTCACTCAACCTGCTCGCTCCAAAATTGTGATTCTTGACAAATTTGTGATTTGAGAGGAAATTCACAGCCTATCAAATTTTGTCAGACATTTTTAATATCTTATCAATGATTCAGATTTCCATAATGTCAATCACACTGTATTTCCTTTGAATCTATGAATCCCAGAAAAATAGAGGATACAAATATCAGTCTGAAATGCTGTGGGGATCAAACTATCTGTCCAGGTATCACAGGATTTCTCAAATGTGGCACTTTGACAGGTGGGGCTGGAGAAGGCATTGCTGTGGGGCTGTCCTGGGCACGGGGTGTTTAGCAGCATCCATGGCCTCTACCCACTAGAGGCCACAGGCACCCCACACCCAGCTGTGATGATCAAACTTGTCTCCAGGCACTGCCAGAGGTCTCCCGGGAGGCAAAGCCACCCCTCGCTGAGAATCGCTGCTACAGTATAGAACGTTCCAGAGCGTTTGTTTTGGACACAGATCCAGATCCTCTACTACATGCCAGCTGTGGAAATTTGGAATTATTTCACCCCTGCAGGCCTCCGTTTCCTTTCTGGAACATGTATGGACTAACAGTTTTATCTCAGAAGATCATTGTAGAATTAAACTTGACAATACATGTAAAACAATACATTCTCAAAACCCGGCAGGTATCACACTGTTCTTGTCAATTATTAATTGTCCGCATGTCTCTTGGGGCGGAGCCCCTCTCTGAGCTTTGTCCATAGACATGAGGACAACAGACAAGTGCCTCTCGATATGAAAGCTCCTGAGCTGATTACATAAAGTCTTTCCAAGTGAAATGAAAAATTGGATTTCACAAGCCATGGGAAAGATTTTTTTAAACAAGAAATAAATGTTTATTAAGGCATGTCACTGAGGTTATGTGGTTATTTGAGCAACAGCCAACCGATACAACATTGAACTGTTAGTCATGAGAGCGTTCTCCCATTTCTTTTTTTAAAATATGTTTTTATTGATTTGAGAGAGAGAGGGAGAGGGAAAGAGAGAAACATCGATGTGAGAGAGAAACATAGATTGGTTGCCTCCCATACTGGGCTCGAACCTGAAACCTGGGTGTGTGCCCTGACCAGGAATCAAACCGGCAACCTTCCGGTGCACAGGACAACGCTCTACCAACTGAGCCACATTGGCCAGGGCCTAGTGCTCCCATTTTAATAAATGCTTCCTGCCAACCTTACAATCTCCTGCCCTTTATATTCTTTTTGTATTGAATTTATTGGGGTGACATTAGTTAATAAAATTATGTACATTTCAAGTGTACAATTCTATGACACATCATCTGTATATCGTATTGCATGTTCACCACCCCAAGTCAAGTTGAAGAGAGTTTTAAGAACATTTTAAGAAGCAAACAAGTCCTCTTCTCTCGTCAACAGACAGAAGGAAAGCGTAGGGAAGCCTCTCTCTTCAAGGCCAGTTCAGCCTGGAGACAAATGTGAGAGGTTTAAAGGAAACACACCACAACAAATCCTTGTGTCTCTCCCACATCAAAAGTTACAAAAGTCTCAGTTACTTTCAGCAGCAAGGGATTGCATGCAAAGTGGAGGCTGACAGAATGTTACCAGGGCGGGAGGAACGGGATGGATGCTTCAGAACTCACCTGCAAGGGGGCTGCCGCCACACCACCTCCTTCTCATCTAGAGATGCTATTTGGCAAATAGCATGGCAGGCCGAGATGGTTTTACCGAGTTATTGATGGGCAAATGTGCTGGCTGCTACTGATACCAATGCGGGGTCTCCTGGCCCCCCGGACGAAATAAACATGTTGGCTCTTAAAAGAAAGAACCAGGCCCTGGCTGGTTTGGCTCAATGGATAGAGTGTGAGCTGGCAGACTAAAGGGTCCGGTCAAGGGCATGTACTTTGGTTGCAGGCTTGATTCCTAGCCCTGGTTGGAGCATGTGCAGGAGGCAACAAATCCATGTGTCTCTCTCACATCGATGTTTCTCTCTGTGTGTGTCTCTCCCTCTCCCTTCCACTCTCTCTAAAAAAAAATCAATGGAAAAATACCCTCAGGTGAGGATTTTTTTAAAAAGAAAGAAAGAAGAAAGAACCAGGAAGATGGCTACCGGCCCCAATTATTTTCAAGTCATTTCTCAAGTGTATAAACGCCATCGGTACTGTTGTCTGCCTCTGTGTTTGGGGGAGGTTAGTGTAGCCAGATTGGCTGTGTGACACATGCCCTCTTGGCTCTGTTGTGCGGGAGGATGAACACTTTCCGTGAACGTGGCATTTCCAAAACAAAATGCTGGCACTCAAGTCCTGAATGGGGAAATTCAGCTGAGATTGGCTTTTCAGTTTTCTCAAAATGGACACATAACTCCTAGGAATTCATTCATCAGCCCTAGGCCCACACACACAGACTAGTGGGCGGGGCTATTTATTATGCCAGTGTGTAGAAGAGCAGAGGAGTGGAAGTGATTTCAATGCTCATCAGGGAGACTGGTTACATGAATTAATTCAACGGAGTATTACGCAGCAATGAAAAAGAATGAGGAAGTACTTCACAGATACGAAGCAATGCCCAAAATACACCGTGAGACGAAAACAAGCCAAACGCCCACAGCACACGTGGCAGGGGTTGCATTTATACTCATAGAATAGCCCTGTAAAGACACGAGAGAAACTTGCAACATAGGCTTTCTACAAGAAGAGAAGGGTGTGGGACAGGGTTTAGAAGGAGATTCAACAACCTTTTATACCTTCTGAACTTGGTAGCATGTCAAGTTATTGATTTTATTTATTTATTTATTTATTTATTTAT
>NW_005358435.1:184090-186826 GCF_000412655.1 Myotis brandtii
TCCTCACCCAAGGATATTTTTTCCATTGATTTTTAGAGAGAGTAGAAGGGCGGTAGAGAGACAGAGAGAGAGAAACATTGATTGGCTGCCTCTTGCACATGTTCTGATCAGGGCCAGGGATCGAGCCAGCAACCAAGAACGCACCCTTGACCAGTATCAAACCCAGGACCCTTCAGTCCTCGGGCCAACACTATCCACTGAGCCAAACCAGCTAGGGCAAGTTATTGATTTTTAAAATAAATAGAGTGAGTACTTAAAAGTTTAGCTCTGGCCCACATGGCTCAGTGGTTAAAGCGTCGGCCTACCCACCCAAGGGTTTCAGGTTCGATTTTTAGCAGAGGCAACCAATTGATGTGTCTCTTTCCCCTCTCTCTCTCTCTCTCTCTCTCCCCCTCTCTCTCTCCCTCTCTCTCTTTCTCCCTCTCTCTCCCCTCCCTTTAACTTTCTCTAAAAATCAATAGGGAATAGGGGAGTATATCCTTGGGTATGGATTAACAACAACAAAAAAAGTTGAAATAATACCCCCAAAATAAAATGTATAATTATAATATTGATGTGTCTTCCTTTCAAGTTCAACCACCTCATTTTGAAAAATAGTTACACCCACTCCTCTTCTAGACTAGACAAGGGTGCTACCACTGTCCGGACTTGAGGGGAGTCTCCTATCAGGACGTGACAGCACGTTGACCCGGAAAAGGAGGGAGCCGGTGCAGGGTGGTGTTGGAGAAGGGAGGCGTTTGCCTGCACACCAGGGCAAGAAGCATCAAGACCCGGACTCCCTCATTGCTGCATTGTCCCTGTTGTGGAGAAGGACAATGCCTGGAGATGCCACCCAAACCCTCTTCCCCAGGAAGGTTGGCCAGTGAGCTCTGCTCATCACAGGGAAGCATGCTGCTAAGTGGCCACCATCTTAAAAGTTGCCATTCCTGATGGCAGAGGGAAAGAGAGCCACACAGTCCATCCTGGACGTGGTATGTCCCAGCCCCTTCGCCAGAACTAGCTGCACGGCCCCACCAGCCAGTAGAGGTCAACGAGCTGTGATCCTGCTGTTTGCCTCAGAGGCAGAGCGATGCTATTAGGCAAATAGCATGGCGGGCCGAGATGGTTTTGCAGGGGCTAGTTCAACAATCTTCTGGACAGGTGTCTCATGGCCCTAGTTTGCTACTACAGCTTCAAACACCATGCCTTCCCTCAACAACACCCAAAGGTGAACCAAAGGGTGTTCACTCCAGTAAGTGTCTTTTTTCTAGGAATTCTCCTTCCTCAAACTCCCCCAGTTACCCTCTCAGCTCCCACAGGCCAGAGTTGGGTCTGTAGACCACTTAGAACCACAGGGAATGCTGGGGAAGTGATTGTTGGGAGAGTGCAGCTGCTGGGGGGAGGGGGGGGGCTCAGTCAGCCTGGAAGCAGCAGCAGAGGTGGCCATGGGTAGACCCACGGTCTGCGTCCTTCTAGTGTCATTGCTCTAGTCATGCAGGGTTTGCTGGGGGAGTTACAAAAGTCTCAGTTACTTTAAGCAGCAAGGGATTGCATGCAAAGTGGAGGCTGACAGAATGTTACCAGGGCGGGAGGAACGGGATGGATGCTTCAGAACTTACCTGCGAGGGGGCTGTCGCCATGGCCAAAAGGAGGGCTGTGGCCAATGGGACTAGCATTGGAGCTGTTGAGTTCTAGGACACTGTCATCAACACTGCTACGCGGCCTGCACAAAGCTAGTGGCCAGGTCCTGGGAGGCTGAACTGACCCCACCACTGCCCCAGCTGCCTCTCCGAGTACAGGAAGATGAAGACAGATGAGTCTCCTCCTTGCTCATCAGCCAAACGTGGCCAAAGTGGCAGAAAGTTGCCCTCACCTAATTGCCACTTTCCAGTTCTTAGTGTATCTGATTGGTAGACTCTATTTTGCATTGGGCACTCTAGCTGCAAGGGAGCCTGGGAAATGTAGTTTTTAGGCCTTATATGTAAGTCTTTGGTCCATTTTAAGTTGAATTTTGTATATGGTGACAAATAATAATCATGTTTAGTTTTTGGCTTGGAGCTTTCTAATTTTCCCAGCACCATTAATTGAAGAGGCTTTCTTTTATCCATTGGATGTGTTTTGTCTCCTTTGTCAAAATTACTTGCCCATATCCATGTGTGTTTATTTCTGGGATCTCGGTTCTGTTCCATTGGTTTGTATGTCTGTATTTCTGCCAATATCATGCTGTTTTTATTATTGTCAATAATAATAATAATGTGTCTTGATAGAGCATGGGAGGCAGTCTAAATGGTAGTTTTCTCTTTTTTCCCGTTGGCATTTTTATATTAAAACTAGAGGCCCGATGCATGAAATTCATGCATTGGGGGGAGGGGTCCCCTCAGCCCAGCTTTAACCCTCTCCAATCCGGGACCCCTCGGAGGATGTCCGACTGCCAGTTTAGGCCGGATCCGGTCAGACATCCCTCTCACAATCCAGGACTGCTGGCTCCTAACTGCTCACCTGCCTGCCTGCCTGATCGCCCCTATATCCTTGGCTAAGGATTAACAACAACAAAAGTTGAAATAATACCCCCAAAATAAAATGTATAATTATAATATTGATGTGTCTTCCTTTCAAGTTCAACCACCTCATTTTGAAAAATAGTTACACCCACTCCTCTTCTAGAATAGACAAGGACGCTACCACTGCCCCTCCCCTGCCAGCCTGATCACCCCTAACCGCCTCTGCCTGCTGGCCTGATTGCCCCTAACTGCCCCC
>NW_005358435.1:186975-195158 GCF_000412655.1 Myotis brandtii
GGCCTGGTCACCCCACGCAGCCTGCTGTTCAGTCATTTGGTTGTCCCTCACTAACCCCCCTGCCGGCCTTGTCACCCCACGCAGCCTGCTGTTCAGTTGTTACTGTGACAGAGTCCTGGACAATTTGCATATTCCTCTATTATTAGTATAGATTATTAGTATAGATAATTTGAGGTTTACAAAAGGGTTGCAGAGATAGCACCAAAAGTAGCTTTCAGCCAACATCCTCTATTATTAACATCCACTTATCAAAACAAAGATGTTTGACATTGGGACTGTTCACCAGACCACAGACACTATTCTGATTTCACAGCATTTCCACGAGAGTTCTTTCTGTTCCAGGAGCCGATCCAGGACGTTGCCCTTAGTCTTCTCGTCTCCTTTCTCTCTTCCAGCCGCCGACAAGCAGCAGTTTTATCATTGGCTCCCTTCTCAGCCAACAGGAAGAGTTGGAGGGAAAGGAAGTGTTGGTGTTGAAGCAGCCAGGACATTGGTCCCTGCCTAGGCACCGCCACCGGGTCTGGAACGACTGCCCTGCTGCTCCTTCAGGGGCCGGGGGCCCTCCAGAGCTCTCGGCACAGCTGGGAGCTTAGCCACTTTAGGTCTCAACTTCCACAAAGCTCTTCAGAGATGCCTTCTGTGTCCAGGTACTGACAGGTATCAATCTCTTCTTGGGATGTGTTTAAATGCAGAATCTATACATATAAAAGCCTAAGCGGCCATTATGATGGAATGAACAGAAAGACCAGAATGACTGCTATGATGCTGTTGGCTATGACGCTGTTGGCTATGATGCGCACTGACCACCAGGGGGCAGACGCTTAATGCAGGAGCTGCCTCCTGGTGGTCAGTGTGCTCCCACAGCCAACCTCCTGCAGCCCCTCCCCCCGGCCAGCCTCCCCAATAGGCCTCGATCACTAGCCAGACTGAAGGACCCCACCCATGCACGAATTCGTGCACCGGGCCTCTAGTGTAAAATAAGATGACAAAGGAAGCCACGTCTACTGACATGGGCTTGATTCCAAATGTTTAAAACACACACACGTTTGTTTGTAGCTTATGACAAATGATACAATGAATATATAGGGAAGAAGTTATAAGAATACAGATGTTGTTTTGGCCCCATCTAAGTTCCCAGATCTCCTAAATCTGTTCTTGGGGAGGAGTCTGTGAACCCCAAGTTAAGACTCTCTGCACTAAATTAATCATTTCGTTTTTTCTTAGTGCATATGGCTCACAAAGTATCTTATTTGCAGAAAACCCTGAGGGGCTAGGGAACTATTTGGGGAGCAGGTGGGTGGATGGTTCCTTTCTAACTAGTAGGAATGCTGCCAAATAATACGTTTTTAAGCTGGTAAAGGGCATTCATGTGTCCCCTTTGACCTCCAACAAAGCAAGTGGCTGAGTGTCGTGCCCTGTCACCCACTTCCCTTTCCAGCTGCTCCTTAGGCCTCTGCTCCTCCGAGTGCCTGCAGGAGGCAGGGTTGTCCCTCTGCTGGCTGCAGCCAGTGTGGGCAGAGCCTCTGAGGATCTGTGTGCAACCTCGGGAGCAGGAAAGAGAGACAGAGAGAGAAGGAAAAGTTCCACAAATGCTTAACATGAGGAATAAGGCAGGCAGTCAGCCGAGCCGCCGCGGACACCAGGAGGCAACCAGCGCGGCAGGCGGATGAGCTCAGGTTGTTTTGAAACAGACTGTCGCGTGCCATATGCGCTGTCCTCGCTGAAGCTACTCACCTCTTTTAGCAAGTGTGAGTCAGAGCTGGCTCGGGACTGTGGGGATGACGGCTGTGTGTCAGGGAAGGGCATGGCCAGGAGTCAGCGACTAGCCACCTGGGTTGTTCTGAGATGCTTAATGACTCGAAAGCTTGGCTCAGGCCACTGGCTGCAGATGCGCCCGTCCTGGGTTTTGTCCCAATGACTCTGAGGCGGGGCTGCCTGCTTTTCCTCCTGCCTCATAGACAGGTTTCCTACACTAGGTTGTGCCCCCAGCTGTGGAGAGGGGAGTAGACAGATAGAGGTAAGGCAGCCAGTTGTCATGTAACCATTCAACAAGTTTTTATTGAGCACCTACTTCACGCCAGACACTGTTCTAAACACTGGAATGCGGCCAAGGCCTATCCCTGCTCTCCCAGAACTTACATGGTAGTCCCTGGAGACAGTTAATAAGCAGATTGATATCTAAGGGATAAGATGATGATAACTCTTATGAGAAAAATAAAGTGGAGTGGAGGCTGGGGAGGGACAGAGGGGGGCTCTTTTATTTATTCATTTATTCATTTATTCATTCATTTATTTATTTTTAAATAATTCTGTATTGTTGAAAGTATTACATAAGTCCCCCTTTCTCCCCCAGTGACCCCTTCCAGCCTGTCCCCATCACCCCACTCCCTGCCCAAAACCTTCAGCACCCTGTTGTCTGTGTCCATGGGTTATGCATACATGTATACAAGGTCTTTGGTTGATTACCTCCCACCCATCCACCCTCCCCCGCTTCCCCTCTGAGATTCTGAACTCTGTTCCATGCTTCCATGTCTCTGGATCCATTCCATTCACCAGTTTATTTTGTTACTTAGATTCCACATATGAGTGTGATCATGTGATACTTGTCTTTCTCTGACTGACTTATTTCACTTAGCATGATACTCTCCAGGTCTAGAGGGGGGCTCATTTAGATGGAGGAGACAGGAAAGATCTCCAGGAGAAAGGAGGTTTGAAGTTATTCCAGAACATATATCCCCAATGTTTGGGGTGAGAATGGAGCCCAGGACACTCACTTTGAAAGGAGAGGTAGCTGCCCTGGCCCCTGTGGCTCAGTTACTTGGTAATTGTCTCGTGCACTGAAAGATTGCCAGTTTGATTCCTAGTCAGGGCACATGCCCGGGTTATGGGCTTGATTCCCAGCATGCAGGAGGCAGCCAATTGATGTTACACTCTCACATCAATGTTTCTCTCTCTCTCCCTCTCCCTTCTTCTATCTCTAAAAATCAATAAACTATTATTTTAAAAAAAGAAAGGGGAGGTAGCTCCAACAGATATTTGTACACCTGTTGTAACAGAGAGAAATGCTCAGCCTCTCTGGCCCCTCTTGCTCAAACCTGCTGTGTTCTTGCATATAGACATGTTAATCATTACAGGAATCCTGCTGGCGGCCTGAGTGTTTACAAAAACATCCCCTTGATGCACGGCCCCTCTCCCAAGGAGCTAGGGGAAATGTGTACAAAAATAATGATTGTCTATCAAAGATTTGTAGGAGCCTCAAGGCCAAACTCAGATCAGCTCAGATCAGTGCACCTGGAACAAGGATATTTAGAGATTTCGAGGTCTGTCTCAGACCCCTGCTGGTGCCCAGATGTCTGCAGTTGTCAATCACCTCTTGCCCCTCCCATTTTCTATTCCCTTGACATAAAAGAAGCCTGAACTCTGTACTTTCAAAGATGGATTTGAGAAACCGCCAGGGCTCCCATCTTCTTGGTTGGTTCCTTCTCAATCCATAAATCTTTCCTTACTCCAGACTCTGATATTTTTTGTTTGTTTGTTTGGTTTGTTTTGGGGGGAAGACTGACATTTTGAGTTTTGGCCTTTTGAAGCATCAGGCACACAAACTTTGCACTGGTAACACCATGCTCACAGCAGCATTTATTCACAATAGCCAAAAGGTATAAAGAAGCCAAATGTCCCTCAATAGATGGCAGATAAACAAAGTGTGGTCTTTCCATACAATAGAATATTATTCTGCCTTTAAAAGGAATGAAGTTCTGACGCGATATAAATGAGCCTTGAATACTGCCTAACTGAAATAAACCACAGAGAAAAGAGGACAGACATTGTGTGGTCCCATTTATATAAGGTACCTAAAACACTCAAATCCATGGAGACAGACAGTAGAATGGTGACTGCCAAGGACTGGGGGAGGGGCGAATGCGGAGTTGATGTTTAATGGGGACAGTGTTTCAGTTTGGGACGATGAAAAGTTCTGGACATGGATGATGATGATGATGGTTGCACAACAATGCGAACTATACACTCAAAGGGGCTAGAAAGGCATGTTTTATGTTATGTAGAGTTGCCACAATTTCAAAAATTAGTTGATGGGGAAAAAAAGGTAGGTGGAGGAGGGGAGGAAGGCAGGGACAGAAACACACTTATTGAATGAAGCTTACTCTGGGCCAGCAGCCTTCAATGCATATTATCGAATTTAATCTTTACAACATCCTTAAACGTTAGATATGACCCCAACTTACAGGTGAACAAACACCACTCCAAACCATTAAGTGCCTTTTTCAGTGGTGAGTAACAGAGCTGTGATTCAACCCACACCCTCCCTCTCTGCCCACACAATTAGCCTGCACCTTAGCCCGCAGGACAGTGCCTCCTCATTTGTTTAAGCCCTTTGCAAAAACCACCATTTCTTATGCAACTTTCAAAAGAGTTGGTTGCTAAATAAATCCACGATGGTAGTGGGCTTAAAAGCGGCTCAATTGTGTAGGATGAACTCATGAAAAAGATGAGTCCATTAGAATTTTGAAAGCCCAATTCTAACTGTTTTAGTTTTTTTTTTAATGTTTTTTATTGATTTTCTAAAGAGAGGAAGGGCGAGGGATAGAGAGACAGAAACAGAAACAGATCAGAGAGAAACATCAATGGGCTGCCTCCTGCACGCCCCCTACTGGGGATCAAGCCCACAACCTGGGCATGTCCCCTGATTGGGATTCAAACCTATGACTTCTTGGTTCATAGGTTGACACTCAACTGCTGAGCTACACCATCTGGGCATAACCGTTTTAGTTTTGACAATAATCATGTGACTCATTTCTCAAACAAATCCAGTGCTTTTCTGGGCACTGGAGAGTTAAAGAGATAAGCTGGTCTAAAAGAATAAGCAGAGAAATCAATAGCACCAATTCTGTGTCAAAAATGCTACATAAATGTTGCATAGAGATTTGCTAGTATGCTACGGAAGCCAGAGGATCCCAGAGAGAGAGATTTTTTATTTTTATTTTATTTTATTTGTGTCCTAAGAAATCAGAAAGTTCTTCCTTAAACTCAAACTAAAAGAACTAACAAAACTTCTTAACTTGCAGATTCTGACACATTTTCAGTTCCCCACCCACCTTCCTTCCCACTGGTCAGTTTCCTGGGAAACATCCACATTTTGAGAACAAAAATACCGATTACATGTCATTGGAATGACATCAACATGACAAGAACATTCTGTTAAAATAACTCCAAGCCTGAAAGTACATGTGACAATTATTTTTACGTGGGATTAATTCCACAGCGGGGAGGCACTAATAAGAGTTTTGTTAACCAAAAAAATGTTTGATTTCTCAGGACGCTTATCTTCTGGATCAGTACAGGGGTTGAGCTTTAAGATTAACTTTGGAACAATTTAAGTAAATTCTGTTACTTGGAAAGAATTAGCAGAGCCTCTGGGATTTAGTGATGGAGGCGGAGATAATGGGTGTAGCAAAAAACTCATTTGTAACTTCCTTCAAGAAAGAAGAATGGGATCAGGCTGTTGCAAGAGAGTTAGGTTCTTAGGTCTTGAGTCAAGGAATGTGTGGTGTCCTGGAATCTTGTATCCTGGCTTTGGAGAGCTGATCTGAATATATCTTCCCAACTCTCCCTTTAGTAACATCATGTCAGAAGTTTGAAATCAGGCACAGCGGGCACATTTACACCATGGAATGGGCAAACACAGTCATGGCGTCCCCACCGCCACCCCCAGAGCCACCTACCAGCATGTCACTGGACTGACAGCTAAACGGCTGTCCTATTAGCAAGTTTCTGCTTATCCCTGAGATCCTGAACTAGCCTGTTCTGCTCTGCGGTCAGAAACGATGTTACTGTCACTTACAATACAAGGTGGAGTTCTTTTCTGTTGTTTAAAAATAGACCCATAGGGCCCAGCCGGCGTGGCTCCGTGGTTGAGCAATTGACCTATGAACCAGGAGGTCACCGTTGGATTCCTGGTCAGGGCACATGCCTGGGTTGCGGGCTCAATCCCCAATGGGGAGTGTGCAGGAGGCAGCCAATCAATGATTCTCTCTCATCATTGATGTTTCTATCTCTCTCTCCCTCTCCCTTCCTCTCTGAAATCAATAAAAATACATTTTAAAAATACACTTTAAAAATACGCCAATCAGTGTTCCTGGCCCCAGTAGCTTGCTTAGGAAGGGGAATTTGTAAAAGAGACCATTTCTAGTGCTGGCAAGAACCCGTCTGTGGGCCCCGGGATTAAATATCACGCAAGCACTCTTGCAGCAGACCAAGTCAGCTGGGAAGAAAGTCTCACCACAACTGAGGGGGTTAGAGGAGAATCAGCAATTGCTTCTCAGAACTGGTCAAGGGGAGTTTTCCATTCGAGAACATACATACAGCAGAACAGAGTATAAAGAGGCGGGTGGACTTTTTTTTTTTTTTCTTTGAGGAATTGTGTTGGCCACATGCTCTGGTTCCATGGATTGAGAGGACATTTTGCCCTGTCGGTAAATAGCATATTTAAGGTTCCTGGAATATTTTTAGTTTCCTAAAGAAATTCATCCTCAGCTGCTTACGCGTCTGTGGCTGAGTTTCAATCGTAGGGAAGTCACATAGATGGTAAAATCAAATGTTGCATATTTAAGACAGTTAGGAACTTACCTACTTAAAAAGTGAGGTCTCATGAGGATTGTTGATTTTCTAATTGTAATCTGGCCAGGAAGTTTGAAATTGAAGGAAACACAGAGATGTATCAACACAGCTGCCTAATTTTCATCTTGTTGCAATTGTATTCAGTTATTCATATGTTATCTTCAAACATGAAAACAAAGATATATGCGGAAAAAGAGACTTATTTTGCCTGGTTATCAGGCTTGGTTTAAGAATATCATTTCAAATTCTAGAGAAATTTATCAAATTCTTGAGAAATTTATCGGGACTTCTGAAGAAAAGACTTGCCTTAAAAGAAAATCTGAAACTATGTTTCTCTCTGTCTCTCTTTCTGAAGTTCACGGGCAGAATTACAGATGGGATGCCCCGTAGGAAGGGCAAACATGGTCAGTGCTGGACATGTACCCTGAGTCGGGCTGCAGTTTCTTTATCTTTGTCTACTTTCTTTCCTCCTCTTTGGAAAGATGCTTGTTCCTCAAGAAGTTAGACATAGAATTACCATATGACCCAGCAATTCCACTTCTAGGTGGAACCCCCGCCACATGAACTCGAACAGGAACTCAAACAGAAACCTGCACACCCATGTTCATTGCAGCACTGTTCACAGCAGCCAAAAAAAGTGAAACCACCCATGTCCATTAGCAGATGCGTGGATACACAGAGCGCGGTCTGTTACACACAATGGAACATCACTCAGCCTTCAGAAGGAATGGGGCTCTGACCCCTGCCGTAGTATGGATGAGCCCTGAAAACATGATGCCAAGGGAAAGAAGCCAGGCACAGAAGGACAAGTGTGGTGTGGCTGCACTTAGAGGAAGTGTCTAGCACAGTCAAATTCACAGAAACAGAAAGTAGAACAGAAGTTACCAGGAGTTGTGGGAATGAGGAGTCGTTGCTTAATGGGTACAGAGTTTCTCTTTGGGGTGATGAAAAAGGTTGGAAATAGAGCAGTGGTGGTTGCACAACCTTGTGAATATAATTAATGTGACAGAATTGTCCACTTTAAAATGGTTTCAATGGCTAATTATATGTTGCGTATTTTTTACCATAATAAAAAATAATGCACACTTTAAAAGAGACTATAAGACTTTGAATCTGCTATCATCCTGTGTAAAAGCACAGGTGGTGCCCTTAAGGCTGACACATTTTATCTTGCTTCCTCTGACCTTGGTTTCTGTGAATCTCAAAATTTAACTAACCCCATTCCTGTGGCGAGTCTCAATGTCTAAGAAAGAGGAACTAAGCTATCAGGCCTTCACTAGAAGCCAGGGGCATCGCATATATTATATCCTTTCATCATCACCATCTAATGCATCAGGAAAGGGAGGATTGAGGAACTCATTTATTTTATTTTTTAAAATATATTTTTATTGCCGAAACCGGTTTGGCTCAGTGGATAGAGCGTCGGCCTGCGGACTGAAAGGTCCCAGGTTCGATTCCGGTCAAGGGCATGTACCTGGGTTGCGGGCACATCCCCAGTAGGAGATGTGCAGGAGGCAGCTGATCGATGTTTCTCTCTCATCGATGTTTCT
>NW_005358435.1:195217-196452 GCF_000412655.1 Myotis brandtii
TATTTATTGATTTCAGAGAGAAAGGGAGAGGGAGAGAGAGAGAGAGAAACATCAATGATGAGAGAGAACCATTGATTGGCTGCCTCCTGCACGCCCCCTAGTGGGGATCAAGCCCACAACCTGGGCATGTGCTCTGACCAGAAATAAAACCGTGACCTCCTGGTTCATAGATCAACGCTCAACCACTGAGCCACGGCAGGCAGGCGAGGAGCTCTTTTGTTACCCAGAGGCAGATGGGGAGTCAGGTGCCTGCTCAACTCCAAGCCCACTTCCCTCCACTTCCCTCTTTTCACCACATTCCGGACCACAGTAGCTACTGCCATGATCTCCACCTTGGGCCAAATTCTATAATTTGAGAAGCATGGTCCTCCAAATGTACTAAGTGCACAATAACCCACCCTGGGGAAAATGCAAATTCTTGGGCCACATCCCAGTCCATCCCTCATTGTCAGTTTGAAGGGAACGCCAATGTAGCCATTCTTAGTCTGCCCCTACGGACCACTGGCCCGGCCAACACTACCTCCAGAATGTTCTGGAATTCTCCAACATTGGGGGCAACCCACTAAGGTGACCAACCATCCCAGTTTGCTCAGGACTGAGGGGTTTCCCGGGACGTGGAAATTTCAGTGCTACACCAGGGGAAGTCCCGGACCAGTGGGACCCGGCTGGTCACCCTCTCAGTTCAGGAGGCAACTGAAGGTCCAGGGTGGCTCCTTTTTGTGCAGAAAGGTTGCTAGTCCTCCAGGTGGCAGCCTGGGTAGGTTAGGCGGCTGAGCAGTGACTCCCCCTCCAGCAGGCCCCCCTTAGCGCTCATTCCATGCCTGCTGGGGCGGGCTGAAGGCCTCCAGAGCCAGGCAAAGGGCATTTTCTGCCAAACTCACAAGAAAGCAGAGTGGCCAGCGGCTGAGAGTCCTTATCCCCAAAGCCACTGGAAATAAGGTTTCGGGCCCTGGAATCTAACAAATCTAGAAAGTGATCAAATCCCCCATCCTTTTTGGGGGGGTTTCTATGTTGTCAATTTTACCCTTGACTTTAGTCATTCATTTCCTTTCTTCTGTTTGAAATTATTTATTTCCCAGTTTCTCTGGTGACAATGTTTATTGCCGATCTTTTTATTTTCTTGTAAGGGCAGAGGAGAGTTGGACTTGCCCCGCCTGGAACAGTCTTGACCCTGTTTCATTCAATAGTAGTTGGAAGAGCAGGGTCTCAGGTTCCAGCCAGGGGGGTGGCCGGGG
>NW_005358435.1:196588-202389 GCF_000412655.1 Myotis brandtii
GTGTCGGGGCGGGGGGGAGAAGGCAGTTACAGAGTCTTTGTGAGCAGGCGGCATTTTGCTTACAAATACATCACTGACCCTGGGATTCCCAAACTTCAGTCGTTCCCATGCCACCTTCATAACAGGAGGCTGGTACCAGCTGCCTGGCTGCATATCACAGCCCTGCCACTTCCTAGCTGGTGACCCGGAGCCAGGGACTTAGCCTTCCTGTGCCTGAACGTCCTCATCAGTAGAATGAGTACTGAATAAAGTTGATTGGTGTCAAAGTCTTAAAACTGTGATTGTCACTTTGTAAAGAGATCAAAATCCACTGAACTATTATTCTGCTAAGAGCCTTCATTGTTTTTGCTTTTTTTCTTTATTGATTAAGGTATTACATAGGTGTCCCCTGCCTTCACTGTTTTTAAACTTCCTCGTGAACCATAAAAGATTATTACCATTGCTTATTTTAAAAATATTTTTCCATTTAAATAAGTTTTTAAAAGGAAACTGTATCACTGCTATAAATATCAAATCCATGTCATATTTCATAAATAGAAGTGACCATTTTTTAAAATGTACCCCCCAAAAGCTAAATTCTAGCTTCTGATGAGCCAGTGCCTCTCTTTCTCTCTCTCTCTCTCTCTCTCTCTCTCTCTCTCTCTCTCTTTCTCTCCCCCCCTCCCCCAAGGGAGATCTGCAATATCACAGAGGGGTTAAAGACATATTCGCCTCACACTGAGACTTCCCTCTTTGAGCAATCATAAGATGGGCCAGACAATGAGAAGGGCGCTGTGTTCTCACTTTGGGATTCTGTGTGATCAATGCCTTGTCCCTGTACCACTAAAATCCTCCCCAGACCACAAAGAGGAAAACTCTTTGTTATATCGACTCCCCATTCCCATTACAGCAAGCTGGGTTTTTTGTCCGTAGGGATCACCACTCCCTATCCCAGCCCTCCCTCGCCAGCCTCCTCTGACCACCCGAGGTCTTGCTCAGGGACATGCGTGTTGCTGGCAGCCTGGTCTGGCTCTCAGAGCCAGCGCACTGTAACAGGGTGTAGTTACTCTGGAAAAGAGTCTGGCAGTTCCTCAAAAGGATACACATAGTGTTAGCATTTCCATTCCTGGGTATATTCCCCAGATCATTGAAAGCACATTTTCCTGACAGCCAAAAAAAAAAAAAAAAAAGTGGGGGGAGAGCCCTGGCTGGTTTTGCTCAGTGGATAGAGCATTGGCCTGGGGACTGAAGGGCCCCGGGTTCCATTCCCAGTCAAGGGCACATGCCTGGGTTGCGGGCTCGATCCCCAGTGTGGAGTGTGCAGGAGGCAGCCGATCAATGATTCTCATCATTGATGTTTCTATCTCTCTCTCCCTCTCCCTTCCTCTCTGAAATCAATAACAATGTATTTTTGAGAAAAAGGGGCCTAATGTTCCTCAATGGGCGAATGATAAATAAAATGGAATCTTTGGCAATACAAAGGGATGAAGTGCGGCTGCACGCTACAACATGGATGGACCTTGAGCACCTTACGCCAAGTGAAAGAAGCGGTCACAACAAAGCACACCTTTGTCTATTGGACAAATCTCATTTGCAGAATAGGCAAATCCATAAGGACAGAAAGGAGACGAGTGGTTTCCTAGGATTAGAAGGAGGTGGGATGGGGGGGAAGGGGATGTGAGGCTAATGAGTAAGGGGTTTGGGGGGTGGTGAAAATGCTCTGGAAAGAGATAGTGGGATAGTTGCACAGCTCTGTGGATCTACTAAAAACTACAGGACCATGTACTTTAGATAGGTGAGCTGTGTGGCATGTGAATTGCGTCTCAGTAGAGCTATTTGAAAATAGTTATTCTGTGCCCGGGGAGGAGGTGGGTGTGCAATGCTGCGCCTCACAGAATGTGTAGGTAGTGCTGCCCTGCCAAGCCCACTGACTCATGAGCTGAGCCACCAATCACCACATGGTTCTGTTTGTATTGCGTGGGGCCTGCCTGTAGTAATGAATCTGAATGTGTTAAAAGATTGCTAGCAGAATGGTCACTAGGATGCTCCCAAAGTAGCCTTCATCAGTCACAGTGACTTGGGCCAATCCATTCAATAAGTGGATTTCAAACAATGTTGAGCACCTACTAAGTGCCAAGCAATGAAGGAGACTGAACAGGGCCGTGTTGGCACCCAAGTGAAAGTGACAGCAAAAGCCAGTTAACTCGCACAGCTAAAAAGAGAATTTCAGGAAATGAGAGCAGCACTCCTATGGTCATAAAATGGTATAATGGGAGAGGGGGCCTGAGAGGTAGGGAGAAGTTTTCAAATAAGATTTCATTTGAACCTAGACTTGAATGGGGAGAGGCCAGCTATGGGGAACTCTAGGGAAAGCACGTCCCTGGCAGAGGGAACAGCAATTGCAAAGGCCCCGTGGCAGGAGCGGGCTTGGCATGGGAAAGGGATGGAACCGAAGCTGGTGTGCTTTGACCATGTGAGTAAGGGCAGAGAGGAAAGAGGTGATAACACGATTGGATTTTGTTTCAAGTCAGATTGGGAAGCTGCTGTAGAAGGTCTGAAGACAGTCACATGATTGATTGCCTTTTTGTAAAGGTGTCTGTGACCTCCAGGATAGATCCTGGGAGGACAGGAGAGGAGCAGAGAAACCAGTTAGGGGACAATTGCAGTGGTGTGTCCTGTTCGGTGTTGTCCTCACCTCAAAAAACAGGGCGGAGGGCCTTCATTTGTTGTTAAAGTTGTCCAATATTTACAAGCCTAATTTGTGTGAATTAAAGTGGAGAGGGATGAGTTGAAATGCACATGGGCCTCTTTGCTTAAATTCATCTGAGCATGTAAATAGGTCCTTAATCTTGACCAGATTAAATGCTCTGTGGGTGGATGGGATTATTCATTAGACAACAAAATTCTACAGCGTGACACATGACATGACACCACGGTGTAGTATGTGTCACTAATCGGCTCACAGATGTCAAATGGGGTGAATGATTATCAAAGATTTGAATACAAATTGAGGGAGGACATATATTTATATATGTTACATCCTTTATTTAAAATACATTAATATAGCCTGGCCACAGTGGCTGAGTGGATGAGCATCGACCTATGAACCAGGAGGTCACGGTTCAATTCCCGGTCAGGGCACATGCCTGGGTTGAAGGCTTGATCCTCAGTAGGGAGTCTTCAGGAGGCAGCCAATGAATGATTTTCTCTCATCATTGATGTTCCTATCTCTCTCTCCCTCTCCCTTCCTCTCTAAAATCAATAAAATATTTAAAAATAAAATAAAATACATTAATATATAAATTAAAATTGGGATTGTTTTTTTAATATATTTTTTTTTCAGAGAGGAAGGGAGAGGGAGAGAGAGATAGAAACATCAATGATGAGAGAGAATCATTGATCAGCTGCCTCCTGTATGCCTCCTATTGAGGCTCGAGCATGCAATCCGGGCATGTGCCCTAACCAGGAATCAAACCATGACCTCCTGGTTCATAGGTCCACACTCAATCACTGAGCTACACTGGTTGGGCTAAAATTGGGTTTTTATTCCTAGTTTTAATAATAAATATGTGTGTAAATTAGTATAATTCATTTATAATATTACATATTCCCCTTAATTTATTTATCTATACCATTATACAGTATAGTAATTATATGCTATATTAGATATTGGGATATTACATATTAAATATATATGTGTGTATATATCTTCTTTGATTCCTTATCTGTAGAAGTGTAATTGGTGCACATGGGTTCTCCTAAATGAAGATCATTTAGTTTCATTCAAACCCATTTGGACTTACAGTTCTAACTGAAGAATCAGCACAACCCTGTTCACGTAGGAACACGGTTTACCATCACGCAGCTCAGCCAGGTCCATTTCTATGGCTGCAATAAGTCCCAACATGTGTCTAATGGGGTCATTAAAACAATATTTTTTTCTGTTGGCTTTAATAATAATATTTTATTGAGAGTGAAAAGCTCTATTATTCTCTTTTTATGCTGCTTCTCTCCAACCATTCACAAACCAGCCCACTTCCGCATACATGGACAGAGTTGAGGGTATTTCGTGTGATATGTATCCATAATCACACTCAACATATTCCAGACAGAGACATCAAAAACACTTGGGCTGATGTCCTTCTAAATTCTTCCTTTTCCCATAAGGCTTTCACCCAGCCAATCCACTTCTAAATCCTATTGGGTTTTTTCTGCAATGTCCTGGGGATCTGTCTGCCAGTCCTGTCATCAACTTAGCATCTTCTTGACCTCTTACCTAAATAGTTGAATAGCTTCTCCTCTTCCAGTCTCTCCTGCTTCCCCTGTTACAAACAGTATGAGTCAGTCTTGATACCTCCTTTCCTGTCACCCTCCTCCTCAAAACCATCAATAACACTCACCAAGTTTGTTTTTAGGAATCCCCAGAGACTGTCCACATATCTTCAGCTCCCACTGACACCCACCCAGTCCACCTTCCTAGATTGCACAATTGTAGGAGCTTCTTAACTGGTCCCTGCTTCCACTCTCATCTTCGTACCATCCATTTCCCTACTCCACCGCCTAAGAAAGCTTTTAAAATGGAAAATCTGAGCACGCCGCCCCCTGCTAGAACACTTCTCACTGGGCTGAAGACAAAGCCCAAATCCCTTAGCATGACCTATAAGATTTTAGGGGATCTAGGCCCTGCCACCCCCTCTTCATCTGGGTTCCAGCCTCACTAGTGCTTCCTCCTCTCACCAGACATTTGCACGTGCTGTTCCTGTTGCCAGAAATGCTCTTCCCATCCCAGACCAACGAGTTAATGCAATGTACTCTTCAAATCCCAGCTTAGCCATCATTTCCCAGGAAAGCCTGGCTCCTCGGACAAAATCAGGCTGCTCCAGGGTGTGGTCTGTTAGTTTCATGCGCCTGGCATAGCTGTAACATCACCCTAATTGGTATCATAGTTAACTGACATCTTCTACCCCCACTAAGCTGTAAGTTGCCTGAGGGCAGAGACTGTATTAGCTCTCCATTGCCGAGTAACAAATAATCCCCACACATAGCAGCTTAAAACCGGAAGCAGTTATTATGGCTGTTAGTATGGCAGTGGGTCAGGGATCTGGTTGTGCTGTTAAGTGGATGCCTCTAGCTCAAGGTACAATCATCTGAGGCTCGGCTGGGAAGGATCCACCTCCACCTCACTCACGTGGCTGTTGGCAGGACTCAGTTCCTCATGGGCTGTGGGACTGAGGGACACAGTTCCTCTCTGGCTATTGGCTGGAGACCTGGCTCTGTTCCTGCCAAGCAAACCTCTCCATGGCGTCTGGCTTTCCTCGGGGCAAATGCGGACACGAGAAAGAGCAGCAGGGGGTGAGCAAGATGGAAGTCACAGTCCTTGTGTATCCTAACCCTCGAAATGACACCCTCACTTTTGTCATATTCTTTTGAGTCACTGGGTTCAGCTCACAGCCAAGGGTGTGAATACCGGGAGGTGCGGATCATTGACACCATCTTCGAGGCTGCCTACCACAGTCACCAGGTCGGCTTTGACTCATCACTGTTTCCTCAAATTACTTTACTGTGTGGCTGACACACAGTAAATATGTAAACAGTCAGTAGTAAATCCCCAAGTGATTCTACCTAAAATACTGATTGAATCATGAACTTTCAATTGATTCCTACTTCCCAAACCACGGTGTTTAAGATCCCCGATAACCTGTTTTTTGTTGTTGTTGGTATTAATCCTTACCTGACGATGTTTTTCCATTGATTTTTTTAAAAATACATTTTATTGATTTTTTACAGAGAGGAAGGGAGAGGGATAGAGAGTTAGAAACATC
>NW_005358435.1:202509-211676 GCF_000412655.1 Myotis brandtii
TGTGCCCACAACCAAGGTACATGCCCTTGACAGGAATCGAACCTGGGACCTTTCAGTCTGCAGACCAACGCTCTATCCACTGAGCCAAACCGGTTAGGGCTCCATTGATTTTTAGAGAGAGTGGACGGGATGGGAGAGACAGGGAGAAAGAAACATCAATGTGAGAAAGACACATCAATTGGTTGCCTCCCCCAACTGAGGTACGCATCCTTGTCCAGAATGGAACCCAGGGCCCTTTGGTCTACAGGCCGATGCTCTATCCACTGAGACAAACTGGCCAGGGCTACGCTACCTTTTTATTTCAGAAACTGCACGTCACTACTGCAGATGCCAGGCCAAGCTCACCTCCGTGATTTTCCTCATTCACTTCTCTCAGGTTGGCTCACCTCTTCCTTACCTATTCACTCCAAATTTTATTTTCCAATTACTTCTTGATAATCCATTTCTTCTTTCAATTTCAAAGAATATAAGATTCTACAACCCAAAATCTAGGACTTTTTAAGATCTATTTTTAAAATATAGACGTGATATAGAAGAAAAGGGATGAATCTCAGACACAGAGGACGCCATAACAGTGAGTATATGTCATCTTACATTTGTCCAAACCCGTAATATGTACAACACCAAGAGTGAACTTTAAGGCCAACTGTGGATGTTGGGTGAGAAGATGATGTCAGTGTAGATTCGTCCCTTATGACACAGGTACCACTCTGGAGGGGGTGCTGCCAGTGGGAGGCTGTGCTTGTGTGGCGGCCAGGAGACAGATAGACACTCTAGCTTTCACTCAATTTTGCTGTGAACTTAAAATTTCTCTAAAAAAAAAATAAAGTGTTTTAGCCCAGCCAATATGGCTGGGAGGTTGAGCGTCGACCTAGGAACCAGGAGGTCATGGTTTGATTCCTGTTCAGGGCATATGCTTAGGTTACGGGCTTGATCCCCAGTGTGAGGCGCGCAGGAGGCAGCCGATCAATGATTCTCTCTCATCATTGATGTTTCTATCTCTCTCTTCATCTCCCTTCTTCTCTGAAATCAATAAAAATATTTTTGAAGGAGAAATCTATTTCCTAGTTATAAAATTTGTCTAACTTTTAAGAGGAATTTCAATCATCAAGCAGAGTGCGTGAACTTAATAAGGCCAGTTTCTACCTGTGTCACGTGAATCTTCTCACAGAATCCTCCTAATGTCATTGAGGAGGTCAGTGTCATTATCCCATTTTCCAGTTGGGAAACTGCGCCTCGGAAAAGTGACCTGCACTCATCTACGTGGCTTGTTCGGCTTCGGGTGAAATCCAAACAAAAGACATCTTAAACCTGGCAGCTGAAGTGCTTAGAAACAAGTGAGTCTTCATTCTTTGGAGACCAAAAGAAGCAGAATCAAATCAAAAGACATCACACTTTAGTTTTATTTGTAAGGAAGAGATATGTCAACTAAAACAGTAGGCCCTGTGAATGCCTTAATCTTCTTAGTTTTTCTTCTCAACTCAACAAACAGGGCTCCTAGAATGCAAGTGGGTGATAAGTGATCTTGCGTTGCAGTCAGATAGATCTGGTTATATATCCTGCACTGCCATTTAATAAGCTGTGTGTCCTTGGGCAAGTTATTTAACCTCTCTGGCCTTTTCTTGGGGCCAATAAAGGCATAATAATATTATTTCCTTGGATGGCTGTGAGAATTAAGTGAAACAATCCATTTAAAGTTCTTAGCACAGTGCCTGGCCAGTGTGGTTCAGTGGTTGAGTATTGACCTATGAACCAGGAGGTCATTGTTCAATTCCTGGTCAGGGCACATGCCCCAGTTGCGGGCTCCATCCCATGTGGGGATTGTGCAGGAGGCAGCTGATCAATGATTCTCTCTCATTATTGATATTTCTATCTCTCTCTCACCCTCTTCCTTCCTCTCTGAAATCAATAAAAAATATATTTTTAAAAAGTGATGTATTTAAAATTAAAATAAAAAATAAAGTTATTAGTACAGAACCTCAATAAATGTGAAGAACCAAGTAATAATTTTTCAAACTGTATTTTCATCAGCTCAGTGTTCACAGTGCCTGTCCCAGAGCCCAGCACTTAGGTGGTATTGTTTTGTTTGTTTTGTTTATATTTTTTATTTATTGATTTCAGAGAGGAAGGGAGAGGGAGAGAGAGATAGAAACATCAGTGATGAGAGAGAACTATTAATTGGCTGCCTCCTCCATAATCCCCACTGGGGATCAAGTCTGCAATCCGGGCACATGCCCTGACTGGGAATCAAACCATGACCTCCTTGTTCATAGGTCAATGCTCAACCACTGAGCCACGCCGGCTGGGCAGCACTTAGGTGTTATAAACACACTCAGGAATTTATTTCAATTTGCAGCCTGCAAGTTATACTTAATGCAATCAAGCTCCGCATTATAATATTTAGATATATTTTTAGATATATTTTTAAATGCAATGTGTTACTATTATTAATGAGTTACTCATGAGAGGATGCCAGCTCATACTCAAAATTAAGTAGTAAACAACATAATATCATATAAAAGGAAGAAACCAGTTAACTTTTTTTAGACGGAAGGAAGGGAGAGAGGGAGGGAGGGAGGGCAGGCCACAGAGTGTTCCCACAGAAAGGAAAAAAACACCCACACAAATTAGTGTAGTGAGAAAGGTGAAAAGCTCCCAGGCAGAAGCATACAGTGACAGACATCATTTCAGTTCTAATGGCTTTCAAAGAACTTCTTTCCTTTTTAATCAAACAGTTATGGGGACAATATATCATTTAGCACAGAGAACTGGGAAAAGTATTTTAGTAGCAAAGACTAATTAGGAAAAGTAGCATTTAAAGGTTTCACAATTGTGTTTTGTTTTTTTCAGTACAAAAATATAAAACTTTCAGTTCTCCTTTGAGCTGGTGGTCCATATTGATTTTAAATGATCACCGTTCAGTAATGCACAGATACCTAAGTAGTGAACTGACCCGGGTTGAACGGCTTGTAAAAGTGAAATTGAATTACTAAAATCCGGCCCGACGCACTGGACTCCCCACAGACCGTGGCATAAATGCAGTGTCCCCACTGCTGCTGAAAGGACAGCCTCCGCGCCTCAGGCACCTGCTTCCAGCTGCGTGGAACCACTGGGCCTGCGCCCCGCCCTACCCCACAGACACACCACACCCTCTTTAGGACCCGGAGGGCTGCCTGCAGTCACAGTCCAGCTCAGTTCAGGGGATTCCAATCACATTCCTTTTTACTGGGAGCTGGGCTCAGCCGTGAGGAGTAGATGAGTCAAGATCCAAAGGCCTCCTGAATTAGCACTAGGACATTTCAGATAACAACTCAGTGTTTTCAGAATAAAAATATCTGCACAGCTGGGCAAGGTCCCCAGAGATTCCACTTTTGTGTGTGTTTAAAATAGATGGGGAATTTATACAAATAGGCAAAATTCTAGACTCATAACTCACTAGTGAGGCTCACTAATGACCACACACTAGATATTTCAAGCATTGACTGCATTTACAAAATGCTTTCCCTATCTATAAGATGTGGGTAAAACTAGAACCAATCACACCAGGTCATTGGGAAGGTGATATGAATTCATACTTGCCCCGGGCCTGGCCCAATAGCTCAGTTGGTTAGAGCATCATCCCGGTATGCCAAGGTTGCAGGTTCGATCCTCGGTTAGAGTATATACAAGAAACAACCAATGAATGCATAAATAAGTGGAACAACAAATCTATGTCTCCTCTCTCTCTCTCCCTCTCTCTCTCTCTCTCTCAAATCAGTAAGTACATTTTTTTGTTGTTGTTAATCCTCACCCAAAGATATTTTTGCATTGATTTTTAGAGAGAAGGGAGAGACACAGAGAGAGAGAAACATTGATGTAAGAGAGACACATCAATTGGTTGCCTCCCACACACACCCCAACCAGGGCCCAGTATTGAGCCTGCAGCCGAGGTACCTGCCCTTGACTGGAATCGAACCCAGGGCTAAAAGAGAATTTTAAACCCTGCCCCATACTTATTTTTTCAAGTGTCCAGTCCTCTAAGGGAGGGAGGGGGTCTCATTCGGGTGCCATAATATCTAGTAAGGACCAGCTACATAATTTATGGGGATAATGCAAAACGAACATTTGAGGTCCTTTGTTCAAAAATTATTTAGAATTTCATGGTGGTGACAGCAGAGCATGAAGCCGAGCGTGGGCCCCTCTGGGTGTGAGGCCCTGTGTGACCGCCCAGACGCACAGCCCTGAGTCTGATGATTCCATATATTAGAAATGAGAACACGGAGGCCAAGATGATCTCTCAAACAGCGTAAGGCACTAAACAATCGATGCCTCCGCTAAGTCTCATGCACAAGTCACGAGCCCCTCCGATAGAATTTGGGGATGGCATTCGGACCGTGGTTCTCAACCTTCCTAATGCCTCGACCCTTTAATACAGTTCCTCATGTTGTGGTGACCCCCAACCATAAAATTATTTTCGTTGCTACTTCATAACTGTAATTTTGCTACTGTTATGAATTGTAATGTAAATATCTGATATGCAGGATGTATTTTCATTGTTACAAATTGAACATAATTAAAGCATAGTGATTAATCACAAAAACAATATGTAATTATATATTCAATATGTGTTCTCTGATGGTCTTAGGCAACCCCTGTGAAAGGGTTGTTCGACCTCCAAAGGGGTCGCGACCCACAGGTTGAGAACCGCTGCATTAGGAGATCAAGTGTCCTTAACTTTCGAGAGGCAGGAGTTAGCCTGGGGAATGTCTATGAAACCCCAGAAACTATTCACCAAAGATGTGCATGTGTCTTTTCCTGGTGAAACGGTCCATAGGGAATGCCTGACGACAACCAGGGGGTGGAACCACTCTGCCAGGCTTACACCCTGAGATCTCCACATTCCCCAGCCTTTAGCCGGGCGCTTGGCATCTCAAGGACAATCAGTGCGTGCCACCCGGCAAAGGTAGGCAGTGAGTGGGTGGGGAGGGGAGCAGGTAGCGTTATTATTTGAAGGCCGCTCATGTTCAAATCCCAGCTCCACTGCCACTAGCTACGTGGCTGTGCATGAGTCACTGACCTCGTTAAGCTTCTATTTCATCTATAAACGGGGAAGAGTAACTAGCGCCTCCCCTATTGAACTGTTCTGGGGACCAAGTGAGCTGATCAAGCACAGGCCAGGTAGGGCAAGTCTCGCTCTATGAGTGTCCATTGTACCTCTCCTGGGGGTGAGGCTCACTCCGGTAGCCCCCCCTGTACCTCTCCTGGGGCTTCACAACCGTCTGCTGCTCAATTCGTTATCACTTCCAACCAGCCTAGAAGAGAAATACCACTCCACAGCTCGTCAAGGGTCTGCTCTGGTCTCTATCACATCAGCTGATAAAGCAATAAGCAATTTTTATCAAGTTTTTTTCCTTAATTCTTCTCAAAGGGTAGAAATAAACTATTGACTATAATTATTTAGTAGGACAACTATAGATTTTCACTTTCTACTTTATACCTTTCTGCATTATCTGCATTTTATTTTAAGATAAGCAAATATCACTTTTGCAAATAAAGCCAAATAAAGATGTATATATATACATATACACACATATACACATACATATATATGTATATGTATACATATGTTCCCCTCTGTACAGGTCCCTGCATCTCAGAGTGTGGGTCCCAGAACAGCAGCATTTCTGGGAACTTGGCAGAAAGGCAAATGCTCAGGCCCCACCCCAGACCTACTGGCGCTGAAGCTCTGGGGTGGGGCCCAGCGCCCTGTACTGCACCAGGCCCCCCAGGGCATTCTGATACACACTCAGAGCTTCTGCTCGGAGTCCTGGAGACACTGAAGAACCACAGACCACCCCGAAAATGTGCCTCGAGTGGTACCAGAAATTCCTCCTTTAGGAATCACCGTCAGTGCAAGTATTGTTGAAAGAGGTTTAACCCGAGTCTCAAACTCACGTGCCAAAGAATTGGGGAATATCCGGAAGGATAAGGGATTCTAGCAAAGTTCATGCCAACCAAAGGCATGTCGTTGTTACTTAGCTACTGTTGCCATGGCAGGGGATATGGACTCAAAGTTGTCTGATTACCCTATTTTGCTGGGGAATATCTGACTGTGTCTGTGAATAATCTACCTCATTTCAACAACGTTTAAATACTCGGTAAACCAAACACTACATGTCTGCAAATGCAATTTGGCCTCATGCTTTACCAATTTGCAGCCTTAAATTCTAAGATGGGAATGTTGATGTCCTTCCTACTCCACCCAAACCATTCTCCAAAACTGTGAAATAGCCCTGGCCAGTTTAGCTCAGTGGATAGAGCTTCGGCCTGCGGAGTGAAGGGTCCCGGGTCCGATTCCGGTTAAGGGCACATGCCTGGGTTTCGGGCTCGATCACCACTAGGGGGCACGCAGGAGGAGGCCGATCCATGATTCTCTCTGATCGATGATGTTTCTCTCTCCCTCCCTCCCTCTCCCTTCCTCTCTGAAATCAATAAAAATATTTTTTTAAATAATAATACAAACAGTGGTGACCCTTCCCTTTTTTTTAATTTTATTTTTCCACTGCAGTTGACATGCAATAGTATTTTGTATTGGTTTCAGGTGGACAGCATAGTGGTTTTAGACAGTCATATACTTTACAAAGTGATTCTCCTGACCCTTCCAGTACCCACCTGGCACCGTGGGTCCTTCCTTGGGGCTATTGTACACTCACTTTCTCATTTAATTCTTTTGTCACCTTTTAGGCAGATGCCATTATCATCCCATTTTACAGATCAAAAAGCCGAGGCTTCCAAACTCGAACTAGTTTGCTCACCGTCACACAGCTCGCGAATGATGACAGCGGGACTCCTGAGGGCTGGTGACTCTAAAGTCCACGCTCTCAACGGCGATTGTGCTATTGGTTAGTTCTCCTGGCACTTAGGCCCTTTTAAGTCTTTGTTCACAATCAGGCCCAGGCTCGTTAACAGCCTTATCAGGGCCTTATCTGTCCCTCTCGGCGCAGCAGCTTTTCATATCACCCGATAATCCAGTTGCCTCAAGTACGGTTGTGGGGATGTACACACGGAACAAAAGGGAACAGGGTGCCACTTCTGTCCTCAAACGACACTGTGAGTGCACGCGGATAAGTAGCTGCTCAGAAAACTGGTGAGTTGATTGGTTACAAACTGCCCCAAATGTTGACACTTCTGGGTGGAGGGTTGTGGAGACTTTTCCTGTTCTGCTTTCTGCTGCTGGTTATAGAACTGGCCCAGTTTTCTACTCTGAACATGTAACATCTTTATGATCAAAAGAAAGGAGGCAAGAAGTAATGGCTAAAATGAGACTTGGAACATTTTCACTGTCTCATCAAGCTCTTTCCCCCTTCTCGTTGCCCCAAAAATATAGGTTGTAGAAAATGAGTTGAACGCTCTAGCTGGTTTAGCTCAGTGGATAGAACGTCAGCCTGCAGACTGAAGGGGCCCCGGTTCGATTTTGGTCAAGGGCACATGCCCGAGTTGCGGATCGATCCCCAGTAGGGGGCGTGCAGGAGGCAGCCGATTAATGATTTTTCTGTCATCATCGATGTTTCTATCTCCCTCTCCCTTCCTCTCTGAAATCAATAAAAATATATTTTAAACAAGAAAATGAGTTGGAAGAGTAAAACCTACAGGACTTGTAGAACTTCCGCTGGAGAAGCCTTGCAGCAGCGGGTTAGGAATCTGGACCTGCTGCTCCCACACTGCGGGCTGTTCTTACTGTTACTGAGGGACTATTTTAAAACAAATTTCCCTTTTTTCTTACACACAAAAGCCAACAGCTACTCACCCCGGCCAGCAGAGCTTTCCTCTTTCAAGCCCACACTTGTTATGCTCTTCGTAACCTGTTTTCTACGAGGAAAGAACATAGGCTGCATGTAACCATGAAGGTGTTCACCTTGGTAGGAATTCAGGCCAACCACTAAACGCTGTGTTTTCTAATGCGCACGAGCACTCCCCAGGCACAGGGATTGACAAGCAAGCCATTCTAGTTTAAGGTATTGCCAAACAATAAAAGCCAGCTCATCAGAAAGGAAGCCTAGAACTCATTGTAAGCATAACCGTGACCACATACTAGACGACTTCTGATAGCTGTCTTGAGAGCCAGGTGCTAGCTGCATGCTCTATCGACGTTATCTCCTTTAATCCTTACAACTAACTGAAATGAAATAGCACTAAACCCATTTTATAGCTGAGGGAATGGAGGTGCACAGTAAGTGTGTCATTAATTTGCCAGGGATCTTAAACAGTAGAGCAGGTCACCGACAATGGACAATTTCTGGAAATGTGGCAACAAGCAAAAGTTAACTCTCACCCGACCGGTGTGGCTCAGGGGTTGAATGTCGACCTATGAACCAGGAGGTCATGGATCAATTCCCTGTCAGGGCACATGCCTGGGCTGCAGGCTCGATCCCCAGAAGGGGGCATGCAGGAAGCAGCCGATCAATGATTCACTCTCATCATTGATGTTTCTACCTCTTTCTCCCTATCCTTCCTCTCTGAAATCAATACCAAAAAATAACTTATCACTTCCTAATCAGAACCACACCGTTTCTTCAGAATCGTCCTCCGTCTGTTTTTCTGTGTTCTGCATTTTCATCTGCTAAATATTTTCCGGTGTACTATTTGTTTTCATTCAAGGTGCCAAGACCTTGATCTCTCCCTTGGCCCTCAGCTCAGGAATTGCCCAAATAAATCATGAAATGGAAGACACGACATGAAGGGCCAATCCCCAAGGATGTGGAAAGGAGTCGCCTTAGTAAACATTTGCTTAAACATCCCATCTCCCCTCCCATCCAAACCCCATCATTTCTCCAAATAGGAAACAGGGCATTGAAGGACAGCACCTCCCGAAACCCTGATTTATTTTTGTCTCTTAAGGAGTTCGCTGTCAGATGTGGTCTGGGTTGCTCTGTTCCTGGCTGGCTTGTGGTAGCTCGTCCAAAAGCAGCCTTTTGACCGGCTGTCAAGGCTCAGTGGTTGAGCACCGACCTATGAACCAGGAGGTCATAGTTCAATTCCAGTCTAGGGCACATGCCCGGGTTTGGGGTTCGATCCCCAGTAGGGGGCGTGCTGGGGGCAGCCGATCAATGATTCTCTCTCATCATGGATGTTTCTATCTCTTCTGTCTCTCCCTGAAATTAATTTTAAAAAAGAAAAGAAGGGAGGGA
>NW_005358435.1:211766-220024 GCF_000412655.1 Myotis brandtii
ATAGGAAAGCAGCCCCTCTTCCTTTCATTTGGGAAACCTTCCGTGCAAAGGCCTGGTTTGTGTGGGGAGGTCTCAGCCCCCCTCCCCTTGCTCTGTCAGAGCAACAGCATGTACACTGCTGTGAGATCACAACTCAGCTCTGCCCGTCTCAGCATCAACCCCCAGGATCACTGAGGATCCCACACAGGCTGCGTGTCCGCAGGCGGGCGGGGCTTTAAGAATTCCTAAGTAACCCATTCTGTGACCTCCCGTCTTGAAATGGGCCTTTAGGGAGAGAGTCAGAGTGACCGTACATTTCTGAGCTGGGCATATGACTTTTTTCTCCTTCTTCAAAATGACCATGTACGTCACCCCCTCGGCCGTACTGTAAGCTCTATAATTAGCACCATCTCAACAATGTAGCCATAACTAAACCAGATTATCTGTGTGACTTAATCTGGCGAGAACAAAGGCATCCATTGAGTTGGCCCTGAAATCCGATTTAATACATAAACATGCAACGGGAAAGTCAACAGTCTGGGCATGTTTAACGCAATCGTATGATTTTTAAAGTGCAATCTGCCAGAGAAAGGCGAATGTCTAAAAAACAGGGAAAAGGCCATCAACTCCCATCGCCCTCCTGTTTCCCACTCCGGGGCCTCCCGACGCAGGACAAGCCCCCCGGAGCTGCGCTATGGTGTTTAGCAGAAAGTGCTTTGTGGACCCCACCCCTCCCGGAAGCTGTTTGTGTCTTCCGACCCCTCCCAGAAGCAAAGCCCTCTGAGCCGGCTTCTTCCATCAAGATATAAAAATAAAGCGGTGTTCAATAAAAACACAGCCTGGCGCTCAAAATGCCAAACTTCTAATAGCAGATCCTGTTAGAAGCCAAAGCAGAGATCTGGCTCTTAAAGACACCAGCAGCAAGACTCACAGACACACATTTCTCCCCCACCTCCCGCCTTTATATGATTTTGTTTTGCTAAGGCCGGCATGTGTTTTTCCTTTTTCTTTGAAACATGGCAATCCAAGTTTTAGATTTTTTTTTTTTTTGAGATTTAATATGTTTGAGTTTTCTATGAACCCTTCTGCTTTCTGTTTCATGCTATTAATTATAGTCTTGCTCAGGCTGCTATAAGCAGCCCCTATCGGCAGAGATTCACAGGAGCTATGAAAAGAGGTAGCATATTTATTAAAGGCGGAAAAAGGGAAGAAAATAAAGACAGCACTAGAGCATATTGGATATATAAATGTACTTCCTGAAAAGATAAATGATTTGGTAATGAAAAGATCCTTTAGGCCATAAAAAATCCATTTATTTTTGTTTGAATTTGAATAGAAGAGATTTGCATTTTTTTTTTTCCTGAGCAGTTACACGTAAATTAAAATGCAGAGCATGAGGCAAGCATACAATCAAACTCAATAATAACCCGGGCACACTGTATTATTCATAAAAACAAAATTAATAGTTTGGGGACAGGAAGCATCCTGGCAGGAAAAAAAAATGTACATTGACACTAAACACCTACTGTCGGAGGAGAAAATAAAGCCGGTTAGACTACCAACGAATCGGTAATAGAAGTTTGGCATTTATTCCTATGTTATTCGGGGAGGAGGGGGAACGGGAAACGCCTGCTTTTCCAATAACAAAATGTTCAGAATGTTTCTCTGTATGTTGATGTCTAATTACATATACAAAGAGAGTCAGCAGTCATTTCCTCAAAGCAGAGTAGACTCAAGATTTTATCTCTTCCCCCTGCCCGCCTCTCCCAAAAACACATATTTCAAGTCAATGTCTTGCTGGGTTTAGCCGGGCAGCCAGGATTGGCCAGGAACCCGCAGGTTGAGCCATAACCCTCCATAATCTCGGTGTCTGTCTCTTCTCCCCAGGTCCCCGCCCCCACCCACATGCACAGCCGAGTCTCCCAACGCCTTTGATGGCCGTCAACCCGCAGGAGAGTTCGCTGCGAGAGAGTTGTGCCTGCTCCTCTGGTAAAAACAAAGACCAAAACGCAGGCTGTCAGGGAGGGTCTTAGAAATGGGGACGAGGGAGAGCAAGTCCGTTTCTTTGAGCTGCTGGGGGGAATCCATGTAAGATAACAAGATCTCCAACACACACATTCCAAACTTAAAACAAAAAAGCGAAAACACAAAGGCGTGGCAAATCCAGACGCCTCCGGGGGCCAGGCCGGCGGGAGGAGCGCCGGCAGCCAGGGGGCGCTGTGGCGGAAAGGGAGAGGGCGGCTCCTCGCCCCCGCCCTCTATGGTCCGGTGGCTGGGGCTTGGCCAGAGCCTATGGAGGCTGGATGGAATAAAAGAAAAGCCAGAAGTCCAGGTGTGTAGGTAAAAGTTGACTTCAGAAATGTTGGCCACTGTTTCTAATGTCCATCCCCTGAGCCAAAACGAAACACAGGGCAGGGGGCTCACGCAGCCCTGCCCACCAGTGTGCTGTCTCTACTCAAGAAAAACATAAAAATCCAAGAAAGGGTTGTGCAGATCCCTTTCGTACCCCCATCGGTGACCTACTACTAGTTCCTGAATAACTTTGGCTGATTAGATGGTCTCTCACTTGCCGGGAGCCGGTCCATCCTTGCTGTTTCAAGGGACCTGGCATATATGGCATACTGTTCTTAATATGTTTGCTCACCTTCTTGGCGCTATGTGTTTTAACCAAGGTCACCTCTCCGAGAAAGGTTGTTTCCCCAGGTAGGGATTTTTCCCTGAAGTTAGGGAGGGCCCTGCCCGCCTCTCCCAAAAACACATATTTCAAGTCAATGTCTTGCTGGGTTTAGCCGGGCAGCCAGGATTGGCCAGGAACCCGCAGGTTGAGCCATAACCCTCCATAATCTCGGTGTCTGTCTCTTCTCCCCAGGTCCCCGCCCCCACCCACATGCACAGCCGAGTCTCCCAAAGCCTTTGATGGCCGTCAACCCGCAGGAGAGTTCGCTGCGAGAGAGTTGTGCCTGCTCCTCTGGTAAAGACAAAGACCAAAACGCAGGCTGTCAGGGAGGGTCTTAGAAATGGGGACGAGGGAGAGCAAGTCCGTTTCTTTGAGCTGCTGGGGGGAATCCATGTAAGATAACAAGATCTCCAACACACACATTCCAAACTTAAAACAAAAAAGCGAAAACACAAAGGCGTGGCAAATCCAGACGCCTCCGGGGGCCAGGCCGGCGGGAGGAGCGCCGGCAGCCAGGGGGCGCTGTGGCGGACAGGGAGAGGGCGGCTCCTCGCCCCCGCCCTCTATGGTCCGGTGGCTGGGGCTTGGCCAGAGCCTAGGGAGGCTGGATGGGGTCAAGAAAAGCCAGAAGTCCAGGTGTGTAGGTAAAAGTTGACTTTAGAAATGTTGGCCACTGTTTCTAATGTCCATCCCCTGAGCCAAAACGAAACACAGGGCAGGGGGCTCACGCAGCCCTGCCCACCAGTGTGCTGTCTCTACTCAAGAAAAACATAAAAATCCAAGAAAGGGTTGTGCAGATCCCTTTCGTACCCCCATCGGTGACCTACTACTAGTTCCTGAATAACTTTGGCTGATTAGATGGTCTCTCACTGAAACGATGAACACTTTACTTTTCACTTGGCCATGTATCACTTATTCATTCAATTATTTTGTTTTGAACTTCTACTCTGTGCCAGGATGTAGGCATTGTCTCAGGTGCTCTTGTCTAGAGGGAAATCCAGAATTAAGAACCCCTTCTTGCCCTGGCCAGGTAGCTCAGTGGTTGGAACATTGTCCTGATATGTCCTCACATTTTTGCCTGTATTATAGTGTTGAGCCCAAATTTTACCTCTATGCTGCTAAAAACACAGGTAGCTTCCTGAAAGGGATGTTCACGGTTTTCTTTCAGCATTAGCTGGACAAGATGGCAAAGTAACTAGTTTCTGTTTTGTAGACTTTTTTTCTACTTCACAAAAGAACTAACCTTTTCTCCCCCAGAGAATACATTAAAGTGGAGACTGAGAAGGGTCTTATAAGTGGTTTAAAAATTGCAGGTATGCCCTAACCAGTTTGGCTCAGTGGATAGAGCGTCGGCCTGCGGACTCAAGGGTCCCAGGTTCGAGTCCGGTCAAGGGCATGTACCCAGTAGGGAGTGTGCAGGAGGCAGCTGATCAATGTTTCTCTCTCATGGATGTTTCTGACTCTCTATCCCTCTCCCTTCCTCTCTGTAAAAAATCAATAAAATATTTTTTTTTTTTTAAATTGCAGGTATCTGGTCGTAGAGGAGGAAAAGTAATAGTGAAACTGGCCTCACAGTGCCTACAGTCTGTGGGCTAGTTTCAAACAAGGAAAAAAAAAAATTGCAGGTATCACCATGGCCGGTTTGCTCAATGGTCACCTTTCCTGAATGGCATCTGGGATATAGAAAACCAAATATAAGATACACATAGGTCCGCACTGATGCCTAAGACCTCACTTTTAGGGGCCTATCTGAAGGAGACTCTCTCCAATGTGAAAAGCCAGATACACAAGGGTGTTTGCACAAAGCCCAGTTTGGAATAATTATAAATTGCAAACATTCGGAACCCTCAGAAGCTTCAAAGGGTTACATAAAATAGAGCACAGCCACACAGTGGGAAATGTTGTCATTAACAAAGATAATGTCGGCCAGGCCTGTTTATTTTTGTAGAAAAATGTCTATGATGCACAGCACAGAATTTAGGTAAATTCGGTGTCTGAGCAGTTGAGAATGATGTTCATCAAGATGTTAAAAGTGGCCCTAGCCGGTTTGGCTCAGTGGATAGAGCATCAGCCTGCGGACTGATGGGTGTCAGGTTCCATTCCGGTTAAGGGCACATGCCAGGGTTGTGGGCTTGATCTCCAGTGGGAGGCGTGCAGGAGGCAACTGATCAATGATTCTCTCTCATCTTGATGTTTCTATCTCTTTCTACCTCTCCCTTCCTCTCCGAAATCAATAAAAATATATTTTTAAAAAAATAAGTAAAATTAAGATAATCATTTTTTTTAAAAGATGTTAAAGTGCCCTTTTCTTGTTTGTTTTGATTTTATTTAATTCCACATATATGTGAAATTGTGCAATATTGTCTTTATCTGACTTGCTTCACTTAGCATAATACCCTCTGGGCCTATCTATGTTGTCACAAATGGCAGGATTTCACTCTTTTCTATTGCTTAGTAATATTCCATTGTTTTTATACACCACATCTTCTTGATCCATTGGTATTCTTATCGTAAGATATATAAATGTCAAATCAATATGGCGTGGCCCTGAGACGAATATAATATTGCATGTCAATATTGTATTTTAATTAATAACAAAAAAATGCCCTTTTCTATGTAACTGAATAATTTTTACTCCCTTTGTGCTTTTCTGTAAAGCCAAACACAGGTGATTTAAACAAAAACAAAAATCTCTTTTCCAATGAATTAGGAACGTACGAAACAGAGAAGCAATGTGGGTGCAGCATGGGCATGAGAAAAGGCCCAAAAAAAAGCATAAATAAGAAAGCTGAATAAATAACTTTCTCAGTTAAATGAGCGTTGACCCCAAATTGAGTGATACCAGCCCTTGCAGTACTTCCTGGGGTTGGAACAGCTCTCAGTGTAAGCAGGCCCCGCATGGCCCGGGGCAGGCCTGCCCTCCGGACCTCCGCCCGCACGGAGCCACCCAGCAGCGCCCTGAACTGGGGCACGACTCAAAGGACCCAAAGCCACCGCTGCTCTTGTCTCCCTGCACAAGCACCAGGCGGCACCTCGGTTTTCTTCGCGGCCCAGCTACTGTTCACCCGGTCTCCCACCCTTTGCGACTCAGCCTCTGCAGCCACATCTGCGCGCAGCCGCAGGAATCAGTTGAAAAATGAATGAGCCGGTCGACGGCCCGCCTGGCCTCCTGGATGCTGACCAGCCGCGCGCGCGAGGTGACCGTCTGTTGCTGGTGAGCATGCCCAGGGTTTGCTTGGGTTTCCTGTCTACAGGGCGACATGCCAGGGACTCCCAGAGGAGGCTCCACGACGTGAATGAGGGATAGAATCCCACGATGGCAAAACCGTCTGCGGTCGCACAGCACAGGAGAGGCTGGGCCAGAGAAAAGCTGGTTTCTTTCCTACAGACACAGCGCCTTTCATATGTAAACACGGGCTGTGGATTTTCAAAGGGAGGAGGCTGTCTTTCCTGAATTGATTGACCAAAGAACAACTAAGTTCTTCAAAAGGATAATCATGTGAGTCATCTTTGCTTTTAAAACAAATGTATTTTTTTTTTAATATTCTGCTACAATTTCCTACTGATTCACAGCTGTTCTTGTATTCCTTCATCCCACCATCCCCTAGGCCAGGGATGGGCAAAGATGTCTACTTAAGGGACAATTCAGAAAAAATGAAAATGCTTGTACAGGTGTATGTGTAAGTCATTCAAAGTGAAATAGTTTTATTGCATTGGGTGGGATATATTTTATGACTTAATTTACCTACCATAATGGATTCTAGGGGTAATAATTAGAAGTGAGAAAATGCCTGATGTGTAATAAGTACCAATAAATGTTACCCCAATAACTATTCTTATAATTACAGTAACTCAGCGAGGTAGGTCCTATTGGCTCACTCAACTTACAGATGAAAAATGGAGGCTCAGAATAGTTAAGAAAGTTCTCCGAAGTCACCCAGTTGGAGGTCAAGATCGGCTGACCCCGGAGTTCAAACTCTTAACCTGAAAATCTTTCAGTGAACACAGCCCTGGGCCAAGCAGAAAGCAAAAGCTCAGTTGGCAGCTGTTATTATGCCTAATGCTAAAGGCTTTATTTAAGGGTGGGGTTCCCTGGGCTTGACTGAACTTCAGTCCCATAGAGGAAGGACACGAAAGGATCAGCTCTGAGCAGAGCACAGGTTTATAGCACTTGCAATGCCCACAACAGTGAAATTAGCCTGTAAACGTGGACAGGGTCCTCCCCCACCTAAAGTCAGCCCACTTCCTCGGGGCATCCCAAAGCGCCGTGGGAATTCATTCCCTGACTCATTCGTTCGTTTTATTCTTTTATCCACAACTCTATCTCGAGTGCCTGTTAGAAACTAGGTACCGTGTTCAACATCGTGAATACTCTGTTGGGCCCACAGAAGTCAAGTTCCACGCTCCTGACTCCAACTCAGAGACTTGCCATCAAAACATTGTGAGTTTTAAAAGGCTGGAATTGAAGATGAAGTAAGGTGTTTGTTTGACTTTTCAGCCATAAACTTGAAAATCATTGTAATGTATCCTTTTCTGCATCTGACAATGTATTTATACTATCCGGTCACAAAAGACGTGCTTCTTAGGCATAATAATTGATCATGTATGAATAGCACCCTGGATCTTAAAATAATGTTGTTGCTCATCCAATGTTCATGTAGCTCCCATCAGTCTTAGAGGGAGGTGAGCGGTGAAAACCAAGGCTCAGGAGGGCTAGGGGACTTATATAAAGTCATACAGCCAGTGATCTTCACCCAGGTATCAGTATGACATTATTGTTATTTTGACCATATACCAGTCCCCCAACCCCTCAAGTGAGCTGAGGCATATCTCTTGCTTACAATTTAAAGGGTCTAATATACATTCCCCAGACTGTGGGAGGTGTATGCAGACATGTATATACATGAAAATGCCCTAAGAGCTCCAATTCATTGATAAATTTGAAACATAAGTGAAGTCCTACTATCTTGAGAATACCAATTCTAGGTACTTTGGTTGTATTATCTGTCTCTTTAAAAGAAGACACAGAGTTTAAAAATAATTTCAAGATTCCTCTTAAAAAAGATTTTTAGAGAAAGAGGAGAGAGAGAGAGAGAGAGAAACTTTAATTAGCTACATCTTGCACACCTCTACTGGGGACTGAGCCCACCCCCCAGGCAGATGCCCTGAATGGGAATCCAACCAGCAACCTTTCAGTGCACAGGACAACGCCCAGCCACCTGAACCACACTGGTCAGAGCTAAGATTCCTTTTTTTAAAAATGAGTTGCCCAGCTGGTGTGGCTCAGTGATTAATCATCGACATATGAGCAAAGAGGTCACAGTTCGATTCTCAGTCAGGGCACATGTCCGAGTTGGGGGCTTGATCCTCAATGGGAGACAGGGGCAGCAAGAGGCAGCCAATCAATGATTCTCTTTCACTATATCTCTCTCTCCTTTCCTCTCTGAAATCAATAAAAATGCATTTTTTTAAATGAGCTATAACATTTTTTCTTATAGTAGAATTTGACCAACTATAATTGCCAGTAACAGTGAGAGCAATAACCTATATATATAAAAGTCAAAAGACCAGAACAACCAGAACGACCAGTCGCTACGACACG
>NW_005358435.1:220062-227256 GCF_000412655.1 Myotis brandtii
CCCTCCCCCCAGCCAACCCGGCCTCCGATCGGACCCCCCAGATCAGAGGCAGGGCCAGCCAGCCAACTGCCCGCTGCCCCTCCCCCGTGTGGGCCCGGCTCTGATTGGACCCCCATCAGGGCGGGCTGGCCTGACCCACCCATGCACGAATTCATGTACCAGACCTCTAGTCCTATATAATAAAAGGCTGATATGCAAATTGTCCCCTCGGGAGTTTGACCGACCGGGATTTCAACCGCTCTCTATGATGTGCACTGACCACCAGGGGGCAGTGCGGAACAAAGGAAGGCCCTGGCTGGCAGCTGGCAGCCAGGGGAAGGAAGGCCCTGATTGGTCCTGATCGCCAGCCAGGCCTAGAGACCCTACCTGTGCACAAATTTCGTGCACCGGGCCTCTAGTAGTGATAATAATAACAGCCGACATGTAATGAGGGTCTGGTATGTGTCTGACACTTGGGCTAAGCATTTTTCACATACTATACATATGCTCCTCCCATGGCTTTGTGAAGTGGGTACTATTATTAGCTTCACTTCACAGATGAGGAGACTGAGAGACAAAAGATTTAAAGCATTTATTCAAGGTCATATGGTCTGTAAGCAACTAATCATCTACCCTGGAGATACAGAGCCCAGTAACGAGTGACCCCTGCCTTGGGGGCTCAGAGTGTAGTGTCTCCAAAGTGGAGAAGGTGGTTGGTGCTGAGCGATCCACTGGGTGGCAAACAAAAATATTAAAACTTCTATTTCTTGCCCTAACCGGTTTGGCTCAGTGGATAGAGCGTCGGCCTGCGGACTGAAAGGTCCCAGGTTCGATTCCGGTCAAGGGCATGTACCTTGGTTGCGGGCACATCCCCAGTAGGGAGTGTGCAGGAGGCAGCTGGTCGATGTTTCTCTCTCATCAATGTTTCTAACTCTCTATCCCTGTCCCTTCCTCTCTGTAAAAAATCAATAAAATATATTTTTAAAAAAACAAAAAAACTTCTATTTCTAATATGAAAATAATAAGAAAGACCTTAAGCTTTACTGCTATTTAATAATATACAATTGGCCCTGACTGCCCCACGCTGTCTGTAGGTCTTCGATCACTTGTCATGCAGAGAATTCTGGGTAGCCTGCTGGAAAAGTGGAGACCTATAACATGGGGGTTGCCAGAAAAAAATACAGGACGCCCAGTTAAACTTGACTTTCATATAAACAGCTAGCCATTTTCCAGTATTCATTCAATCCGGCTGTTGCATGCAGGCATTGCTTCGCAAAAACTGGCCACCTCAGCACTGATATCCTCTCTCCTATACTTATGTCTAGTGGTTTATGTCTGCCAGATTGAGTTCATTTAATGATGACATCACTGAGTTTTGTTTAAACCAGTTTTCTCCAATGGTAATACTTTGTTAGCACTATTTTCAAGCCCACATGATGGGGCACAAGCCTTAGCCCAGGGTTCAAATCACTTTGTGTATTTCACTCTTGTTGCCCTTTGGGGCCTTGAGACCATCAGATGAAGAAGTGTGGGCTACCCTACTGGAGGATAAAGTAACCACGCGGAACAAGGACAAGCTGTCCTCGCTTAGAACACCTCGACCAGTGGCTCCCAACGTGGGGCACATACCCCATAGGGGGGCAATTTGATTTTTAAGGGGGGCAATTCAAGAATGAGTTATTAACAGTGAATTTTTTGCATTTCTTATGGTTCTAGGGGCCTCATATATAGTATATAAATATATATTGTGACATATTTATGCATTTTAGTTCTGTTTTTGAAACTTTATTTGCTATTTTTCATATCACTTCATATTATTTTTTTTAACAATTTCTTTTTTTTTTTTAAATATAGATTTTATTGATTTTTTACAGAGAGGAAGGGAGAGAGATAGAGAGCTAGAAACATTGATGAGAGAGAAACACCAATCAGCTGCCTCTTGCACACCCCCCACTGGGGATGTGCCCGCAACCAAGGTACATGCCCTTGACCGGAATCGAACCCGGGACCCTTGAGTCTGCAGGCCGATGCTCTATCCACTGAGCCAAACGGGTCAGGGCTAACAATTTCTTAGTGATTTCTTCCTCAGTACTTCAACTGTTCTTTCGTTCTTTGATTTTTCTCTCTTTCATATGCCATGTTCTTTGGAAGCTTGTTTAGACCAAGTTAATGGCCTTTTAGGCTTCCTCCATGTGAATAGGAGTTCACTTTTTGAATAATAAGAAATATATATATCTCAGGATTTTAGAGATGCTTAGGTGGGGCATGGCCAAAAAAAAGGTTGGGAACCACTGACCTAGACTCTCCAGTGGGACAGGCAGCAGACATGAGAGGGAGGTCGTCCGATATCATCCAGCAGCTGCCCAACTAACCACAAATGCATGAGGGACCCAACAGTGAGCAGCCTACCTGGCTTCATCTGGAAGATGATGTAGAAAAAATGGTTGGAGGGAGGCTGTGCATGTTTGGGAGCAGGAAGCATATGGAAACTCTCTGTAGCTTCTTCTCAATTTTGCTGTGAACCTAAAACTGCCCTATAAAAAATAAAGTCTTAAAGTCATTTTTAACAGTGGTTGCTTTACGATGCTACATTTCAGGCTGGTTTCTTACATAGAAAAAGCTAACTGATACACTGAGTAAAGGTATTTTAGCTGGCCAGACCTTGCATTGGACTTAATTCCCTCCCCCCACCCCACCCCCCACCACTTTTTTTTTTTTTTTTTTGCCAGAGCCTAGTTCTGCTTTCAGAGGCTTTGTGCTCTAAAGAAAGGGGTGACATTTTCTAAAAAAAAAAAAAGGGTGCCCGGTTAACTTAGTTGGTAGAGCATGAGACTCCAAAAAGAAAAAAAAGCAGAAGAGAAAACATTATCGAATCTCTCATTTTTTTCTATTGTTTTTCACTCCTAGAATTCCTTTGATGCTCAACTCTCTTCCCCACATGTGTGTATACTAGAGGCCCGGTGCATGAAATTTGTGCACAGGTAGGGTCCCAAGGCCTGGATGGCAATCAGGGCCAATCAGGGCCTTCCTTCCCCTCGCTGCCAGCTGCTGGCCGGGGCCTTCCTTCATTCCGTGACGCCCCCTGGTGGTCAGCACATGTCATAGCAAGTGGTTGAACTCCTGGTTGGTCAAACTCCCGAGGGGACAATTTGTATATTAGCCTTTTATTATATAGGGTTACCTTGTTGTTTCTTTTTTAAAAATTTTTTCATTGATTGATTTTTAGGGAGGGAAACATCGATTTGTTGTTCTACTTATTTATGCATTCATTAGTCATTTCTTTATGTGTTCTGACCAGGAATTGAACCCGTAACCTTGACATATTGGGCTGAAGCGCTAACCAACTGAGCTACCTGGCAAGAGCCTTTGCTTCTTCTATTACAAAAAACCTAGTGTATCTTACACACATGGCTAATTATAGGGGCAATATGCACACGAGCAAAACTGTGGTTGGAAACTTTTAATTGGGCATACAAGTGGCCACCTAAATGTTCAAATTAAATGGTTAGCCACCCAACCACGACATTGTTAATGCAGGGGAAATTTCTCCCATAAATTTTCTTGGTCTCAAACGGTGCCTAAAGTTCAATCTACGCAACAGTAGCTGAGACAGACACTACTCATTCATTCACCCAGTCATTCATTCACCAACACAATTCTTGACCGCCCATTATGTCCAGGCATTCTACCAAGCAGTGTGGAATCCAGAAGAGAACATACCTAGCTGGTCCCTGGCACTAGGAGCTTGTATTCTACACACCAAATGCTTTGACTTTTTAAATTTCCTTGGCTAGGGTTGAATCAAGAAAGTTCTAGTCCTAGCTGGTTTGGCTCAGTGGATAGGGCTGTAGAGGGGTGTGCAGGAGGCAGCCAATCAATGATTCTCTTTCATCATTAATATTTCTATCTCTCTCCCTCTCCCTTCCTCTCTGAAATATATATATATATGAAAGTTCTATGAAGCACCTATTTCAAAAGGGTGCTAGAGGAAATGAGAGTAAAAGAAGTATTGTAAAACTTTATTTTGGCCATTCTTCATGATACCAAATAGTGTATTCTCCTCATTTCCTCCCATGGGAATTGCCTGGTTATTTGAATGAATAAAGAATATGTGGTGCCCTGGCTGGTTTGGCTCAGTGGATAGGGCGTCAGCCTGCGGACTGAATCCCAGGTTCGATTCCAGCCAAGGGCACATGCCTGGGTTGTGGGCTTTATCCCCAGTGGGGGATGTGCAGGAGGCAGCCAATCAATGATTCTCTCTCATCATTGATGTTTCTATCTCTCTTTCCCTCTCCCTTCCTCTCTGAAATCAACAAAGATATATTTAAAAAATTAAATAAATAAATAAGAAAGAATATGTTGTTTTGTGCATCAGAGAGGCATGCAGCACGGGATGCACTACTTGGATCTAAAGCTAAGCCTGCGTTCAGTGCCAGTGAAGAGCTGTGACCACCACCCACATAACGGAGGTCCCTTTCTGCTGATAACGCACAAGAAAGTCATTGTGGGCTTGAATGATCTGGATGACTGTCTCAATGTCCCGCCACCATCAGGACGGGAAGAGGGGGAAATGGTGCATAGGTGGCTTTGTTTCTTGAACCAGTAATTGTTGAGCTTCATTCCAGGCATTGTTCTGAATGCTGGGGACATAGCAGTGAAGAAAACAAGACAGAACTCCTTCCCTCATGGAGCAGACATTTTAAGCTAAAGAGGCTGCTTAATTGACACAGTAAATAAGAAAAATACGTATCGTCTGAGATCATAGTAAGTGCTATGTAGGAGCATCCATATAGTCCATATGTGATGCTTTACAAATGTCACTAACTGTGTGACTGCCAAATAGTCCCAATATACCCTAATCGTCTCTCTTTTTTTTTCAATAATTGCAATTTTTGCCTTGGTAGATAGCTCAGTTGGTTAGAGTGCCATCACATTATGTCAAGGTTTCGAGGTTGGGGCTTCAATCCCCGGTCAGGGCACATGTAAGAATTAATCAATGAATGCGTAAATAAGTGGAACAACATATCCATGTTTCTCTCCCTTCCTCTCTCTCAAATCAATTTTTAAAAATTTTAAACAGTTTTAAAAAATAATTGCAATTTAAAAATTTAAAAAATTTTTCAATTACAGTTGACATTCAATATTATATTAGTTTCAGGTGTACACCATATGGTTAGATATTTATATAACTTTTGAGGTGATTCCCTCCACCCCCATTAAGTCTGGTACCCATTTATAATCATCTTTTTCATAGCAAAGCGAATTCTGAGCACACTTCTGTCTTTGTTCAGTTCAGAACGACAGATAAAATGCTGAACTCCAACAAGTGTGGGGAGGCCAAAGGTGAAGGACACATTTCCTGCCCCGAAGGACCCTCAGTAGAGCCACCAAGCAAACAGGTAATTTCACTATCAGGTGGTAGGCCCTCACTCAGCAGGGGCAACCACAAGTTGCTCCAGGAACATAATGCTTTCAGGAAACCCCTGAGTTCCCTCCTGAAGTAGGAGGCCTTGTCCCACAAGGAGACACGGGAGGGACATGCCGGATGGTGAGACACGTCCCCATATTGAAGATGGGAGTGGGGACAAACAGGGGAGAACCAACGACTTCTAGATATTCCCAGATCATAAAACGGGAAGTGGGTGTTTTCCATAATGATATATCTAAAACTGCAAAGTCAGAAGTTTAGAAATCCCAGTTATAAATCTCCACCCAACTCTTTGGCAGATAAACACAATGCAGAAATAAAAACAACTCAGCCCTGGCAGGTATGGCTCAGTTGGTTGGATGTTGTCCCGTGCACTGAAGGGTCACGGGTTCGATTCCTGGTCAGGGCACATACCCAGGTTTCAGTTTTGATCCCCAGTCCGATCAATGTTTCTGTCTCACATCGCTGTTTCTCTCTCCCTCTCCCTTCCTCTCTCTAAAATGGATTTTTAAAAGTTATTAAAAAAATAAAAACACCTCTTCTTCACTCACAATGAAATCTTTTCCCTTTTCGAAAGCTTTTAAAAAAAATGCCTCTTTACCGTGGGATCCGTTCCTTTGATTGGCTTTTTAAGAAAAGATTTCTCCTAAAGAAAGAAAAGCCACCTTTGATCTGACTCAACAAATAAAAAAGTCTAATCAAACAACAATATCTATGAGGTGGGGGGTGGGAGGGGGGAGGGAAGCAAGCTTCCTGGAGCCCCATTGAACAGAGGAAGGAGAACATGCTTCTTTAAGTGCTGAAAACGAGCACAAAACAGCTTGAAATGTAATAGCCTCTGCTGAATAAAGTGAAACCACATGTCGATCTGACAGCACTTTCTGAGACACAATTAAAGGTCACTTCGTGTACAAACATCTCATTCCTCACCAAGAGGGTGGAATTGTTGTCAGCGCGTTCGGCCACTGTGGGGCAGGTGCTACAAACTGTCCCGGCAGTAGGTGGATGAAGGTAACACTCCACAACCACAGCTCCCAGTCCAACCACCCGGGAGATGGCCAACCCTGGATTCCAGCTGCTCCTGCCTCAAGTGCTAGAAGACAGGGCTAAATCCATTTTAGCCCTGGCCAGGCAGCTCCGTGGGTTAGAGCCGTGGTCAGCAAACTCATTAGTCAACAGAGCCAAATATCAACAGTACAACGATTGAAATTTCTTTTGAAAGCCAAATTTTTTAAACTTAAACTATATAGGTAGGTACATTGTTATTAACTTAATTAGGGTACTCCTAAGGCTTAGGAAGAGCCACACTCAAGGGGCCAAAGAGCCGCATGTGGCTCTCGAGCCGCAGTTTGCTGACCACGGGGTGAGAGCATCCTCCTGATACACCAAGGTTGTGGGTTTGATCCCCAGTCAGGGCCCATACAAGAATCAAAAAATAAATGCGTAAGTAAGTGGAACAACAAATTGACATCTCCCTATTTCTCTTTCTCTCTCCTCCTCTTCCTCTCTCTCAAAAATCAATACAAATTTTTTTTAATTAAAAAATATAAATTTTAGAATCCTTGCTCATTCAAAGCCAATCCCTCACTCAGAAATACAGCTTCTTTTCTGTCCTGCCCACCTTCACCTTATAGCCCCCCTCTCCTGCGCAAAGAGAGAAGTTTGGGGAGCATTTAAGATCTTGCTTCCCTGCATATGTCATCAGTTTTGCTCACATTTCATAAGCGAATTTTAACTCATGAAAATTAAGAGAGAGAAGGAGAGGGAGGTGGAGGGAGGGGAATGGG
>NW_005358435.1:227395-228015 GCF_000412655.1 Myotis brandtii
GAGCAGGAGCGGCAGCCAGCCTGCCTTCCTTTGGACACGTCTCCCAGCAGCTGGGAGGTTTCAAGTCCGGACTCTCGCATTCGCATTCGGGAAACTGCCCTTTTAAAGGGCTCCCGGCCCAGAGGCCTGTCTCCCCCGACCACATCCCTCTAAGAAAGGACGCTGGAGAACGACTTCAAAGTCTTGCTTTCATGGGGGGAATCACGTCTAGAAAGCTTTGCTCAGAATGAGAAACAAATTATTTGATTTGAAAGAGAAGAGTTAGTTCCTGTGAACCCAAGAAGAGACCCTTCCAGTGGAACGCGGCTTCTCTCTTTCCCAGTCACTTGACACGTTTTGGAGATATTAAGTGTACTGAGAAATCAGAATAAAGAAGGAGCCTGCGTTCCAGAAAGTCACGTGATCTCCACCTCTCCCCTCCCTCCCTCTCTCTCTTTCTCTCTCTCTCTTTCTCTCTCTCTCACTCTCTCATTTACGACTCTTCCCTGCGGGGCTGCGTGCACCAACTTTCCCACCGGCATGGCATCGTGGGCTGGTCCTTCCACACTTTGGGGAACTCCGTGGGTGGGGGAGGCAGGAGATGGCTGAGAACGAGGTGACCCAAGGAAGCAGTCTGTGTC
>NW_005358435.1:228154-240420 GCF_000412655.1 Myotis brandtii
CCAACCCACCGCCCCACTTCCTGTTCTTTGGACCTGGCAGGTGAGTCCAGCGGGGCCGCAGATGGTTAAGGAATCCTGGGTGTTTTCTTTGGACTTTTTAATTATTCAAGTAATACTTGAATCTATTCTTCTTGGGGGATAAAAAAAAAAAAGGTAAATATCAAAGCAAAACCACACCAAACACCATGCCTGTTAGGGTGAAGTGATCTGCATGGCGCATTTTCCTCTTCCAGCTGCCTGGTTTCCACTCCTCCACCCACGTGCTCTTTGTAAGCTGGTATGAACCTTCCAGAGGAGAGCGAAATGCATACGATTTAGCAGTAGAAATACAAGAGGGGAATTCATCAACTTAAAAGCAGAAAATTATGACATAAATTTAAAAAGCAACCAATAGCAATCATGGGTTCTTTGCAAAGTGCAGCAAAATTAAGAGAGCTTATTGGCACAGATGAGTAAGAGAACACTTATAAACAACAGATATAAACAACATAAAAAATAAACAAGGATATAAGACACGTGGAGAGCAGACTTTTTAAATGTTTAAGGCACAATTATGTACCATTTGGCTTGAAAATCTACCTTTGTGTGTGTGTGTGGGGGGGGGGGGGGGGGAATTACCAAATTAGGCCCAGCAGGTGTTCTATTTACACCTGACGGTATTACTTTTCCTTACCTGCTCGCTCGATAGACATTTTAAACGGCCGCTTTAGAAAATTGTGGGGGAACTCAGTTCCTTTTCTCATGGAATTATTATATTCTTAGGAGGCGAAATGGATCTATGTGTCTAGAATTTTATTTCTAAAAATGGGCTCATTTAGAAATTAATTTAGCTTATAGAAGTGTCTGCCATGGGTAAGTCGTATTGGTGAGATAAATTTTTTCAAAAATCAGTGATTTTTAATATTGTCTTTAGATGCTAATTAGTTAATGCAGTTCCAGGCTGAAGACTGTTACCAGTTTCTTTCTTTTTTAAAAAATATATTTTTATTGATTTCAGAGAGGAAGGGAGAGGGAGAGGGAGAGAGCCATAGAAACATCAATGATGAGAGGGAATTGCTGATTGGCTGCCTCCTGCATGCCCCCTACTGGGGAACGAGCCCAAAACCCAGGCATGTGCCCTTGACTGTAATCTAACTCAGGACCCTTCAGTCCGCAAGCTGACGCTCTATCCACTGAGCCAAACCAGCTAGGGCTGTTACCAGTTTCTTAACAATCTTCCCGGCCCCCTAAAAAATTACCATAAAAACAATGGACAGCTTTTATTTAGGGCTCTGTGCCAGACATATGCATTAGCATGTTTGACCCTCATAATGATGCTTAAGGCTTGATACCATTACTATACCCATTTTATAGATGACAAAACTGAGGTATGGAGAGGTTGCTTAAGACAACACAGCTCTGGGTGGCAGCATGAGGATTCCAATGGAGGAAGGCTATCATGGTGCAGGGCATCAAAGTCTGTACATGACACCAAAGGAGAACCCTTCCCACGTTTTCACTGGGAACATCATAATTCCCTGGACAGTGCACCTGTCTTACACAGATGGCCCTTAACAAGAGTGGGAGTTGAGTCCTGGTTCCTGTGGCTCAGTTGGTTGGGTATCGTCCCCTGCACTGAAAGGTTGCTGGTTCAATTCCCGGTCAGGACACATGATTGGGTAGCCAGCTCAATGCTTGGTAGGGGGCATGCCAATCGATGTTCCACTCTCACATTGATGTCTCTCCCTCTCCCTGTCTCTCCCTCTAAAAAAACAAAAAACAAAAAGAAGAGTGGGAGTTGAAGGTAGGAAAAACATCAGATGCCCTCAGGAAAGATGACTAAGGGATTTAGGAAACTGGGAGTGTCAGCTAGGGTGAGGTAGAGCCTACCTGGAGGTTTAGGGAATAATAGAAAACCCTTGGCCTGGACGGGGCACTTCAGAAATACCCACACAAGTTAGCATGGTCATCATCACCACTATTGTTATTACTGTGCCTCCCTCCTTTTCATTAGACAATAAATAAAAATCCTGGAGCATTTGATATCTCGCTTCCTAGCATACAGCATCAGTTTGCCTCAAATAAACTCACAAAATTTTTATTTAAAAATTTTTTCTTGCCCTGGCCGGTTTTTCTCAGAGGTTAGAGCAGCGGCCTGTGGACTGAAGGGTCACGGGTTCAATTCCCGTCTAGGGCGCAGGGCGCTGTACCTCGGTTGTGGGCTCCATCCCAGGCCCCGGTGGGGACTTATGCGGAGGCGGGGAGGGGAGATGTTATTCTCTCTGTGTCTCTTCCTCTCCCTTCCACTCTCTCTAAAAAAATCATTGAAGCCAAAACCGGTTTGGCTCAGTGGATAGAGCGTCAGCCTGCGGACTCAAAGGTCCCAGGTTCGATTCCAGTCAAGGGCATGTACCTGGGTTGCGGGCACATCCCCAGTGGGGAGTGTGCAGGAGGCAGCTGATCGATGTTTCTCTCTCATCGATGTTTCTAACTCTCTATCTCTCTCCCTTACTCTCTGTAAAAAATCAATAAAATATATTTAAAAAAAATAAAAATAAAAATAAAAAAATCATTGAAGAAAGAATATCCTCAGGTGAGGATTAACAAACAAACAAAAAATTCCCTTTTCTTCTTTCTCCCACCCTTCTCCCTCTCCCCTCCCCCCAATCAAACCGACTGAATGGCTGAATGCTAATCCTCGCCGACCAGATTGGCTGAGAATGCCATTATCTGACTCCAAAGGAAGAATAGCTGTGCAACTGCTATTAAAGGTGGGTGGGGAGGTATTCTTGACTCTCCTGCCTCAGCTCTTTGCACTTCTCACCGCTGCTTCCCCCTCTCCCTCCCCAGGCCTGGAAGAAGTGTGTGGGGTCCTGGAGTCCACTTCAGGGAATATTCCAGAAGGGCAGGACTGTGGTTCTCCAAGCATTCTGTGCGGTTGTAAACCCCTCCAGGGCTGGGACCCAGGCTCTGCCTTCGTTTGTGTTAGGACATTCATTAAATATGTGTTGCTTCATGGAGACATTTTAAAAATACACTCGTTAACAGAAAACAGGATATAGACTTTGAGAAAGTCATTTTAGGTTTGACTGACACAGGAATTGAATTAACTATTTCTTTTTTGGTCCTGCAAGCTTCCAGGTGAGTGTGTTACCTGGCTCAGATCCCACCGCCATTAGCTGCAGGGAGATTCTTTGAATGGCCTTATTGCTTTCTGTTAAAGGGCGTGTATGTCCCTTTCGCTGTGATAAGACAAACACAGACCATGTTCCTTTCTAGAAACCCTATCTCCAAGTGCCTATTTAAATAACTAAACTTTTCTGTGGGTGGAAGAAAGAAAAACAAGTTCACCTGCATTTATTTCCTAAGCGCTGTAGACTTTTAGAGCCAGACATATTCTAAAAACTCAGATTAAGTTTTTCTCTTCATTTTGTTGTGGGAAGTTAATTTGGTGCTTTCAGCTCCTCGAGCGCGATCCGTCTATGGGTAGTGAGATGCCTCCAGCTGACCTTCCAGATCCTTTATAATAATGAGGGCTTTGTTGTAAATGTGAAATCAATCAAGAAGCAGAGATAGCTAGTGCATGCCTCTGCTTTATGGTTTCCCTTACTCAGGCTTGTTATTTTCAGTCGACTACATTGAGCAACTTGTTTCTGAATTAAAGGATTGCTCAATCTGTTTGCTTTCCTAAGAAGAATTACATTAAACCACTAAGGTAGGTCTGTGTGCCATCCTGGTTTTGAACAAGTCAGTAATGAACTTTTCGAGTTCAGTCACCAAATGAGTCCATGGAATGGACGTACTCATTAGCCGAAGCCATGCTCTGGACTCACCTTGCATTGATCACAACTCATGCCAAATATATCGAATTAGCCCGAACAGGCAGGTTTGACAAACTGTGCTTTCTTCAGAGGCCACAGTCAATGTTAATAACTTTGGCAGGATAAATCATTTGTGCTCAGCCTGAAATGATGAGAGGTGGAAGCAATTCCCTAACAGACCCATTCTGGCGAAGCCGGAAACGGGATTCTGACAGTTCTGGATATTCTAGTATCTGCTGCCACTTGCACCGAAGGACTTGACTCTAATTGGATTCTTCTGCGTCAAAGGCCGGTGAAAATGTACAGACCCAAGTGGGCAGGAAACCGGAGCTGCCAGAATCCACCCTTTTGTGAAGGGGGCTGACGCCTGTCCAGGGCCAGAGTAATCGGATCTGTGAGTGGGAAGGAGAGGCCGACTGGTTACGTGGAATCCTGGGATGCCTTTTTCGGCAGGATCCACATCCTACCTGCCAAAATCACATGCGCTTCAATAACTTAAAATCAGGTCTCCCAATGGACCCTCTTTACAGAGGAGGAAACAGGAGCCCTTAAAGCAGCGGTTCTCAACCTGTGGGTCTCGACCCCTTTGGCGGTCGAACGACCCTTTCACAGGGGTCGCCTAAGACCATCCTGCATATCAGAGATTTACATTACGATTCATAACAGTAGCAACATGACAGTTATGAAGTAGCAACGAAAATAATTTTATGGTTGGATCACAACGTGAGGAACTGTATTTAAAGGGCCAGAAGGTTGAGAACCACTGCCTTAAAGGTCCAGGGCAAAATTATATGGCAAATACAGGACCAGGAGCCAAAGAGCCGAAGGCAAGCTAATTAGCTTTTCTCAGCCTGCATGTGCTTTTAGATGACCAAAGAGCTGGGATAAACAAAATGGTATGATTTCCACTTCTCAAGTGCTGTGGTTTGGGGATCTCGACTCCAGGTCTACATTTTCAGTCTCACTGAGCCTGAGTATTTCTGTATGTGTAAACAAGTGTAAATATGTAGATGTGAAAATATGACACTTCAATGGAAAGTTCTATAGGAACAAAGCTTTGAGGAGTCACGTTTAACTGATTTGTTGGTGACAGAAATTAAACATATGTCTCATGTGTTCACTTCCTGTTACTACATGTGGGTTCTTTGACCTACTGACTTTATAAGGACAAAAAAAAAAGGGAAGCCAGATATTTCTGGAGCTTTTACATTCTCTGTGCTTGAAAAAAAATGAAAATGATTAGGGGAATATGGGAAATTCGTGTGGTGTGTTGTTATTTTTTTTAAATCCACCTCATTCTTTTATTGCAAAGATTGAACTACCCCCTAGACTTTCCTGGAAAAGAAAAATTCTGCTTCATGGGCAAACGAGTAATAAAACACAGTGGATTTTAGTGAATTCGTCTCCTGAAGATAGTTCTCCGCTGGTGGAGTGCGGTTCCTGAATAGTCTACTGAGCCAAGTGATTAATTAGAAATGAAGGCAGGAATGAGATTCCGGGGGCTTTTTAAAAAGAGGCCGAAAATGTCCCTAGGTAGTGTTATTGGAGGAACTCGTCTTTCTTTTTCTTTTCCTTCTTGACATGCTGACCATTTTACAAACCAAACTACAAAGCCCACTTGAGTATTAATGATCTCTCAAAGACTTTAGATTATTGAGAGAGAGAGAGAGAGAGAGAGAGAGAGAGCTCTGTCAGCTGCTGAAAAACTGCTCTAAGCACACAGGCTGGCAAACAAAGGAAGCTCCCATTTTTAGCAGCAGGAGTAATTTGATAGACAGCTCATAGAAATGAGTTTACTGCTTCCTTCAACTTGGAAACTCTTAAGTCTTGATCACTCAACACACAGCAGGCTTCAGTTCTGTAATTAACAAAGTTAAACCTGAGGCTGGGGCAGCCCCTGAGCTGTGCTAGGTGTCTGCCTGTTTCCTTGGCCAAGGATCTTCCCTCATCACCAAAAAAGAAAGCGCGTTTCCCAGCTAATTGTTTAAGTCGTGCACTGTGAACAAAAGATGCAGCAGGGAGTACTACCTTTTAGGGTGAATTCACGGAGCAACTGCACATAGCTGAACTTGTTTCTTTTGTTCTGAGGCCTCTGGGGAAGTTGATAAAGTTATGATTTATCGTTCTGCAAGAGACATTCCACAAAAATAGTGTGTTTAAATGTTAATTTTAAAGACAAGCAAAGGTTATAAAGACCAACACAACTTTTAATCTAACTTTTCGAGGGTTGTTTTGAAACAAGGAATATTTAAAAGACATTTGGGATCTTTTGATAGGTCAAGAATACATCGTTTTAAATAATAATTTTGACTATATAATAGTAGCTAAATGCATTCCAGTTGTTTTTTTTAAAAAAAGCATGCCCAGCCGGTGTGGCTCAGTGGTTGAGCGTCACAGTTTGATTCCCGGTCAGAGTACATGCCCAGGTCCTGGGCTCGATCCCCACCCAGTGTGGGGCATGCAGGAGGCAGCTGATCAATGATTCTCTGTCATCTTTGATGTTTCTATGTTTCTATCTCTCTCCCTCTCCCTCTCCCTTCCTCTCTGAAATCTATCTATCTATCTATCTATCTATCTATCTATCTATTTATTTATTTATTTAAAAAGCACTATGGCCCTGGCCAGTGTTCTCAGTGGTTAGAGACACTGAAGGGTCTCCCCGTGCAATTACAGGTCAAGGGCACCTACCTGAGTTGCAGGTTCCGTCCCCATCTCCAGTTTGGGTGAGTGCAGGAGGCAAACAACTGATGTGTCTCTTTCATATCAATGTTTCTCTCCCTCTCTCTCTCTTTTTCTGTCCCCCCCCCCCCCCCCGCCGTTTTCCTCCTCCGTCCCTCCCACTCTCTTTTTAAAAAAAAATCAGTGGGGAAAAAATCATCTAGTAAGGATTAACAATAAATAAGTAAATAAATATCACTATGTAGGAAATGGTTTATGAAAAAGAATGGATTTCACAAGGAACATCTGAAACTAACCAATGGGTAATCTTCGTCGGTATGTTTAAAGCCAGGTCAACAGGGTGGTGAGTTTCCAGGTGGCGACACCGGAACCCTGCAACCCAATTCTCAGTTCTGGTCCACAACTGCTACATGCCTGAGCAAATTATTTTTTAATTGAATTTTTAGAAACCAGCTGAGGCCTCTACTTCCTTCAAGTGTGTAATAATCCTAGTTACTTCCTCCTACTGCTTCCCTCCTGTGGGCCGGGAGGGCAAACATGTAAATATTTCCCCCCAGATAGATAAGTGCCTATGGCAGTGTGAGGAGGCCTTTTCTCAACTGGGATGTGTATGGTTCCCCTATCTCTCACCCCTGCTACACACGTCTTCATTCCTAACCTTGGTTTTGCAAACCCTTGCTTGGCTAGAAATACAGTGATAGCTCTCGAACTTCTCATTCCCAATTTAATCTTTAATTGAAAATTCCAGAAATGCAGTAAACCTGAAATGCTCTTTAAAATTAATTTTTAAGAAAATGTAAGCCCTAAAAGCTTTAAGGATATGTGTCCAAATGACCTTATCAAGAGTTCTTTAAAAATAAACCAGCCCTGCCCAGCTATGATGGCTCAGTGGATTGAGCGTCGTCCCATGGACCAAGAGGTCCTGGGTTCGATTCCCAGTCAGGGCACATGCCTGGGTTGCAGGCTCCATCCCCAGTAGGGGGTGTGCAGGATGCAGGCAGCCAATCAATGAGTCTCTCTCATCATTGATGTTTCTATCTCCCTTCCCCTCTCCCTTCCTCTCTGAAATCAATAAAAATATTTTTTTTAAAAAAATAAATAAATAAACCAGCCCGGCTGGTGTGCCTCAGTGGATTGAGGGTCATCCCGTGCACCAACAGGTCGCAGGTTCGATTCCCGGTCAGGGCATATGCCTGGGTTGTGGGCTCGATCCCCAGTGGGGGCGTGCAGGAGGCAGACAATCGATATTTCTATCTCTCTCTCCCTCTCCCTCTCTCTCTAAAAAAAAAAAATCAATAAAAACATTTTAAAAAACAAAAGAGAGACCATTAAACAAGACATTTGGCTTTGGAGGATGATTCCTTCAAAGGGTCTTTCTTTGTTTAAAAAAATAAAATTAAAACAACACCACAGCCAGAGATTCCTTATAGGGGATCCAAATTGAGAAGGATACGATATGATGCTGGCATGAATGACTATGATAACCGACCAAATTGAGTTGGCTTCACAGTTAAAGGAGAAAATGGAAAAAAAAAAAAAATCTACTGTGTGAAAAGTGGTTGAACATCAACTGCTGTGAAAGGGGGTATAAAAATAAAACCCAAGAGACAGAAGAGCTGTCTTCTGTGAGCAGTGGGAAAGTTTACCCAAATGACAAGCCGTCACATGGGGACGGCCCAACATTCTAAAGAGCATTTCCTTAGATCAAAAAAGAACAGACAGAAGCCCAACATTTATATCTGTGCTGGTTGGTCATGGGTCCTCTTTCCTAGAGTAATTATATGCTACATCCATGAAGCAATGTGTCTAATACCTTAATGCTCCGTGTACAGAGGACGGGGTCATATGACATTGCCATATTTAGAAACAGACTGTTTTCTGTTTTGCTCAACCTTACAATTTTCGCCCTGAAAGAGGAGTTTCAAATGTGCATTGATCTTTCTCATGTCGTGAATGAACTGAACTAGCACCTGGTTTCAACTGCCGAAAAACTTAAAAAAAAAAAATGGGGGAGGGGAGGGGGAGAAGTCTGTACTCCTAATTCAACATGGGAGGTATAATTTTCCCCTACTTTCTTCAAAAGAACATAACCAGAAAGGTAAGGTAATAATAGTTACCAAATTTTATCATTGCTAAAGTATGTACTTAACTGAACAAATCAACAGTGTGAAATGGTGATATTACCCCAAGGCAATTTAGACGAAAGTCTTAAAAAAAAAAATACTATGAATCGTGGAAAAAAACTAACTCACGTAAGTATGTAAAGTAACCGAAAAATTAACTCTAAGGAAGCAGGAAAATAATTTATTAGTTACAGGAATGTGTGTGACCCCCTTTCTCATGAAATGTCTGGAAATAATAATGGTTTAAAAAATGGACAGTTTTTCTTTTAAGTTAAATGTCATAAACCTCAGTTGCCTGCACCAAGCACAATCCCTTCAAAAGGATGCTTACCGTCTTTAAATATTCTCTCTGTGGGGTAGTCCAAATGTTTTTCTGAAGTTGAAATTTGGAGTGATTAAATGTGTGATTAAATTATTGGACTATATTGTGTTCAGTCAGAGAGTTACGTTCAGGGTTCCACATATACAGAATTCATTCATTCGTTTGTTCACTATTAATTAAGATCCACCTCTTAAGCCCTACCTGGTTTGGCTCGGTGGATAGAGCATCAGCCTGTGGATTGAAGGGTCCCAGGTTCGATTCTGGTCAAGGGCACATGCCCAGGTTGCGGGCTCGATCCCCGGTGGGGGGGCGTGTGGTGATTCTCTCTCATCATTGATGTTTCTATCTCTCTCTCCCTCTCCCTTCCTCTCTGAAATCAATAAAAATATATATATATTTTTTTAAAAAACGATGACTACCAACTTACATCCAGGACAGAGACAGGGCAGGTGCTCAATACATAAGTGGATTTTAACATAATGTCATTGTGTCAGAATGACGTAGAGTTCCAAAAACTTCCCAGGTTAACCATGGCAGTATCACATTTGCACTGCTATTTTAATTATGAAAATATCTACTCAAGAGAGAGAGAAAGGGAGAGAAAGAGAGAGAGAAATATCAGTTTGTTGTTCCACTTTTTTTATGCATTCATTGGTTGATTCATGTATGTGCCCTGACTGGGGATCGAACCCACAACCTTAGCGTATAGAGATGATGCTCTAACCAACTGAGCTACCTGGCCAGGGCCTCCCTTCATTTTTGTATCATTATAGTTTTCCATCTTTCTCCAAATTATGTTGTTTTACATAATTTCTGTTGCTGTTTATGAGTAGAAACTTTGAATTGTAGCTTTCATTAATTCTTTCGTTTCTCACTCATTCAATCTTTTTTCCATTTAATAATCATTGTTATACAAGATAGTCCAAATGCTCAGGGGTCCTAGCATTTCCATTTTATGAGCTAGTTAAAATTTCCAAAAAGAGGTTTATTTAAACATTGACTTGTTTGGAAATAGACACTTTTTTTAAAAAGCCTCACCCAAGGATGTGCTTTTACTGATTTGAGAGCGAGAGGAAGGGAGAGGGGGAGAGAGAAACATCATGTGACAGTGAAACATCCACTGGTTGCCTCTTGCATGTGCCCTGACCAGGGATCGAACCTGTGACCCTTCATTGTCAGTTGGGATGTCGCTCCAACCAACTGAACCTCACTGGCCAGGGTGGAAACAGATAATTTTTAATACACACATGTATGCTTCATTGTCATGGAATTGGGGTGACCTAGTGCTGTAGCCTATTAATTCCAATGTGCTTTAGTTTTTACATGTTAACATCACTAAAATTAGTATTTTATAATCAATGGCATTTTGCAATTGTATTTGGAAGCATTTCTTTAAAAAAAAATTTTTTTTTACTTTTCAATTACAGTTGACATTCAATATGATATTAGGTTCAGGTGTACCACGTAGTGGCTAGATATTTATATAACTTACAAAGAGATCACCCTGATAAGTCTAGTACCCATTTGGCACCATATACTATTATTATAATACTAGAGGCCCAATGCACGAAATTCGTGCAAGGGTAGGCCCTCGCAGCTGCCCCAGCTGTTGCCTCAGCCCTCGCAGCCCTGGCTTCATCCAGAAGGTCGTCTGGATGGTTCCATTGTTCAGCTGTTCAGTTGATTTGCATATTACGCTTTTATTATTATAGACTAGAGGCCCGGTGCATGAATTCATGCACGGGAGGGGGTGTCCCTCAGCCCGGCCTGCACCCTCTCCAATCTGGGACCCCTCGGGGGATGTCCGACTGCTGGTTTAGGCCCGATCCCAAACAGGCAGTCGGACATCCCTCTCACAGTCCGGGACTGCTGGCTCCTAACTGCTTGCCTGCCTGCCTGCCTGATTGCCCCTAACCGCTTCTGTCTGCCAGCCTGATCACCCCCTAACCGCTTCCCTGCTGGTCTGATGGCCCCTAACTGCCCTCCCCTGCTGGCCTGGTTGCCCCTAACTGCCCTCCCCTGCCAGCCATCTTGTGGTGGCCATCTTGTGACGACATCACGTGATGCTACCTAGACTTTTATTATATAGGATTGTTGACTATATTTCCTACACTGTACTTTACATCCCCATGACTATTTTATAACTGCCAATTTGAATATCTTAATCCCTTCACCTTTTTCACCCAGCCCCCAACACCCCTCCCATGTAACAATCAATCTTCTTTCTTAATAGTCCATGAAACAATGGAACATCTTACAAGGGGTGATGCTTTAGTTTCAACAAACTACAGTAACCTGCCCCTTTAGTTTTCTGAATTATTTGGATATTATTGCTTACACATGTCTTCCATGATGGACCTCGAAAGGATTAGTAACATTGATGAAAATAACAAAATAATAACAGCTACCATTTGTTGAGCGCTTCCTGTTGTGAGCAGTTTTGCCAATTTCCCAACATTTAATCCTCACAAAGTCCGGGAAAGTCCATACTGTTGTGGATAAGCAAGGCAGAGAACATTTCCGCGGCTCCCCTCGCTCGCCCACCCTCATCTCAGTCCTGTCTTTCTTTAAAAGTGTGATATTTGGTTCATCACGGCCTTGAGTTTATGGTATTTATCTCCATCACCGAGGATTTGGGCACCGCTGAGATTTGGTGCCTGAAGCCAGGAGCTCACTCGCCTCAGCCTGGTCTCCAGAATTCAGCCCCAGCGAGTCTGACGTCAGACCCCGGGCTCTTATCGGCCCCTCCTCCTCCGGAGCATTTGTCACATTAGTAACGAGGAGCTTGTTTGCCGCCTTGAGCACTGACATCCTCTCCCGAGGAAATAGAAGCTCTGGCAGCGCGGGGGCTCAGCACTGTGTCCCCGACGCTGGGAGCAGCAGCGGCTCCTTCCTTCCCGCAAACGCCCTGAGCGCGGGCCGCCCGTCTGGGTGCCGATCGCCGGGAACGCCGCTGGGGGCCAGTTTCTGTGTTCGTGGCTTACAGTCGTCGCACAAACAAGTAAAAAATCACATCAAGCGAGGCCGCAGTTGGTTGAAGGAGCAGTATTTTTTTTCTTATTCATTTATTATTTTTATTTTTTATCTTTAATTTCTTTATTGGTTAGAAGGAGCAGTATTAACACTGCTTCCTGCCTAATGAAAGAAAAAGTGGCTAACTACCGCAAAACAAAGGGCTAGTTCCCAAGCGACTTGAAATTTGGCTTTTTAAAGTACTTCGTTTGGGCTAAGAGTCCTGGTTTCTGTCTTATAATCAATAGTAAAAATGAATGTGAAGACCCAGTAACTGGTTTGCAAGGCGGGGCAGCCAGGATGGATCTGGAGATGGGGGAGGGGGGGGGA
>NW_005358435.1:240507-247359 GCF_000412655.1 Myotis brandtii
AGGGGAGGGGTAGGAGGGGGATGGGGAAGGGGGGAGGGAGAAGCGGGGGGTCAGCCTGCCATGCCAAACGTGTTGCCTGGAAGCCACAAGCCTTTAGTTCTCATGAGAATCCTGGGGTATTGCCCCTGGATCAGTTCTGCTTGGAAGTGAACATTCCTCCCTGAAAACCAAAATGCCCACTGAGTGGACTTAGGAGGGCCGGCCGGGTGCTGGTGTGGGACCCGTCCGACTGGCAGCTCCGCCTGGAGCTGATTTTCAGCTGGGCGGCGAGTTAATGATTCTTCCCTCCAGGCTTTCCCGCCCCCTTTTCCCCTCTGCCCCCACCCTAGCCTCCCTGCGCCCCCAGCGTCCGGTGCCCTCTTCGCTGTGTCTGCTCCAAAAGCCACTGCACCGGCGGCTTACGCCGTGAAAACATGTTATCGGAAGTTTGCAGAATCTACTTACATTCCATCTTATCGTTAAACCTTCGAAAATAATGAAATGTAGCAAATTTGGTCTCCTCCCACATCCACCAACCCCCTTCATGTAAAGGCAAGCCAGCTGAGTGGCATTCCTATACCCTTTACTTACCTGCACTCTTTTCTTTTTTCTTTTTTATGCTTACCTGCCTTTTAACTGAAATTGCTGAATACTGAGCCCGGCTGGTGTGGCTCAGTGGTTGAGCGTTGACCTATAAACCAGGAGGTCCTGGTTCGTATCCTGGTCAGGGCACACGCCCCGGTTGAGGGCTCGGTCCCCAGTGTTGGGGCGTGCAGGAGGCAGCTGATCAATGATTCTTTCTCATCATTGATGTTTCTACTTCTCTCTCCCTCTCCCTTCCTTTATGAAATCAATAATAATATATATTTTTTAAAAATAAATTGCTGAATACTGAGATAGCAAATCTGGTCATTCCATATTCAACGTGGGCCTTAAGTTTTATTATCAACCAATTTCCTCTGAATGCTATATCATCACTGTTATATTTTATTGTCACTAATTATGCTAACTTTGTTTTTTACAAAGCACCTAATATTTGCAAGACCTTTGCTGGGCCTGGGAAAGAATGATAAGTAGAACCTGCTTTGGATCAGGGGTCAGTATTCTGGAAAGGGTCCGGGAGGACAAGTTTTAGGCTTTGAGAGCCAGCTGGTAGAGGTGAAGCAGCTAGAGATGATCTGCGAATGATTGGGCACAGCTGTGTTCCAATAAAGCTTTATTTATAAAAACAGGCAGCTGCCCAGATTAGCAGTGAATTGCTGAGGCCTGCTTTAAATGCCTGAAGTCTTTCAACTGTTAGAACCTACCCTGAGGCCAGGATCATCATTGTTATCATTATCCTGAGAAGGGAGAAACAGGTAGAGAGAAGGTAAGTAATTTAACCCCAGGCACACAGCCAGGAGGAGGGAAGAGATCTGCAAGCCCACTTTCCCTGCTCTGGACCTGAGCAGTCGCTGCGCCCTCTGATATCCACGGTGCAGACCCCAGCCAAAGCAGCTGATTCAAGCCCTGGCTCCACAGGGGCCATGACAGAAACTCCCCTGCCTCGCCCCTTCATCCGTATGATGTGGCCATAACAGTGTCTGGTCCTAGTGAGGTTTTTTACATTTTATTTTTCAATTACAGTTTACATTCAATATTATTTTGTATTAATCATAGTAAGGTTTCAGTGACTAATGCGTGTAAAAAAGAGTGCTTGGGTGAAGGGCCCCTATCCTGATTATAAGGTGTGGGTGGAGGCATTAGGGGGTATGGTTGTGGTGGCCTCCTTCCTGCTCAGAGGTAGTAACAAGAGAAGTGAGAAATGACGGTGGGGATGGGTGCCCTAGAGAGGGGGACACTTTTCCCCATGCTTTTTTTATTATTGATTTTTTTTTGAGAGAGAGAGAGAGAAACATCAGTTTGTTCCACTTATTTATGCACCCACTGGTTGATTCTTGTATGTCCCCTGACTGGGAATTGAACCCAAAACCTTGGCATATTAGGAGGACACTAACCAACTGAACTACCTGGTCAGGGCCATTTCTCCCTGCCCCCCCACCCCCTCCGCGTACCTGCTGTTCCTTCCATGCAGAAGGGGCACCACACCACTAGCCTGGCGTCCTGGTCTCTCCCCCCCCCCAGGTGGGGTGTGGTTCATCTGATGGCTGAGTTTGGAAGGAATCCCTGTGGGGGTTAGCTCAGCCCCGGATGCTTTTGCTGACAAGCTTCAAGTCCATGCCCTGCCCTGGAGCTGATGCCCGGGCTGCCCTGGGCTGCTGGCCACTGGGGGGTGAGTCTGGCTCCTGGAGGTCAGCATCGAGAACCTCACCTGGTGACAGTGTTTGCGTTCTTGCTCTCCATTTGGTTTTTATTGTTGTTTTCTCCTTAGTTTTCATTTGGGTCAAGACACAGGCCGAGAGGACTGTTGAGTTCCTCAGTACTTCTGAGCGCTTTGAGGTACAGAGGACCCTGCATTCCTGCCTGTGACTCACCCATCCCTTGGCTTTCCAACCCACCTACCTGCTGAAGATTCACCTGCTTCCCCTCCAGCCCCGGCCTCTGGCCTGGCTCTCAGTCTTATTTATCCATGTACTGCCCAGAGAAACCCGCTCCCCGCATCTGGCTCTCTCTTCAGAGTGGGATTCCCACCTCAAACGTGTTAAGCGACCATTTGTTCGATCGTTATTTGCTCACCCTCATGAAAATCTAAGTTGCATGAAAACAGAAACCTACTTCTATTCCCTATCTCCAGGACAGTGCTGGCCACAGGGCAGCTCTGCAGATCTAATTGCTGCATGGGGGAAGGAAGAAAGGAAGGGAGGAAGGGAGGAAGGAAGCCAGATGGGGTGGTTCTGAACTACAGTCTGGGGCCCATCCAAAGGGAACACCACCTCCCATGCTCCCCTTGATTGAGCTCAAGGAGAATCTAGAAACTTCTATCCATTTTTCAAGATATGCCAAAAATATGGATTTTATCTTGGAAATTTCCAGGTTATTTTGTGCCCTGGCCAGATAGCTCAAGTGGTTAGAGCATCGTCCTGATACACCAATGTTTTGGGTTCAATTCCTGGCCAGGACACATATGAGAATAAACCAATGAATGCATAAATAAGTGGAACAACAAATTGGTGTTTCTCTCTCTTCCTAAATATCAATAAATAAACAAAATTTTAAATAACCTTTTGTTATCGCAAGTGAATATATGTGCATTTTGTAGAAAGTTAGAAAATAGAGCTAACCAATAACGAAAAAAAATAGCCTGGGACTCCAATGTCTGTTACACTTTATGCTTCCAGATCTTTCTCTTTGTGTTATAAACATCCATGTATTTTTCCCCCAAAAGGAGATCATGTCTGATTTATGAGTTAACACAATCTCCACCTTTGCATTTCAAGAAATATTCTTATCTAGTACCACTCCATATTCAGATTTCCCCACTGGCTCCAAAAATGTCTTTTGCAGCTGGTTCAGCCAAGCCCAGGTGCAATCCAGGCCCAGGCATGGACCTAGGATGTCGGTCACTGATGTCTTTTCTAGTCTAGCGTGGTCCCTTGCTCTTTCTCCCTGTTAAATGGACCAACCCCTTGGGGATTTGCATGGCTATTTCCTCATTTTCCAGGATTGTAGATGCTGAAAGGCAATTTAAAAGAAATGAAATCATTGCCAGGACAAACTGCACCTGTGCGCAGGCTGCACTCAGGCGAAAGTTCCCAAGCTCTGATGTGAGGGCTGGGGTGGGGGTCGGCCTGCAGAGCTGAGGTCCCCAGCAGCATGAACACAGAACTACTGAGAGATTCTAAGAAGGAGAGTGATGGGCGTTTCATTTTGGAAATATGACTTGTGGCAAGAAGGGGCTGAGATGGATCAATGGGGGCCAAGAGTCTGGGTAGGTGACGAGTTAGGAGGCCAGTGTCGACGTCGCCCAGCATAACCTGAGGACAGAGTGAGCCAGAGCCTGCCCGGGTTCAAATCCCAATTTGTCACTCAGTGACCATGGGAGGGGAGCCAGGGCTCCGCGGGCACCTGTGTGAAGCTGGAATCACAGTAGCACCTGCCTGTTAAAACAGCTGGAGGACACCCCGTGCGCCGATGGCTGCCAAGTACATAGAACAGAGCCCAGCACACCACAGGTGCCATATAGGTGTTTGCTCTTCTTTCCCCCTCCGCTTTATCGAGGTATAATGGACAAAATTGTAATATATTTAAAGGGTACAATGTGATGATTCAACTTTGCACACATTGTCAAATGATTACCATCATCAGGTAATTGACACATACAACAGATCCATCTCACAGTTATCTTGTGTGTGTGTGTGTGTGACAGTGTTTAAAATCTATTCTTAGCAAATTTCAAGTATACAGCACTTGAGTTAATATACTTCAAGTATATTGACTGTAGCCACCATGCCAATGTACATCAGGCCCCCAGAACTTACTCATCTTATAACTGAAAGCTCATACCTTTTGACCAATATCTCCTCATTTTCTCCAGCACTTAGCCCTGGCAACCACCAATTTTACTTTCTGTTTCTATAAATTCACTCTTTTTTAAAGGAAAAATTCTACATATAAGTGATATCATATAGTAGATGTCTCTCTCTGTCTGGCTTATTTTTTTTTTTTTTTACATTTTAAAATATATTTTTATTAAGATAAAAGGAAGGGAGAGGGAGAGAGAGAGATAGAAACATCAGTGATGAGAGAGAATCATTGATTGGCTGCCTGCATCCTGCACACCCCACACTGGGGATCAAGCCCGCAACCCAGGCATATGGCCTGACCGGGAATCAAACCGTGACCTCCTGGTTCACAGGTCGATGCTCAACCACTGAGCCATGCCGGCCAGGCTGTTTGGCTTATTTCACTTAGCATAATGCCCTCCAAGTTCATCCATGTTGTCCCAAATGCCAGGATTTCTTCTTTTTTTTATGGCTGAATAATATTTCAGTGGATATATATATAATTTTCATTATATATAGATACATATGTATATGTCTATATAGCTATGGATGATTAGGTGTTCTTTATCCACTTATCCCTGAATGGACACGTAGGTGTTTGCATGTCTTGTCTACTGTGGCTAATGCAGCAGTGAACATAAGAGTGCGGATATCTCTTTGAGATAATGATCTCATTTCCTTTGGGTGCTATTGTTATTTTGATAGATGAACAACTTGCCCAGTTTCTCATGCCTAATTCTAGAAGCCAGGCTTTCTAACTCCCATTTCAATTTCCTTTCCATTCAATGCTATGTATGGAAAATAAGATTACTCGAAGCAAAAAAAAAAAAAAAAAAAGAAAAGAAAAGAAAGAACCTGAACATTTGTATATCAGCTTAACTCAGTTTCAGCTGTAATCTGGGAACTCCAACTTTTGTCAGAAAATGTCACATTTATTCAGGTTTCACAAACACAACCACTCCAATCTTTAAAATTTCATTAAAACAGTAGTACGATGGGGAAAAAATAACTTCAAGAACTACATGCTTGCCAGATTTAAACCAAGTTTTACTGAAATATTCTTATGTTTTTCTCTGATGGTAAAGGTCAGACATGATCATTACAGAAAATGTTTAAAATATGAAGCAGTTTGAAAAAGAAAAGAAAATCACTCTAAATTCTACTCCTCCCCAGTTAAGGGCTTAAGAATTTGGTGCATATTCTTGCCTTTTACATACATATGAAGATATTCTTAGTTCTTATATTGTTCTTTCTCAATTTTCTGTGTGTGGGAGACACCATTGGTGGCTTACACAACTCAATTCTTACTTGTTGTCAGGACCCTGACTCTTCAGATAATAGACTTCAGAGAGGAGTCTGCCCCCTCCCTTAGCCCAGAAGGTAAAACTCAATTCTTCTAAAACAAAAGTCTGTAAGTTTTAATCTCCTTGCTGGTGATCAGTTTAGAACAGAATTTCTGAACCTCAGAACTTTTGATATTTGGGGCCAGATTAATTCTTTGCTGTGGGGCTGCCCTGGGCATGGTAGGATGTTTAGCAGCATCCCCGACCTCTACCCACCAGAAGCCAGTAGCAACAACGCTCTCCACCCCACCTATGACAACCAAAAATGTCTCCAGACATTGCCAAATGGCCCCTGGAGAGTAAAAATGCACCTGTCTGTGAACCACTGGATTAAGAATAGGCAGGCTTAATTCTGGTCATTAAGCCATGTTATCACATGTCAATGTTATTCTTCTTACTGACTGTACACTATTCCACCCTGGAGATAGATAATCATTTATATAAACAGTCCACTAATGATGAATATTAATTTCTTTTTCAATTTCCTGCTGTTACAATGAATATCTATGCCCTTATATAGTTACACTTGAATAGATTAAAACATCCAAAATTCCATGATAGTTTACTCAGTAAGTGTGGGAGTATCCATTTCCACAGACCTTCACTAACTCTAGGGAGAAAATCCAATTAAAAAATATTGTTTGCGCCCTGACTGGTTTGGCTCAGTGGATAGAGCGTCGGCCTGTGGACTGAAGGGTCCCGGGTTTGATTCCAGTCAAGGGCATGTACCTTCGTTGCGGGCACATCCCCAGTGGGGGGTGTGCAGGAGGCAGCTGGTTGATGTTTCTCTCTCATTGATGTTTCTAACTCTCTATCCCTCTCCCTTCCTTTCTGTAAAAAATCAATAAAATATATATTTAAAAAATATTGTTTGCACTTTGAACACATAAATAAATGGTTATCACCCTAGCCCAGCGGTTCTCAACCTGTGGGTCGCGACCCTTTTGGCGGTCGAACGACCCTTTCACAGGGGTCGCCTAAGACCATCCTGCATATCAGATATTTACATTACGATTCATAACAGTAGCAACATTACAGTTATGAAGTAGCAACAAAAATAATTTTATGGTTGGGTCACAACATGAACT
>NW_005358435.1:247764-266343 GCF_000412655.1 Myotis brandtii
ATTGGGGATGTGCCCGCAACCCAGGTACATGCCCTTGACCGGAATCGAACCTGGGACCTTTCAGTCCGCAGGCCGACGCTCTATCCACTGAGCCAAACCGGTTTCGGCTTTGATTTCTTTTATAAAGAAAATAAAACATTTTATTGAGAATCACTGTGGAGAGCGGCTACAGTGTTTGGACAGGTTCAAGCCTTGGACTAATGAGAGGACACAGTCCTCTCATGGCCACATGCAAGTCGCAGCTTGGAGGGCAGAGCCCTCCCAGCGCAATTATAGCCAACAGCTGTAGTTGTAGGCTTGAACCTATGGTCCGAACACGCAGCCCCACGTGCCTGAGTCATGTGGGCTTGATAGAGTTCAGGTGCATGTAGTTGAGTAGGATCGAAACCCAGGAGAATGTTGTAAACATCTTGACCACGCCCTTACTTTGCCTCGTGGATTCTGGCTATAAAATAAAGACACGGCTTGTAGTCCGTGGCGCTGTCTCTCCATCAGAGAGGGCAGCGTCCCACTCAGACCCAGCTTTATTCTCTTGTCTGTCTTTTCTAAATCCTTCACCGCCCCCACTCAGGGTCACCCTTGGCCGTGCTGGCGTGGCACAAATCACAAAAGATTAGCAGTAATGGAGATTTGAGTTGTATTCCTGGATGAGAATAATAACTACTGTAATGATGTTGCTTCCCCAAATTCACTTATAAAGTTAATGAAATTCAATTTAAAACCAAAAGAGATTTTTATGGAGAGTTTGGCAAAATGGCTATTAAAATTCATCTGGAATAATGGACAGCCTGAGGAAAAAATAAAAATTTGACAACAAAGATTAATGAAGAAGGAACTCCTAATTCCAAGTATTAAAAAATATTATAAAGTTACAATTACTAAGACAATAGGGTGCTTTTTACTAAAATAGAGATTTAGAGGAGCTAAATCAGCTTGAAAATTCCCAAAACAGACTTAAGCAAAATAAAGATAGCATTTTATTTTACATTACCTGTATATTCATATTATTCATATGATATACAAATAAATATCAGATTAAGAAATAAAAAATAATGAAGCATAACTGAAGGAAAATATATTGGTGACTAATTTTATAATCGTGACTAATATGACATTAAAGGCAGAAGCCATAGGTGAAGATTGATAGACTTGAATATAGATATTAAAACTTCTGTACATGTAAATAGAAAGGAGACTCAGGCAGCACGCCTAACAAGGTAGAAAACTGATTTTTTTAGTAATGTAGTAATGTTCCAATGAATAGAGGTACCACAATTTATTTATATCTCCTGATTTGAACACTCAGTTGATTTTTATTTTGTACAAGAGGCCCGGTGCATGAAATTCTTGCATGGGTAGGGTCCCTAGGCCTGGCCAGAGATCAGGGCCAATCTGTGGGGTGACTGGGGGGGCCATCAGGAAGCCCCCCCCCCTCGCATCTGCCTTGGCTGGCCTGGGGCCTGCGGGCTGGGGGAGCTCCTGCATTGAGCGTCTGCCCCTGGTGGTCAGTGCGTGTAATAGCGACTGGTCGTTCTGCTGTTCGGTCGATTTGTATATTAGGCTTTTATTATATAGGATTGAAGCTTTCTAATGAGTACAAATATTTTTCATAGTTGTAACAATTCACTGGCAGATTTATTTAGTGTTAAAAATATCTGTCTTCTGTCATTGAGTTTTATGATTATTTAATCTGCTTCTAGGAAGTGATTTTCTCCAAGGCAGACTTCTCCATTGGACACAGGGGACCCACAAAAAAGTTTTAATGTCTTTTAAAATCAGAAGAAAAAAGTGACTTTTTAGGTGGAAGAAAATGTTTTAATATTTAATATATTCATTTTTATGCCAACATAATTTATTTTATATTACTTTTTTAGGAAGGGACACATGTAAGTCATATTGTGGCCCTGCCCAGTTTTAGCATCTTTTTTCAAAAGACACGGATCACACCTGGTTGCTTCCATGCAGAATAAGTGGAATCAAAATGATAACTTGAATCTCCATGCATAACATATTCAGACATTTTCCATCAACAGCGATCACTTTTCAATTTTTAAATGTAACTAAATAAAGATGAGAAATATTTCACTTCATTTTCATAAAGAAGGATGAACCTCTGGGTATGTCTGTGATCGGCTTTGACCAAAACAGTAAAGGGAAATGAAGCATGTCTCATATTTAGTGCCTCATTGTTATGCTGTTATTGTTTGACATCTTTTTTTTTTAAGCAAAAGGTGTGTTCACTGTTCATCCCTCCCACGCATTGCTTTACTGTGGGTTGTTTTGTTTTTCAGTAATTAAAAAATTGTAAAGGATATATTTTATAACTTTGGATTTTTTTCTGAACATTTTTGATATTATTCATTTATTCGTCTGACAAATTAAAGTGCGGGGGGGAAAAAACTTTAAGTGCAAAATTAGGAGGTGGTAGCCTGGAAGGACCATTTGGAAGCAGGTGGACCCATGTGGACAATTATAAATGTGTAGGTTTCTTTTCAACATGAAAAATGGAGGCTGAGTTCCCAGCCTCAATTATTTGTACTTGGACAGAGGAAGCAGAGAGGAGCAAAGCTGGCGGGAGCAGGCTAACTGGGCGCAGGGAGCAGGGCAGCTGTGCCGAGAAGGCTGTGCGTGGTGCAGGCACCGCGGTTATGACCTGCCTCTCACCGCGCTGTGGTGAAGCGTTTCCTTCCCAGGCTCCCTCACAGGGCGCCTGGGTAGATGTTAACAACAATATGAGCAGAAAAGTGTCCTCTTTCCAGAAATGCGAAACGAATGACAAGATTACATAAGAAATGTGTTCTTTCAAAGACAATCCCACCTACAGGTGTCATGACGGGAAGGAAAAATTAGGCATGGGAAACAAATCTCCTTTTTTAGAAAAAAACAAGTCTGTGGAAGAAAAGAAGAGGTTTCTCTTCCTGGTCTAATTTATAACCGTGGCATTCCTTTCTGCAGGCGGGAGCTGGGCTGGGGGGCGGGTGTACCCGGCTTTTCTTTGCTGAGTCTTGCAGGATTTCGCTAGGGACACAGTGAGTAAGGAATAGGGGTGGTGTGCGAACAGGGGCCCTTGTATGTTACTGGTTGCACCACAGGAGTTTTTGGTTGCCAAATCAATACCTGGGTTGTCCTTGAAAAACCCGTAGGTCTGTTTTTAATAGCTTGCTACAAGGCTGAAATTGCACTGATTACCTAGCAAAGCCTCACCTTTGATCTACTGATCTAGTTAGGGATGTGTGACCGAGGGCCCGTAGCTGTAGAGATCATTAACAAATTAAAAGAAGAAGGAAGAAGGGAAAACTACAAGTTACAGAAACACAGGAAGTCTGAGGTTTGTCAGTTGTTGAAACACTTGATAGTGTCTTTAAGAGTCCCAGCTCTCTGAGGGCTTTCTTTGGATGACAAGATACTGACATTTAAAAGCAGCAGCAGCAACAACAAAAGCAAAGCCACATGCTGTTCAAACTGGAGAAACGTGGATCAATTCCAAGTGAATGAATGGTGCCTCGCCAGGTTTTCCACCTCACTCTCTCAGATGCATAAAAAATGTTTCTGTTTCCCAACATACACAGTAGTGAAATGAAGGGTGAGCTTCACAAGTTTTGCACTCATTAAAAAGTGTGCCTTTTAAGCTATTTTGTAATTGGTAAATCTGAACAGATAGTACAGAAAATGGCCATGGGCCCTCATACAGTTTCCTACTACTAACATCTTGCATTATATGGTATAGTTGATACAATTGATGAATCTATATTGACACGTGGTTTTTAACTGAAGTCCATAATTTACATTCAGGTTTGTCCTTGATGTGGTACATCCTATGGGTTTTGAAAAATGTGTAGTGATACGTATCCACTATTATTACCGCAGCACACAGAACAAAAAGGCCCTGTCTGGTTCCAGCAAGCAGCCATCCTGAATTCTGCACTTTCAACATAATTGCTATTTTCACCTCTTTCTGTCCTGCTTTGGGCTTTTATTTTAGGAGAAGATGAGAGCCGATTCTCCTTTCTGGCCGAGGGCCACAGAAAGTGACTATGTTTGGCTGCAACTTGCATGTCCCTGGAAAACCTCCTCTCCTGGTCTTGTGTTCTTGCCCGAGCAAGGAAATACCTGACGTGCTTTGCCAAACGTCCCAGAGGAAGCCCCCTCCTTGGAATGACAGCGCAACAAGGAACTGGAAGCGGTATGTCCAGTGACCGCCTGCCCTCCCCTCCCTCCATTCACCGTGCTTTACAGTTGCACATCCTGACCATCTTATTAAGTTGCCCAAACACAGGCCTTTCCCCACCCCTGCTCTTCAAGATGCCTCGTCTGGCTCACTGGTCCCCTTTGCTGCACGTGCCTCGAGGGCTGAACTCTTAAGCCTACGATTGGGACCAATGATTTCTAGACTGAGATGATTTCTAGACTGAGGGTTTGGGTGGTAGATGGCTAGGCTTTGGGGTAGAGAAAGCAGAATATAAATAGTAGAAAATTACACCTTCCCCATTCTTTTATTCAATCCTTCAACAAATATTCGAGTCTCGTGGGAGAAGACGAATACTGAACGTAGGAATTTACAGACAGAAAGAAAATAAAACGAGGTCATGGGACTGAAGTGAGGAGGGACTATGTTAGGTGAGTCAAGATAGAAAAGATAGAAAATAAGATAGAAAATAAGATAGTCAAGACAGAAAATAAGATTAAGAATAGGCAGGCTTAATTTCCTATACTGTAGAGCTGGTGTCTGACGGAACTGGCCGGCAAGCCGTGCCAAGTCTACAAACGGAGAGGCCAGAGCAGACAAGCCTGGCGCTCCCTGGGCCGGTTCAGTCGGAGGAAAGACAGCAGCAGCGCAGTCAGGGCTGGTAGGACCAGGGGAAAGTGGGGAGGAGGAAAGGTCAGGAAGGGGGACAGGATAGGAACTTGAGGTTTTATTTATTAAGATGAGGACCTCCTGGGAGGTTGTATGTGGGATGGGGGTGGGGAGCATCCGATGAGCTACAGTTCATCTTTTTTTTTTATTGTTTTTATTGATTTCAGAGAGGAAGGGAGAGGAAGAGATAGAAACATCAATGATGAGCCCTAACCGGTTTGGCTCAGTGGATAGAGCGTTGACCTGCGGACTGAAGGGTCCCAGGTTTGATTCCGGTCAAGGGCATGTACCTTGGTTGCAGGCACATACCCAGTAGGGAATGTGCAGGAGGCAGCTGATCGATGTTTCTCTCTCATCAATGTTTCTAACTCTCTATCCCTCTCCCTTCCTCTCTGTAAAAAAATCAATAATATATATATTTTAAAAGAAACATCAATGATGAGAGAGAATCATTGATTGGCTGCCTCCTGCATGCCCCCTACTGGGGATAAGCCCGAAACCTGGAAGGGACCGTGACCTCCTGGTTCATAGGTCAACACTCAACCCTCAACCCTCTGAGCCACACCAGCAGGGCTCATCTCTTTTGTCTTTACTCATTGCTTCCTTGATCTCACCCAGATCTCATGTGGCCACACAGTGACGACGGCGGCAGCTGCTAACTCATCACCTCTTATCTAGATTATTAGAATGCCCTCAGAGCCGGCTTCACTGCCCACCCTCCACCTTTCAGTTCACTCTTTTTTTTTTTAATGTATTTTTATTGATTTCAGAGAGGAAGTGAGAGGGAGAGAGAGATAGAAATATCAGTGATGAGAGAGAATCATTGATTGGCTGCTTCCTGCACACCCCGCACTAGGGATTGAGCCCATGTGACCTCCTGATTCATAGGTCAACGCTCAACCGCTGAGCCACACCGGCTGGGTGCAGTTTATTCTTAAAAATAGGAAAATCTGTCTGAATAAGCCAGACCATATCATCCCTCCCCACAAAACGGCCATGGCTCCCGGTCTGCTCAGCCCAGGAGCCAAAGTGCTTACAGTGGATTGAGTGTGAGCCCCTGTGCTTTCTGAACTCTGCCCCAGTCACAAGGAGTCCCATGTCTTGCCAAGAACATACAAGCCATGATCCTACCTCAGGGACTTTGCATGTCCTGTGACAGCAGTTTGGATCTTCCCTCTGATAAATGCATGACTTGCTCCCTCACTCATTTCAGGTCTTTCTTCAAATAACACCTCAGGGCAGGTGTTGCCACACTTTTTCTAGAAAAGGCCAGAGAGTACATATTTTAGGAACTGTGGGCCACCTGTTCTCTTTGGCAACTACTCGACCCTGCCATTGTCACGCAAAGGCACGGCGGGCAATAAACACGGGAGCAGAGCTGTGTTCCAATAAAACTTTATTTATGGGCACGGACATGGAATTTCCTATAATTTTTATGTGTTACAAAATGTTCTTCTTTGGATTTTATTCCAACAAGTTAAAAATGGAAAAACCGTGCTTAGCTCACAGCTGTATAAAAACAGGCGGTGGGCTAGACTTGGCCCTCAGCCCCCGTGTGTCCACCCTTGCCTTAGGGAGCATTTCCTTGGCCATCCTCTCAAAAATTATGTGTACACACACACACACACACACACCCTATTTTTCATATCCTTCTTCATAACTTATCAGCACCTGGCTTTCTCTATGTTTAACTTCCTCTCTTTTTTATTTATTTACTTTTCTCTCCTCCCTGACCTCCAACTAGGAGGTCCACGAAGGCAGGGGGTTTGGGCTGTTTGGGTGCACGAATGTGTCCCAGTGAAGACACCTGGCTTATCGTGGGAAGCTCAACACAGAGTGGTGAGTGGATGACACCTTTGAGAAGAGACTGCGGGGCCATCAGGGGTGGAAGTGACCCTCACACAGGTCCCTAAGGAACAAGGGGAGAGAGGGGGGAACATTTGTTGAGCACACGCTCTGCGCAGGCATCAGGCCTCGGCTTCATATGTGCCAGACCTAGAATACTTTTCAGCTGAGAGTAGGGTTTGGCATGGGGACGCGAGATGCTTGTGGAGTGCGATGCACTGTGGTGAGCAGGGATGGACGTCACCACCCAGACCTCCGAATAACCTGAGAGAGTTTCCCAGAAATTAAGTCTCTCAGGCCACACGCCACACTTACCAAAATCAGAATCCCTTGAGAGTCAGCCAGTTGAGAGATTCAATCCAGATTCCACCAAATACTGACCATCTGACCTTGGACAAGTTACTTAATCTTCCTGAGTGTTTACTGCAAACTGGAGATAATGACCTCACAGGAGGCCACGAGGATGCAGTGAGCTAATGGGGGTGGAGCTCTCGGCACACTGCTTGGCGCGCCGTTTGCAATAAATAGCAGCTCTCATTGACTTTTCATTAGAAAGGCACGCCCACTGGGGAATAGACATTGGCATACAGACAGGCAAAAACAAGGCCATCCTACGCTCCAAAATAACTCCTGATAACGTTCCGGGTACCTCCTCCTCGATGTTCATCTCTGAGTGCTTTTTAACGTAATACGGAGAACTGGGTTGCCTGTTATCTTAATGGCACCAAGGAATCAACCCTGAACCTGATCGAGGCTCCAGGTCTAACTCCTGGGTTGTTGGTTTGTTTCTTTGTTTTCAGTTACAGTTGACATTGAATATTGTATTAGTTTCATGTGTACAGCATAGGGTTAGACATCTTCTGTAACTTACAAAGGAAGCCTCCAATGAGTCTAGTACCCACCGGGCACCTTACGTAGTTAGGCCATTGCTATTGGCTGTATTCCCTGTGCTGTACTTTCATCCCCAGGACTATTTTGTTCTAAGTCCTGGTTTACAGGAGTACAGAGAAGGGAGAAACATGTTAAATGATACGGGGGGGGGGGGGGGGGGGGGGGGGAAAGGGGGCAGGGGGGGGGGGGGGGGGGGGAGTAGCCGGTTTGGCTCAGTGGATAGAGTGTTGGCCTGTGGACTGAAGGGTCTCGGGTTTGATTCTGGACAAGAGCACATGCCCAGGTTGTGGGCTGGATCCCCAGTAGGAGGCATGCAGGAGGCAGCTGGTTGCATCTCATCATTGATGTTTCTATCTATCTCTTCCTCTCCCTTCCTCTTGAAATCAATTATATATATATATATCACACACACACACACAACAAAACTAAATAAAATGTGGGGACCTCTACAGGACAAACACCCCAGATTCTTCAAAAAATAAATTGCAGGAGAAAGCGTCTGGGGCATCCCACAGGGCAGGGCTGGCCACAGAACCCGAGTGGTGGGAATGCCCGGCGTCCGCATTACTGGGCACTGCTCAAATGCGGCCATTGAGCCCTTGGAATGTGGCTGTGTGCCTGAAGGATGGGATTTCTTATTTTATGAATATTAATTTATTTAAATAGACACATGTGGCTGATGGCTACTGTGCGGAACTGTGTAGCTATGGATTAAAAGAGAATTAGAGACATGTCACCCAGCTGCCCCGAAAAGACCTTGTTTGGATTCTTTTATTTTATTTTACTTTTATTGATTTCAGAGAGGAAGGGACAGGGAGAGAGAGATAGAAGCATCAGTGATGAGAGAGAATCATTGATCAGCTGCATCCTGTACACCCCCCACTGGGGATTGAGTCTGCAACCTGGGCATGTGCCCTGACCGGGAATCAAACTGTAACCACCTGGTTCATAGGTCAACATTCAACCACTGAGCCACACCGGCCAGGCTCTTTTTTGTTTTTTTAATATGTTTTTATTTATTTCAGAGAGAGGAAGGGAGAGAGAGAGAAACATCAATGATGAGAGAATCATTGATCAGCTGCCTCCTGCACGCCTCCTACAGGGCATTGAGCCTGCAACCCAGGAATGTGCCCTTACGGGGAATCAAACTGGCAACTTCTGAGCCACACGAGCTGGATTTGTTTAGATTCTTAATCAAACAAATGAACTCACCCCACCCCCTGCCCCTGTATTTTATTTCATTATTATTTTTCCATTACCTTTCACAAACAAATGAACTTTAAAACATCTGTGAGCCAGGGAAATTTAAACACTAGCAAAAATATTTGATGATATTAAATACGTATTGCTAATTTTGTAAGGTATGATAGTGATATTGCGGTTATGCTTTTTTAAAAAACTGATTTGAGAGAGAGAGAGAGAGAGAGAGAGAGATTTGTTGCTCCACTTATTTTGCCCTCATTGGTTGACTTTTGTATGTGCCCTGACTGGAGATCAAGCCCAAATCTTGGTGTATGGAGACGATGCTCTAACCAACCGAGCTACCCAGCCAGGGTTGCAGTTCTGCTTTTGAAGGAAGTCCTCATGTTTTATTTATTTTTCATTCTTTATTGTTTTTTTGGAAAAAAAATATATTTTTACTGAATTTGTTGGGAGTCCTTATCTTTTAGAGAAACTAAAATAGCAATATATTAGTCTCCCCTTACCTAAGGCCTCCCTTTCCACAGTGTCAGTTACCCACGGTCAACAGCAGTCTGAAAACATTAAATGGAAAATTCCAGAAGTAAGCAATTTGTAAGTTTTTTATTATGTGCTGTTCTGGGTAGTGTGATGAAATCTCCCACCGTCCCCCTCCGTCCGCCTGGGACACGAATCGTCACTTCATCTCATCACCTGGGCATGGTATCACCTCGCGACATCACAGGAGGAAGGATGAGCACAAGACAATAAAATGTTCTGAGAGAGCGAGACCACATTCACATAACTTTTATTACGGTAGATTGTTCTACTTATTCTATTTTATTATTAGTTACTAAACTCTTATTGTGCCTAATTTATAAATTCAACTTTCTCATAAATATGTATGTATAGGAAACACCACATACTAGTATATGTAAGGCTTGGTACTACCCACGGCTTCAGGCGTCTACTGGGGGTCTTGGAAGGATAAAGGGGGCTACTCTAGATAAAATTATATGACATCTAGGGTTTGCATCTGGATACCATAGTGCTCCCATAGTTGGGGGGGGGGGGGGTGAACGCACAATACAATATACAAATAACATATTATAGAATTGAAAACCTGAGCCCTGGCTAGTGTGCTCAGTGGTTAGAGTGTTGGCCAGGGCACCAAAGGGTCCAGGGTTCTATTCCTGGTCAAGGGCACATACCTGGGTTTCGGGTTCACTCCCTGCCACTGTCAGAGTGTGAGTGGGAGGCAACCAGATCTCACATCGATGCCTCTCTCTCTCTCTGTCTCTCTCTCTCTCTCTCTCTCTCTCTCTAAAAAGCAACGGGGAAAATATCCTCAGGTGAGGACTAAAAACAAGAATTGGAAACCTGAAACCTATGCAATTTTATTAACCAATGTCACCCCAATAAATTCAATTAAAAACAATAACGTAGTTGAGGGTGTGGAGTACAGAGGATACAAGTGGTTCCTGAGCTATAGCTGTTGAGGTGTCTAATGGGTAGATGGAGGTTCATTGTACTCTCCCCTCTGCTTTGGCATTTGTTTGAAAGTGACCCTAATAAGAAAATTTCTGTAAAAGCTCCTTAATCAACCAGTTTTATGTATATGCCTTTCTTCCTGAGGGAGCTCCATTATAAGTGAACACTGACTTTTATAAATGAAAAGCTTTCGGTCTTAAATGATTATGAGACTTTTAAACTGGAAGGTAAAGCAGTGCTTTTAGAAAAATCACAGCCAGGCCGTGCTACCAGCTTCCTTGGAGGGGACAGGCCATTCCCGTTCGTTGTGGAGTCACATCCCACACTCCACTGCCAGGGCAGAGACCACTAGTTGCCCAGTATCTGTCTCTCCTCCCTCAGCAATATGATTCCCAACTTTGCTGGCACTTGGCCACCCAGATAGAAGAGAACGTTTGCCAGCCTCCTTTGCACCCGGGGGTAGCTGTGTGACTCCATTCTGACCCATGGTTGATAAGGGGAAGTGGCGTGTACGACTTCCGGGAAGTGTCTACAGAGGCGTGTCTCCTTTCCTGACCCCCGTTCTTGCTTGCTGGAATGTGGTCTGATGGCTGGAGCTGGAGCCGCTCTTCTGGGGCATGTGTCAGAAGCCACCGGACAGGACGGGGGACAATCTGATTGAAAGAGCCAGTTCCTGATGGGATGGAGTGCGAGGAAGGAGAAATAAACTCTGATCTTGTTTCTCTGATATTTACAACTGATTCTGGTCCTAATTAATATAAAGCTAAAAGTTATCTTTATCTACTCCCTCATATTCACTGAGTATTTACTCTGTCGGTAGTTGATCATGCTAATTTCTGTGAGAGAAACAAGATAAAAATCATAGAATCAGACTTAAAGGATTTTTCAATTGATTAAAAGAAACACAAAATGTATGTACTGAATACTTATTCCGTGCCAGACATTGTTCTAAGCACTTTACACACATTAACTAATCAGTTCTCACAACAAGATTAAGTTATCATTCCTATTTACAGGTGAGAAAACGGAAGCACAGAGAGGTTAAGGAACTTGCCCAAGGTCAGACAGCTTATAAAGTGTGAAGAGAGGACAGACAGATGCATTAATTAGGAAGGTTTCAGAAGGAGAGAAAGAGCTAGGGTCCGTTGGCAAATCTTTGTGAAGAGAACCAGATCTTGATTCATCCCGAAAATATTTAGTGAGTACTTGCTGAGGGTCAGGCTGAGAATGGAGCAAACGTGGGCCTAAAGTCTAGTGGGGATTAAGGAGGAGTAGGATAGAAAAAAAGAGGGAGTAAGTTGTGGGATTGAGATCTTGCTTCCTAGTTTGGCTCAAATAAACATAAAAATTCAAAAAAGAAAAGGAAAAGAAGAATGAGTAGGTTGTGACTCAGGGACACAGCTGCCATGTTGCACTGCTCTGTGAAGGGTGCCCCCTGGAATTGTGCAAAACCACAGCAGTGACCCTGGATTTGAGGCTCACAGACTGACTGTGGCCACAGATGCATTTTTAAAAAATATATGTTTTTATTGATTTTTAGATGAGAGAGAAAGGAAGAGGAAGAGAGAGAGAGAGAGAGAGAAACATTGATCGCCGCAGGGGATTGAGCCCAAATCCAGGCATGTGCCCTGACCAGGAATTGAACCAGCGACCTCCTGGTGCATTGGGTCAATGCGCAACCACTGAGCCACACTGGCCAGGCACCACAGATGCATTTTGGTTGGTCTGTGACATTGAGAAAGTTGAGAGACTTCTTATAAAAGCCCAGATTTTTGGTTTCTTTCAGAAAAGTGCAAGATTCATCAATAGTGGACCGGCATTTCCACCTCTGGCTAAAGCTGAATATGGCTGCCCTTCCGGCTGTGTGCTTCCTCCACTTGTCACAATTCCTAGCCCTCCCCAATGTTATAAGGGGGTATGGTAACAGGAGGCCCCTGTGTGACATGATGGTCAGTCAATTTCACGTTCATTGTGCTGTAGATGCCAAGTGTGATGATGAGTGAAAATCACAGTATTTTATCTCCCCTCTCACCTCCCAGAAGAAAGGATTGTGAAACTAAAACCTTCACTAGCCTTCTTTTTATTATTGCTTTGTTCTGTTAATCTTTACCCATGGTTATTTTTCTATTGATTTTTGGAGAGAGAGAGAGAGAGAGAGAGAGAGAGAGAGAGAGAGTGGAAAGGAGGGGAGAGACAGAGAGAAACATTGATGTGAAAGAGATCAACGTCAGGGGTTGAGCCTGCAACCGAGGTACATGCCTTTGACCGGAATCAATCCTGTGACCCTTCAGTCCATGGGCCAAGGCTCTATCCACTGAGCCAAACTGGCTAGGGATTCAAGAACATGCTTATAATCAGACATGAAGCTTTTGAGACTCTTCTAAACTGTAATACTAGTGATGACAATTTGATTATCTTGCCTACCTCTTAAATCTCAGTATCAGAGAAACAAGAACACTTTTGGAAGACAAAGAAGTTGGTTCATTCTATATGCAGAAACATAATGTTTTCTTCTTTTTTTCAGAACTACGCCCCAAATAAAAAACAAAACAAAGCAAAAAGAACCTGAAACCTTGATGGTTATTAGCATGAAAAAGATCACTAAAAGTAGATAGTCACGCACACTTTGCAAATCAATAAGGCAAAATCAATCTTTCTGAAAGGTTTAACTCCTCTTGAAAGCAAACTAGGCATCAGGCAAAAGAGGGAATAAAAAAAAAACTCATATTTTTCTTGTCTGTAAACCCAGCGTTGACTGGCCCCTGCTTCCGTTCACACCATTCTTCCCCATGCTAGAGTTTCTCTGACCTTATTATTATCTTTTAGTTCCTCATATTTTCATGCTGCTTCCTATCCCAGGGCCTTTGCACATGCTATTCCCTCTGCTTAGAAATCGCTTCCTTTTTCTAACTTCTCCCTGCTTATTTCTTACAATCCTGCCTTTAGCATAGTTGATTTCTTTGTTATTTTTTAAAATTAAATGTATTGGGGTGATATTGATGAACAAGACATGGTTGATATCTATTCTCCCTGCAGGTCTCAATTCAACTGTGCCTTCTACCTGGAAGCCTTATCCAACTTGCACCACCTCTAGGGCCAGGTCCCTTGCAGATATATGGTCATAGCTCCAGGGCTGATGTGGTCTCAAAGTATTTTTGCCTTCATGGGCCTCTTCCTCCATAAAAGGATATTGAAAACTATATTTTGCAACTGCATTGGCATAAAGATAAATGTAATCCAGCCTGGATTTATTATTATATATTCATTATTATTATGTTTATTTTCTTCTTCTGGTTTTCAAAGGCATTAAAATGGAAACATAGCATTGTGGGCCCCAGATGCTATACCTTGTCCCTGCTGGAGGAGCTGGCCCTCACAGCCTGTGTATACTTTCTCCCCAGCACTTATTCCAATTGCATCTAAATCCCCCAGGGTGACACTCAGAGGGTGAGAGACCTCTAGATTCCAGGGAGGCCTGCCAATCTGCATTTTTAACTAAGCCTTCTTAATTCTGACGCTTACAGATGGTTAAGAGCCACTACACAGCTATTAATGCCTGTTCACCTAGCTGAAACTTTGACCACAGTCAGGGCCATGTTTCCTTATGCAGTTCTGCATTTCTGCGCCAATGCTGGTTCTGGCACCTAGTAGGTGCTCAATACGCTTTCAGTGAATAAGCAAAAGAACAGGACATATATGTTTAAAAAAAACATATATTTTTAAAAAATGCTTGGCCATGTTTTACAAGGCTCCCATTTGGTCCTGGCTGCAAGCAAGTGACTATATTTTCAAGGAGTGAGCACATTATATGTTATTATATTGACATATATATTATTAATATATTATAGATATTATATTGACATTACATATCAATGTACCCCTGTCTACTAATATATCGCCTGGTAGAGTAGGTCTCCCATCAATGTATGTTGTTGAATGGTTGTCCATGGGTGTAAGATTTTCATATATATTACTCTGTCATGACTTTATCAGATTACAGATTAACCATTTCATAAATCTCATCCTATATCTGTTTTTTAAAATCTTATTTATTGATTGATTTTAGAGAGACAAAGAGACTGATTTTTTTTTCAGATATGCCTCAAATTTTAATAAGATGCCCTATACACACATTTGCTATGAAAATTTTAAATAGCACATCAAAAAATTTGTTATAATTCAAGTAAGTACAAGAATAAGGTTTATAGCTAAATCAACTCCATGTCATAATTCTCCATGATAATTTAAAAATAAATTTTATTGAATGTATTGGGGTGACACTGGTTAACAAAATTATATAGGTTTCAGGTGCACAATTCTACAACATATCAGCTGTACATTGTATTGTGTATTCACCACCCCAACTCAAGCCTCTGCCATCACCATGTATCCCCCCATTATCCTCCCCTTCTCCCCCCAAAATCACCACACTGTTGTCCATGTCTATGAGTTCTCTTTCTTTTTGCTGAATCCCTTCACCCCCAGCCCTGCTTCATGATAATATTATCAGAAGGATCTCTAGCCTGGCTGGCATGGCTCAGTGGTTGAGCGTTGACTTATGAACCAAGAGGTCATGGTTCGATTCCTGGTCAGGGCACATGCCCAGGTTGCAGGCTTGAACCCCAGTGTGGGGCGTGCAGAAGGCAGCCGATCAATGATTCTCTTTCATCATTGATATTTCTATCTCTCTCTCCCTCCCTTCCTCTCTCTGAAATTAATAAAAATATATTAGAAGAAGGAGGAGGAGGAGGATCTCTATATGGGCAATAAGGGCAGCTACATCTAAATCTTCTGAATCTTGATTCAATCTCAAGTTTCCTCTCCTGCGGGTCTTTGCTAAGCAGAGATCTAATAACTTGCAACGTCCTTTGCATCCTTTCTTTTAGAACAGTTCTCACTCCACGCCTCCTCCTGTGGAGCACTCCTTGCCTCAGCCCTGGTCCAGATCTCTGTAAGTGTTTCTCACCGTCCTGCTGTTGGAGTGAACGTTTTGGAGGAAGGGAAAGGAATTTGGTCCTAGGGTTGAGAACTAAGGTTCTTTGCTAGTGCTTGAGTGCTGGCTGAATCTTCCTCCCCGGGCATCAGAGAGGACTCTGGGGTCGAGGGTGGGTTAAGCTTCTCTGGCGAGTCCATTGGAAGTCTAGTCACAGTCTGAAGTTCCTCCTGGATTCCATCCCCAAAGAGTTCCAGCAGAAGGTGGTGCTCAGAACTCTCAAACTGGAACAAAGCAGCCCAGAAACAATCATGTAGCCCAGAAACAGCGAGAAAATCCCAAATTCAAACCGAGACATTGATTTTTGTTGTTCCACTTATTCATTCATTGGTTGATTCTTGTAGGTGCCCTGACCAGGGATCAAACCCACAACCTCTCAACCTCAGTGCACAGGGATGATGCTCTAACCAAGTGACCTACCCGGCCAGGGCCTCCTATATCTATTTGAATCTGAGATTCCTAAGGTCAAAGACATAAGAAATCTATGGGTTTTGCGTAGATGATACATTTGGCTGCCTTTCCTTACTGTGTTTTCCTTTCAGTAAGGTTTGGGTGAATGTTGGGGCCTTGTTGTTCATGGTATCTGTTCCCGTGCTACGTTGCTTTGTTGTAGGCAGAGTTCGTTCTGCAGGTTTTCTTACAAATGAAAACATTGCAGGAATCCCAAAGGAGGCAAAGCCTGCGTTAGTGACTTATAAATAGCAGCAGGGTATCAACACCATTTCTAAAAGCCAACTAATGAGAATTAAGACTCCTGAAGTATTCCTAGTAATGTAGGTCTCACTTTGGAGTCACTAGGAAGGTTTGGAAAGCATAGGTTTTCTTGTGTTTGGTCAAGTTCCCACTTTGTCCGGCTATGAATCAGGCACCATTTAGACTGCGTATGGGACAAGCATGGGCCCAAGTCTAGTGGGGATTAAGAAGGAGTAAATTGCTGAACCGGTTTGGCTCAGTGGATGGAGCATCGGCCTAAGGACTGAAGGGTCCCAGGTTCGATTCTGGTCAAGGGCATGTACCTTGGCTGTGGGCACATCCCCAGTGGGGAGTGTGCAGGAGGTGGCTGATCGATGTTTCTCTTTCATCGATGTTTCTAACTCTCTATCCCTCTCCCTTCTTCTCTGTAAAAAAATCAATAAAATATCTATTTTTTTTAAAAAGGAGTAAATTGTGGGATTGATGTTTCCCGCTTTAGCCTCCATTACACCTAAAAGAAGACATTTAACAAAACTACTGAAATATTGGCCGCTTCCTATATTCATATTTGTAAATATTTACGTATTTTGCTAAGTTCCTGGATTTCTTTGTCTTCTGATCTTAAAATGTGGTGCACTTCTTAGGGTGGGATTGCATATTGTGGAAATCCTTCATTGAATTAAAAGAAATTGTGGGCACACCAGTGGGGAGTGTGCAGGAGGTGGCTGATCGATGTTTCTCTTTCATCGATGTTTCTAACTCTCTATCCCTCTCCCTTCTTCTCTGTAAAAAAATCAATAAAATATCTATTTTTTTTAAAAAGGAGTAAATTGTGGGATTGATGTTTCCCGCTTTAGCCTCCATTACACCTAAAAGAAGACATTTAACAAAACTACTGAAATATTGGCCGCTTCCTATATTCATATTTGTAAATATTTACGTATTTTGCTAAGTTCCTGGATTTCTTTGTCTTCTGATCTTAAAATGTGGTGCACTTCTTAGGGTGGGATTGCATATTGTGGAAATCCTTCATTGAATTAAAAGAAATTTAATTTACTGATTTGAGAGAGAGAGAGGAAGGGAGAGAGAGACAGATTGCGAGAGAGAAACATCGATTTGTTGTTCCACTTATTTATGCACTCTTTGGTGGATTCTTGTATGTGCCCTGACTGGGGATTGATCTCGAAACCTTGACATATCGGGAGGATGTTCTAACCACTGAAATACCCGGCCAGGGCCTCCATTGCTCTGAACGCTTATTATGGTATGTAATCTTGCGATTGAATCTGTTAAAGGTGTACAAGGGCTGGATAATGGAGTTACTATAATTTGTTAAACAGCTTTTCAATAAAATATTACCCTTACTAAAAATATTTTTTAAAAAGGTATAGCTGAGTGGAAAACACCCCAATTGTGAGCCCTGGTTGGTGTGCTCAGTGGATAGAGCATCAGCCCTCACACTGAAGGGTGGTGGGTTCAACTCCCATTCAAGGGCACGTACCAGGGTTTCAGGTGTTTTGTGTGTGTGTGTGTGTGTGTTTTTTAATATATTTTTGTTGATTTCAGAGAGGAAGGGAGAGGTCTAGAGAGATAGAAACATCAATGAGAGAGATTCACTGATTGGCTGTCTCCTGCACACCCCACACTGGGGATCGAGCCAGCAACCTGGGCATATGCCCTGACCGGGAATGGAACCGTGACCTCCTGGTTCATAGGTCGACGCTCAACCACTGAGCCACACTGGCCAGGCACAGGGTTTCAGGTTTGGTCCTCAGTTCCAGTCAGGGCGTGTGAGGGAGGCAACCAATTGATGCCTCTCAATATCCTCTGTTGAGGATTAACAAAACAAACAAACAACTTCAAAAAAAAAAATATCACCCCAATTGTGGTGGGGAGAAGGTTCTGGCATATAGCCTGAGCTGGTGGTGTGTGGCTTTGTCACTATAAGTCTATTTTGCTCAATAAGAATTAAAAAGTTCACCAAACTGTTTCAGACAATGAAATCATTTTAACTTTCTCTTGTGGGGTTTACATGGCGTTCACTTTAAGCCGAGAGCCTTCATACACAGAATGGGAAGCTGAATTAAACGGTGCTCGTCATGGCCTCTGCATGTGCTCTTCAGTGTCCGGCACACGTCCTGATAGTAACAAACACCAGTTTTAGAGCCATCCAAGCTCTGCACACACCTCCGGTGCCTGAGAGATAGCTTTTCTTACTCTGGTTAACATTGCGCTGTGACATCCACAAGGCATGTGCTGCATTTAAAAATATGTGTTTGTATGAAAACTGAGCCCTTTTATTTTTTTTCACTTCCCCTTTCAAAGAAGGAAGAGATAAATCATGAGAACAGAACTGATATTAGGAATTTGGTTCCAAAACACAGAAGCTTCCAGGGAATGTGATGAAGTCCATGTAGGTAAAACGGAACTGTTCTTTCTATTTCATCCTGAATGATTATTCGGTTCAGAATGAGGACACTGAAAATAGCGAATTATCCAAGAAAAATATTATTTTTTTTCTTTTCATGCTTCAGTTTATTGATACCTAATCTCGTTTCATAAAAGATGACGTGTTGGGCGCCAACCTGTGGGCTGTGTGTGTGTGTGTGTGTGTGTGTGTGTGTGTGTATGG
>NW_005358435.1:266432-268546 GCF_000412655.1 Myotis brandtii
GAGGTTCAATTTCCGACTGGGGCGCATGCTGGGTTGCGGGATCCGACACCAGTGAGGGGCATAGGGGGTGGGTAGCCGATTGGTGCTCTCTCATCATTGCTGTTTCTAACTCTCTTGACCTTCCTCTCTGAAATCAATTAAAAAAATATACATTAAAAAAAAAGAAAAAGATGACCTTTTCACCCTGGCTGGTTGGCTCAGTTGGTTGGAACATCGTCAGAAACACCAAAAGGTTGCAGGTTCAATTCCCATCAGGGAACCTGTAAGAAGCAACCAATGAATGAATAAATAAGTGGCACAACAAATCAATGCTTCTCTCTCTCTCTCTCTCTCTCTCTCAAGTCAATAAACATATCCTCAGGTGAGAATAAAGGGGGGGAAAGGATGATGTTTCCCATCTTGCACATGTTTAATGATTGAATAAACATTCTTGTATATTTCAAATGTACAAGAGTCCTAGTCAGTTTGCTCAGTGGTTAGAGTGTCAGCCTACGGTCTGAAGGGTCCTGGTCAAGGGCATGTCCTTTGGTTGTAGGCTTGATCCCCAGCCCTGGTCTGGGCATGTGCGGAGGCAACCAACCCATGTATTGCTCTCACATCGATGTTTTTCTTTGTCTCTATCCCTCCTTTCCACTCTTTCTAAAAATCAATAAAAAAGATGTCCTCAGGTGAGGATTAACAACAACAACAACAAAAACAAAAACAAAAAAAAGAGAAAGATTTATATAGACATATAAGTATATTTTAAAAGATGTATTTAAAATATATTAAAGATTAAACTAAACTTTTGTTTGTGGACACTAGTAACTATAAAATAAAATATAATTAAGTCAAATATATGTTTTCTCAAGCATTGTGGCTAGATCTGATTTGCTGTTGCTTGATTGCATTTTTCTCCTTTTTTATGTTTTGCTTTTTTAAAAAATATATTTTTATTGATTTCAGAAAGGAAGGGAGAGAGAGAGATAGAAACAACAATGAGGAAAGAACCATTGATTGGCTGCTTCCTGCATGGCCCCTACTGGGCATTGAGCCTGCAACCGGGGAAATGTGCCTTTGACTGGAATCGAACCCGGAACCCTTCAGTCGGCAGGCTGATGCTCTATCCACTGAGCCAAACTGGCTAGGGGTATGTTTTGCTTTGTAAAAACTTTTATTTATTTATTTTAGAGAGAGGAAGGGAGAGAGAAGCATCAATTTGTTGTTCCACTTACTTATGCATTCATTGATTGCTTCTTGTGTATGCCCTGACCAGGGATTGAACCCACAACCTTGGCATATCCGGAGGATGCTGTAGCCAACTGCGCGACCTGGCGAGGTTTTTTGTTTGTTTGTCTTCTCGATTTTTGATTGTTTCTGGTTTGCTTGTTGGTTGTTTTTTCTATCGCTGTTTTTTAAGATAGCAACTATGCGTCCTTTAGCTAGTGAATAAAATCCTTCAAGTTTTAACATTTTATGGTTTCAATTTATAAGCATTTAAAGTGAACTGAAATGAATGTGCTCCAAGCTATCGCGCGCAGCCCTGACTCTTAAGCATACATAGTATTTTCTCTCTGAGCTGACCCAGCTAGGGATCCCCAACGTGTTTGCGTTTGCGTTGCAGCAACTGAGTTGGCTCAAAGATTTAAAGGAAGCGTTCATGAGCAGAAGGAAAGTGTTGACCCCGATCCATGTCACACACCTTTCTCCGTGGCTTCCTGTCAGCCCAAGTCTCTGTACTGAGACTCCCGATTCTCACCTACCCTCCTGGCACAAACTGAAAAAATCCTGCCCCTGGGACAGAGGTCAGCGAGCCACCTTCATGGAAGGTTTGCAGGCTGGCTTGATGCCTGGAGGCAGCACAGAATAATGAGTCAGCAGGGCCGCTGAGCGGTGTGATCTCTGGCAGGTTTACTCCTCTGTACAATGGTTGCCTCCGTTTACTCCTCTGTACAATGGGATCTGTCCCTTAGGGCGGCAGGAAGGGTGCACGGAGCTAAAGCATAGAAAACACTTGGAAGAGCAAGACATGAGCCTGTGTGCCAGGAGAGCGTGGTGTGGCCTGGGGAGAAGTCCCCCTCCCCCAGTGGCTACTGCTCTGAAATAAGAATCCATGCAGGAGGGAGGATCTGGAG
>NW_005358435.1:268579-289784 GCF_000412655.1 Myotis brandtii
GTTACTAAAAGAACAATGCTTTCTTTTACTGCTGTCGAAAATGGAATGGTGCGCGGAGGACAGCTCTTCTGCACGGTAGGAGTGCCAGCGAGGGACAGAAAATGCTGACTTCTGCCGCCGGCCGCGCGGGGAGGAGGGACTCGCAGCTGAGCAATAAGCCATGTTCCTCCTGCGCAGCCCGTCCCTCTCCCGCGACTGTAAACGCCGTGACGGACCGTTCAAGGTCTCCCGGGCACTTTACAGAAAGCCCAGGAGAAAGGCTGCCCCAGGACCATCCGTTTGTAACCGGTGCTGCCGGGCGCGGGCTAAGAGAGCCCTCAGCCACTGTCCGGCTTGTCCTGAAACTGCAGCCTTTTTTCCTGTTGGGCCAGTGATAACCACCCATTGTGTGACTTACGCAGTGTGAGTTACCAAAAAAGAAGCGAGGCTTTAAAAATAAATTTTTTTTTGGTCCTAAATGACAAAAGAAAAGATCATTGTAAAAAAAATGTGAAAAATATACACACAGAGAGGAAGTTAAAAATCATTGGATCCCTCTCCCTTCCTCTCTGTAAAAAATCAATAAAATATATTTTTAAAAATCATTGGGAATGGTTAGTAACATCTCAGCGGAGGAGAAAGGGTTTGAAAAAGTCCCTCCTCTGTGGTGCAGAATCTGGTATTTTTTTTTTAAGATGTTGGGATAAAATAATACCAAAATAAACTCAAGGGGGAAAAGAGGAAGCCATTCTGCACAAATACTAGAACTGAGACCACTTCCTTCTCAAGTGGGTACATCCTCCACTGTGAGCAAGGACAGGATCTTCAAGGTAGGAAGTAGAAACAAGACGAATATTCCTTAGGAATTCTGGGCTGGCTTACATAGCAACAGACCTAGGAGCTCCCCGAGTCCGGATACACAGCAGAGAGCATTCACGCCCAGGTTCCAGGGGACAGGAGGGGGGGGGGGGGGGGGGTGTGGGGGCCCAGCGCTCGCCCGGACCCTGGACTGCAGTCTGGGCTCTGCAATTGATTAACTCTGTGACCTTGGGAAGGTGACGGTCTCTCTGAGGTCCCCTCTCTAAAACTCGCAGAGTGATATTAAGGCAACGTGCCTGTAAAATCCTTTTAACAGAACCAGGGGGCACAGTTCCAAGCTTTTCTGTATTGTCTGGATCAAAACATTGCTTCCTTGTTGTCGACATTATTTATCTCCATGGATTTCCAGCTGTTTGTGAAGGCGAAATAAGCTGCTTCCAATGGGCCTATTCAGGAACTTTGATGGTTTAACCTCGTGCATTTCTCCAAAGTCATGTGTTGAGAAATAGGTCCCCAGAAATATGCTTCCTCAGCCTGAAAGAGAGGAGGTGACGCTGTCCTGAGGCTAAAGCCACCTCCCTCGAAGGTATGTTTGGTTTTTTAATTTTATTTTTCAATTACAGTTTACTTTCCATAGTCACCTCGCTCACAGTTTCTTCCTAACCCACGCATGTGCTGGCTGCCTTTGGACACGGATAAATGTGTCCTCTTCACAAATACTTAAGTGCTCTTGATAAACGGATCAAGAAGTTGGTATTTCCATGCCAAACACATCCTCATCTGTACCCCATCTCTGGCCAAATTTGGGCTCTGGCCCTGAATGTGCAACGTCTCCAAAAAACACGCCTGCCTATCTGGGAGCCCACACCCTTTTTGCTGTCCCACATGAAACCTGGCGGCGGGCCAAGGGTATGGCCAAAGAGTGGCTGTGCCAGAGCGAATTAATCACTGCCCCCTCCCCCCAGGAAGGGACAGAGCCCCCCCTCCTGGGGGCGCTGCTGAGCCCGACACCCTGCTGGATATCCCTCAGGGCATCAGGAGTCTGTTCAATTCCTCCAGCTACTGATTGGCTTCTCTGAGCCTGCTTTTGGCACAGGTTGGAGATGAGGAGGGAAAAAAATGGTGTAAGCAAGTTTCGAAATCTTAGATCATTTCATGAATGACTCAGTGTTTCCTTCTGGAAAAGTGCAATAATGGGCTTTCATTAATAACTTAGCTCTGAAAAGAGGCTCTACACATGGAGGAGCCTTGGTGTTCTCTGAACCTGGCGTCCTCCCTCCAGCCTCCATTTTTCTGGCCTCCCCAGGAATGTTATTCACTTGATAATGGGGGTTTGTTGAAAAATAACCTGTCATAGACTTCCTCCTTCAGGCTTCCTGTTCTTTCTGAGAAAAGCACCGAGGTTGTCTCTTTCTTTCTCTTTTCTTTTTCTATTTAAAAATATTCAAAATATAATGTATCAAATTGACACAACCTTAAACTCACACAATATAAACCAATTACATTTTAATAAGAGACTAGAAGAGAATAGCCTGGTATTTATTTATTTCTAAAATGAGAATGTCATACAGTGGATTGCTTTAGTGTGTGAAATACATAACTAAATATGTTTCAAATATTTAATTTGGCTACATTTCAATTTTAGAATTAAAAGGAAAAAAAACAACAACAAGAAAAACAAATAAGAGCTCTGTGTCTTCCTGCCTCTGCACATCAACAGCCCTAAGTTTTGATACAGAAGAAAGACATCCAGGCTTCCGGGCCGGGGACTCCAGCTCGAGCCTTAAACCCAGAGGACGTCTCCAATGACTCATTACTGGAATAAATGTTGCTAATGTGAAAGGTATGCAAATAGAGCTTAAACGGGTGAAGGAAGACGCTGCAATCCGATAAATAACATCCAGAATGTTACTGTGGTTACGATGGACTCTATTTGCATACAGGCTTATCTTGTTTTTAAAGCAGGAGGGGTGGGGGAAAAAGGAGGAGGAAGAGAAAAATCCCAACTTTCGCCTCCTGTTCTCAAAGTACAATCTCTGAAGAAGGCCTGGTCTTTCAAGCCATGTTAACCAGCAAGAAATGCTTTGTGTGGCAGAATCCAAAACACATCCAACACATTTGCTAGTATGTAGAATGCAAACACGGGCTAGCCTCAGGTCATCTTACTGAGAGAATTGCACAATCAAACTTTTTGTCATCCAGGGTGGTGTGCTGGGTCAGGACTGATCTGTCACTACTCCGGTTTCAGGAGTGGCCCTGCCCGGTGGCTGGACTCATCACTAGTGGGTCCCTGGCTCCTCTTCCAAGTCAGACTGAGAGAGAATGAAATAGAGAGAGAGGGAGAGAGAGAGAGAGAGAGAGAGAGAGAGAGGCGCCCCATAGTAGATCCTGAGCTCTATCTCAAATTACAGATCTTGCAGCACCGAGTCCTGTGAATGAAAGCCAGAATGACTCGTCATTCGGGAGGAGAGCTCACACTGCTCGTCTTATTTATGTCTGTGTAGGCATGTATTTGCCCATGTTGGGCTCTGGAAAAAGCCGTGCTTCCTTACCATTGCTCATCCATGTAAGGTGGACATAGTTCTAGGAAACAGATGAGCAAAGTCCACACTGACTCAGAAAGAGAATGGATTTGAATAAATGCTTCAGAAAATGTCTACATTAGTCACACACACGTAGATAGGCAAGCTCACGGGAGGCAGGGGCCCTGCAGAAGCCCCCCTGTGGCACCCACCAGGCAGCGTCTCCAGCCCCTAGTTCAGCATCTTAAGAAGGAGGGGGAGCCCTGGCCAGGTAGTTCAGTTGGTTAGAGCCCAGTCAGATATGCCAAGGTTTCGGGTTCCATCTCTAGTCTGGACATATACAAGAAGTAACCAATGAACGCATAACAAATCAATGTCTGTCTGTCTGTCTGTCATTCTCTCTCTCTCTCTCTCTCTCTCTCTCTCTCTCTCCTTCCTCTCTTTCTATAAAATCAATAAAAGAAAGAAAGAAAGAAAAAGATCAATGTGGGAAGAGTCCAGAGAATTCATGAAATACACTCAAAACCATTCAAATGCTATAAAGATTCGTTTCATAAGTATCTTCAGTGTTTTCTTTTATATGGGTATTTAATCTAATTTTGGGACCATTTGTCAAGGTGAAGCAGGTTTCCTATTTAGAGTTCCTGTGCACCCCCGCCCCCATCCTGGCTCCCCAAATAAAGTTGGATTCTGAATTGGAAAGTGAGACAAGGGAGGAGTGATAAGAAGCGGGTGTACTGACAGAGAGAGGTGGCTTATTTTAATGAGCTTGGTCCCTTAAGATTATCATACATACTGGTACACATGCATTAGTGTACTTAAAAATCACAGCTTTATATGTGTTTTTTATTTTTTTATTTTTTTTTATATTTTATTGATTTTTTTACAGAGAGGAAGGGAGAGAGAGATAGAGAGTTAGAAACATCGATGAGAGAGAAACATCGATCAGCTGCCTTCTCCACATCTACTGGGGATGTGCCCGCAACCCAGGTACATGCCCTTGACCGGAATCAAACCCGGGACCTTTCAGTCCGCAGGCCGACGCTCTATCCACTGAGCCAAACCGATTTTGGCTATATGTGTTTTTTAAAAGAAGTTAATGCCTGCTTCTGGTATCCAATTCAAGAGATACAAAGGGGACACAGAAAAAGCTAGTCCTCCCCTCCCCACCCCACCCCTTTGTCCCCCTGGTTCCCAGCCTCTCAGGTCCTCTCCCTAGAGGTCACCACTAAGACCAGAGGGAAGATTTTTTTAAAGGAGATAATTATCCTGTCAACTTGGTTTTCCTTTATAATGTGAATACATTTTTGTAGTCTTTATTCCTGGATAATTCCCTCTGAAATACCCTAAGATACAGGAGGATTAAAAAAAAAAAAAGAGGTTTGGGGTATGACAGTCTTTACCTGTGAGGGTTTTAATTCAACTGTGAAACATTTTTTGTTTTTCTGCCCCATCCTACTTGACCAGAGGAGTTGCGTGAGGGTGGCGAGGGGAGATGGGCAGCCTGTTCAGCATCTGTAGTCTCTAAATTTGTATAAGAGAAAGAAAACAAGACATGATTGAAGAAGCAAACATTTTTAACACCCGAGGAAAATCATCATTGGAAAAGATCAGGTGAAAAAGCAGGATGCTACCAAGTACTAAGCCATCTTTCAAGAGCTGCAAGCAGCACTGGCGGGGTAGCTCAGCTGGTTAGAGCATCGAACTGATACCCCAAGGTTCAAGCCCTGGTCAGGGCACATATGGGGGTCAATCAATGGATGCATGAATAAATGGGACAACAAATTGATGTTTCTCTCTCTCCCCTTGCCTCTCTTTCTAAATCAATAAATAAAAAAATAAAGCTGCGCCCTGACCGGTTTGGCTCAGTGGATGGTGCGTCGGCCTGCGGACTGAAGGGTCCCAGGTTCGATTCCGGTCAAGGGCATGTACCTTGGTTGTGGGCACGTCCCCGGTGGGGGGTGTGCAGGAGGCAGCTGGATCGATGTTTCTCTCTCATCAATGTTTCTAACTCTCTATCCCTCTCCTTTCCTCTCTGTAAAAAAATATCAATAAAATATATTTTTTAAAAAAAAATAAATAAATAAAGCTGCAAGCAAACACCATCATGGCAATGGCAGTTATTTCTGTTTCTGAGTGTTGTATGTTGGCCCTATGGGTGATTTCTGTAAGTTTCAAACTTTGTATAATAAACAATAAGGATTTCTAGTCATAAAGATAAAGAAGTACTTTTTAAGGTTTATACATTGCATACTAGACTGCATTCTCTGGCCTTTTCTACGGATATTGCCAACTTTGAGAATTCTTATACTTAATATATGGCAGGTACATAGGCCTAATAACAACATTCTTCTACTTTTTGCTCCGTTATCCTGAATTACTCTGATTTATGTACTGTGGCATCTACTATGTTCTACTTAAATTTGTTCAACAAACATTTAAATAGAGTTTAACCAATAATACCTATAGAATTTCCATGCCTATCCCACAGTTTGGGAAATGGTACTTTTAATTTTATGCAGGAAATTCTGTACCAGTTCAATACATTTAAATTAAACTTGAATATTGAGGGTCTGATTGATTTGTTTTTATTTACTTTAAATATATTTTTATTGATTTCAGAGAGATAGAATGATGAGAGAGAATCATTGATCGGCTGTCTCCTGCACGCCCCCCACTAGGGATTGAGCCTGCAACTCGGGCATGTGCCCTCGACCAGAATCAAACCCGGGACCTTCAGTCCACAGGCCGACGCTCTATCCACTGAGTCAAACCAGCCAGGGCTGATTGGATTTTTTAGTGGGTGCATTTTGCCACCTACAAAAAGCCTGAGAATGGACCACAGACACTATCAATATTCTACAAACTCCCCTGGCAGCAGCCACTTGACTTAATCAGCTTAATAATTCATTAACACTTGTAATATTACTTTTTCAATTGTATGCTGTGTGTACTTAAAAGTAAAAAGGACAAAAATAAGTTTGAGGGGGAAAACATTTTAATTGTTTTCAAATGTTCCAATAAAACTGAAACGCATACACTCTTGCTCAAGAATGTCCTTGCCAGATTATTACATACTTGCTTGCCAAATCTCTCTAGCTTTCTCCTATTTTCTTAATCTTAGGAACTATAGACAATATTAAGGGTTGCTGGCTGGTCAGAATACATAAATGCTTCCAAAAGGCTTTTAAATGTTCAAATGTCATAGGAAGGAATGGGAAAAAAAATCAGATCTCCACTCTTAAAAACAATTAAAAGTTTATGAGTCAGAAAATAGCAAAATAATCTTAAACTCCCAAGAACAAAGTATTTTTTTTTTGCATTTATGTTTAAATAACCATTTTGTTATCTTCAACTGTAGTTCCTGCTGAGAACATCCCAATAAACGGCCAGTCTCTGTGACTCAGGAAATACTCTAACTTCTGATCCACTGATAGGAGAAGAAATATCACCACGGCCAGGAGGTCTCGCAGGTCACTATCTAACAGACGGTGGCACCAGCGCAGGCCCAGCTCCGTGATGAGGGAGTGGTGGTTGTGCCCCAGCCATGACGCATCTGCTAAGATTATTTCAGGCCATTGAATGACACCAGGTGGGCATCCTGCACGCTGGGTTCTGTATGAAAGAAAAGCGTGTCCTGTGTTCAACGTCGAAGCTTTGAATGATTACAGGGTAAAATGCCAGCTTTTTCTGATGAATTTGCAATATTTTGCCACATACTTGAAAACGAATATAGACAAAACATCTTTAATAACTTGGAAAAGTAAAGTGAAGAGCAGACATTGTTTTCTAATATACAGAAGTGGAAGGCAACAAAATGTTAGAGTAAATTTAAATATCATTTTTGTCTCAAGCGAAACTCTGTTTGATATGAATACCATCCTCCAAATATTCATAAGAACAATGTTATTTCAATCTTGATTTCTTCGAAGGTAAAAGAAAACTCAGCTCCTTGGGTTCAGGATTAGACCTTACAATGTACTGTTTTTATTTTTATTTTTGAAACAGCATAGATTTTATTATTTATTTATTATTTTTTTCCCATCACCATTTATCTAAACCTCTATGTCCTCTTCCACTTCCACCACCCTCCTCCTCCTGTACTGTGTTTATAAACAGTATTTTAAAGAAAAACAGCAACTATGACATCTGTTTGTCTCCAGAAAGACAACATCCTAGCCCTAGCTGTTTGGCTCAGTGGATAAAGTGCCGGCCCAGGCCCAAGGACTGAAGGATTTTGGGTTCGATTCTGGTCAAGGAAGGTCAAGGACACATACCTCAGTTGTAGGCTCCATCCCCACCCCAATCAGGGAGCATGTGGGAGGTAACCAATTCATGTGTTGCTTTCACATAGATGTTTCTCTTTGTCTCTCCCCCTCCCTTCCACTCTCTCTAAAAAATATCCTTGGGTGAGGATTAACAACAACAACAAAAAGAATAAATCTCATTAAAAAAAAAAAAGACAATATCGTAGTCATAGGGCACCTTTCATGCACCCTCATAGTATCTTATGATATAAGGTGGGAGTGGGGAAACTGAGTCAGGGTTAGAATCAAATTGTTGCTCTTACATGACCCACGATCACCAAAAGCCCAAGGTTTATTTAATTTAAGATGCACCCATTGCTCTGGACTCAACTTGACATAATTGTTATTTTAAGTAAATGTACTTCCTCCTCCTCCTCCTCCTCCTCCTCCTCCTCCTTCTTCTTCTTCTTCTATAAACGTATTTTAAAAAATATTTCTCATCATAATTATCTCTAGTGGTAGAAGTAATTCATTACTCTCAGGGATCAGAAGGAAAGGCTTTCATTCCTAAGAGATCCAATGAAGGGGTGGTCTATCCCACTAAACAGCTTCAGACATTCACAAATGCCAGGAGATATAATCAGAAGAAATAAAATTCCTAAGTAGACCTTCTTTGCTCCTTCTGAGACACCTGAGAAGGCAGGTTTGCCACTAAGGCGAACACATGTGCTTTCTGTTGGGGTTTAAGACTGTGAGCTTTTCTTATCTATCCTCTTATTTACAGCTGAAGTAATTAATTAAAAACAAAATATCAAGCTATCAACCTGGTGGTCAAAGAAGAGAAGAATTCTTTGAGAAGACATAGTTTAGGAAAGAAATAACTGCCCTGGCTGGGTGGCTCAGTTCGTTAGAGTGTTGTCAGATATGCCAATTTTCAGGTTTGATCCCAGGTCAGGGCACATACAAAAATCAACCAATGAATGCATAATTAAGTGGAACAACAAATTTTTCTCTCTTCTCTCCCTCTCTTTCAAATCAATAAATAAACATAAAAAATGGGGGGGAGGTGCCCTGCAGGCATGGCCCAGTGTTTGAGCCTTGACCTATGAACCAGGAGGTTATGGTTTGATTCCCCGTCAGGGCACCTTCCCAGGTTTCCGGCTCGATCCCCAGTAGGGGGCGTGCAGGAGGCAGCTGATCAATGATTCTCACTGATGTTTCTCTTTCCCTCTCCCTCTCTCTGGAATCAATTAAAATACATATATCTTTAAAAAATTATTGTTTTTTATATTAAAATTTTTTTTAAGGAAGAAATATCTAAAAGGGAAAAATGGGATAATGCATTGTAGCACAGACTGAGTGAGGATCCCTCAAAGTGCAAAAATAATGTTTTCCAAAGATTTTTTTTGTCTGTCAAATCACCTGCTTGGAGTTATTTTACATTTCTTTAAAACCTCCAAGTTCAAAGTAAATAATTGTTAATAAGGGTTAAATACAATCTCTTTAAAATCTAATCTTTTAAAAATCCAATCTTTTTAAAATCCAATCTTTTTTTTTTTTTTAATATATTTCATTGATTTCTTACAGAGAGGAAGGGAGAGAAATAGAGAGTTAGAAACATCGATGAGAGAGAAACATCGATCAGCTGCCTCCTGCACATCTCCTACTGGGGATATGCCCGCAACCAAGGTACATGCCCTTGACCGGAATCGAACCTGGGACCTTTCAGTCTGCAGGCCGACGCTCTATCCACTGAGCCAAACCGGTTTCGGCTAAAATCCAATCTTTACACGGAGAATGTTTCCTGAGAATCTGACATTTCAGTTAAGGTTGCAATCTTGTCAAAGATGATCAAAAACATCACATTGGAATATTGTGACCCTGTTTAGAAATCTTGCATCCTGTATGAATTCTGCTAGAGAACTTGAGTACAAATTGGGAACTTAATTTAAGGTAATTCATACTAAAAAAGAAACTTCTGGCCTGGTATGCTACTTTGAATCTTTGGTCTATTAATAATGAAGAGAACTATTTTATTGTTTTTTTTATTTTTAAAATATATTTTTATTGATTTTTAGAGAGGAAGGGAGAGGACTAAAGAGATAGAAACATCAGTGAGAGAAACATTGATTGGCTGCCTCCTGCACGTCCCTTACTGGGGATTAGGCCTGCAAACTGGGCATGTGTCCTGACCAGGAATTGAACCAGTGACCCTTGGTTCATGGGTCGATGCCCAACCACTGAGCACACTGGCCGGGAGAGAACTGTATTTTTAAGTTAGGGAAGCGTTCATTTATGCTGCTCCCAACTGTGACCCCAGTATCCGCGACCCCAGAGTGTCCACGAAGTCCCAAAACAAAGAATATGCATAAGGTCACCAGGACATCTTCAATCTGCAAAAATGAGACTACAGTGGAACAGAGTCTCATAGAATAAAATAGGATGAAATAAAAAACAAAGTAAAGCAGTTTAATAAAACAAATTAAATAACACTATGCAGATTTCCAGACGTTATGGAAATCCTCTACTGAGCTCTGAGCTCGTGGGGTGTGCCGGGCCAGCTGAGTAGCTGGATGAAATGGGAAACTCCACGCAGGAAGTGCTGCTGGTGCTAATTAAGGAATGTGGAACCCTTCCTTCTGAGTCAGCTGGGCGGTATGTGGGACTCTGTGCTGCTTACATGAGGATTGCAGGCGACTTTAGAAAGAAAACCAGAATATCTTGCCACTTAACATTTAAGAGGCAAGACGTGGTGTGTGTGTGTGTGTGTGTGTGTGTGTGTGTGTTTAAATGGTTCCTAATCTTTAAAATGGCTCGTTGCAGCTGGCCTTTTATCAGCTGATTGTATTCCAGCATCATCTCCTCCTCGGATGGCACGGAGCTATCCCATAGAATAGATATGGGCCATTTACGAGCTCACATTTTCAGGTACACAGCCTTATCACAGCATTCTGACGATTCACTACTCTTACACAGCAATAAAAACATCTCTGTCAGCCCTTATTTTTAATTTCTTTTTGTAAAAAAAAAAATCAAGTTAATTTCATTTATTTCAAATGTAATACAGGCACAGTATAAAGACATAATTCAAGAAAAAGAGGAGATAGGAAAAGGTGGTGCAGATCTCATAATTAAAAGACAACCATTTAAAATTTTGTATATGTGGCCACTAGCCATATATGGCTATTAAAAAAAACCTACATACAATTTTTAAAAAAATTAAATCTTTATTGTTGAAAGTATTACATATATCCCCATTCCCCCCATTGACCCCTTCCAGCCCACCCCTGCCTACCTAAAACTTTTGAAAGGTACACAAAAGTAGAGAGAATAATAATAAAATGAACCCTCATCTCCAACACCCAGTTCTGCAGTTTCAATTTGTTAAGCATATTTGCTTCAATTCTTGTTTTTCAAAATTTGTTAAAGTATTACAAATTCCAACATATTATGTCATTCTCCTAAATGTCTCAAAAAATACATATACTTTTTCTAATAACCCATAATGCCACTATCACAGCTAATGAGTGTTCTCAGCAGGTCCATACTAAAATTTCCCTGATAAGAAAACAAGTTTAAAATTTTAATGTGTACCTATATCCTCCCCTTTTGCTTACTAAAAAAAAAATATAGTTTTTTAAAAAATACGATTTTGCATCTTGATTTTTTTTTTCAGTTTGATATAACTATTTCCCAATAGCATATTTTTCAAAACTTTCTAATTGCGAAATGGCTGTGTGCAAGTGTGTGTGTCAAGTTGGGCGATGAGTTATTCCTCTCTTGGTCTGCTTCCTCGTATATATGGAGCGAGTGTGTGTGTTTTTCTGCTTCTCACAGTAAAATTGTTGCCATGAATATCTTTGTTCATAACACCTCTCCTTGGTCCAGGAGTGTTATTGCTGCACCCAAATGTATGAACACGGCCAGGCCCTTGACTCGTCTCCCCGAGTTGTTTACAAAAGGACTGTACCAATTTACACTTCCACTTACAAAGGATGAGAGCGCCGCTATTACAGTGTTTAAAGGCAGCGCTTTTCAGAGCTCGTATACAATCATTGGCTAGGGCTGGCTTATGTTTGTAACCATCTCAGAATAAATAAAGACACATTTTCCTCTAGCCCTGCAAACACGGCATGCGCAGACGGCCAAACAACCGCAAACTAACTTTGATTAGAAGAGAAACCGGTCTATTTGAAAATGTGGTAATGAGATAGTTTCCACCCCCCGGGAAGCCGTCCTGGCGGGGGAGGGGCGCTGCGTTCCTTCTGGCCTCTCTTCCCATCCTCGAGAAGGTAGAAATGAACAGGTCAGCGTTCTCTTCGTTTACTTTGCGATTTTTATTCTTCTTTATTTTTTTAAAGCTGGGTATTTTATTTCCTTCCATCTGGCTGGGTTGAGGATGCAGAAATACGGTTGAAAACTCGCAGAAAACTTTGGTGGCAGGCGTTTCCTGTAAACGCAGCCCCACGGTACTGGGTAACAGAGGATTAAGGCAGAGCCATTTTAGCTTCGAGTCCAAATTCTACTCTGTTTCCTTGGGGACACGTTGTTCTTATTTGTTGACTTCAAATAAAATCGCCCCAGTCACTTTTTATTTCGGTGCATAAAATTCTTATTTTCTTTAAAGAATAGAGCATATCAGTTACAAATCCTGGTAGAAAATTCAGTTGTATGGGGCTTGAGAAGTTTATGTGACAGATTTGTGTGTGTGTGTGTGTTTTGGAGTCAGGGAGAAAGAAAAAAACTCATTGCTGTGGTGTTTATGGGGGAGAAACAAAAAGAGGAACCTGATAAGAAAATATTTAGCAGGATGGTCTTTAAAAGCCCAACATCTGAATCTTTATTTTCTTTTTCTTTCTTTCTCTCTTTTTTGGGGGAGGTGAGGTGGGAGGGAAGTTCAGGAAAGATGGTCCTGTTATTCTCATTTGCTTTTCACTGTTTTCACCCCACTCGGAGGCTCAAGTCCTTCCTCAAAGCAAGTGGGGACAAAACATAATCTCATAAAATATTTTTAAGAGAGAGCATGCAGGCGTGGTATGTTAAATACATATATACTATATATTAATATATAAAAATAATTATGTATAATATATATTGTATATATGTCAACAGAATGGGCTAACCACATTTTTTAAAGAGTCAAAGACTGCGGAGGGATTTGGTTAAGCTGAGGGTGTTTTAGAATAGGGACAGACACAGGGGGAAGAGTAATGGCTAATGTCATTTTGACTGGCGTTTATTGAGTGATCGCCACAGGCCAGGCAGTTTTAAGATTTCATCACAATTAGCTCATTTAATGCTCAAAAGTGCCCCATGTGCTGGGCGGCCGTGTTATTCCCAGTTTACAGGTGAGGCCCAGAGGAGGGGTCACTGGGCTGAGGTCCCCCGGGAGCGGAGCACTTGGATTCAGCCAGGTTCTGGGGCTGTTTCACTCAGTTCTGGTTTCTGGGACAAACCTGCTGTGTTGGCGGGGGGAGCTGCTGGGCCAAAGCCCCTCAGCTGAGAGTGGAGTGGAGTGGTGAGGTAGGGTAGCTCTGGGTCAGCTATTGAAATGAGGGCAGCTGAGCTTGGGTCTGGACTCATGATTTGTTGATCACTTTAGCCAATTAAGGGCGTGGCTCTGACTTGAATCTCTTCCCCAGCATTTCCCCCCAATCCCAGCATCCTCTCTGAGGGCGTGGCTGGAGAGGGCACACTATATTCCTGAGACTTGGAGCTCATCCAGTTCACTCTCGGGTCTCGCTTGGAGAGGGTGCCCATCGGACTCCCGAAGACCGGCGGTCTCCCAGCCCCCTGAGGATCCCCCAGGTCCTGGTATGTTCCGTGCTTTGTCTACATTTGTTGGTCTATGACTGCGAGTTATTCACGTTCTGGAGCAGACAAATCTGGGTCCAAATACGACTGTCTCTCTTGCCCGCAATGAACACACTCGCTTCTCTTTCCCAGCCGGGGAGTGAGGACCCCGCTGGGCCCGGCGGTGGTGAAAAACAGACCAGGCTGTGCAGGCCTGCGGGCTTCTGCCTGTGGGCAATGGTCTTCGTAATAATAGCATGTCTTCGTTGCGTGCTTGCTATGTGCCTAATTCCCCTGGAGAATTTTACAAGTGAGGACTTGTTTATTCCATCCAAATATACTTGTTGGGCAATGCAATTGCCTCCATCTGTAAAATGGGACACAGAGGCAAAGGGAGCCCAAGGGAGGTGGCAGAGGCCGCAAGCCCAGAGTCTTGGTTTGAACCCCGAAAGCCAGATCCAGGAGCTCACTCCCTGTATCGCCACTCAGGCACAGCTTTCTCATCTGGGTAATGGGTACTGAGTCTGCCTAGGTATCCAGAAATGGTGCCTATCATAAGTATGTAACCAATGTTAGCTGTTAGTATTCTCTATTCTCCTAACCACTTAGTATAGATAAGAATGGCATGAGTCAGCATGGGCTACTAGATCAGGCTAGAAATCCACTTTATTCTTGTTCTAGAACCTCAAGGAAGTTAGAGAAGTTGGTAAGTCAGAAAGCAGGTTAACCCCTGATGGCTACCATTTCCTCATCTGCCCAACGAATTACATATACAGGTTATTAGGAGAACTAAATCACACTATGATTGGATCAATTGCATGTGGAGTCAAGACTGACACATAGCAGGGGCTCAATAAATTGTATTACTAACCCCCTTTTCTTATTCTTACCTCTTCTTACTTTTACTATGATCGCTGTTGTTGTAAAAGTAAACCAAAAATATGAACACACTTAAATATCCGAATGATTTCAGCAGAGGGGATTATCAGCATTGCTCTTGTAGGCGTATCCTTGGTTTTATCAGTCTGTTTAATAAGCCTCTTAATATTTGAGCCAGGTCATTATTCCTCTGCTCAGACCATTACTATGACTTTCAGGTTTATTCACAGTAAAATGTGGTCTTTTTTTTTTTGTCCTTTTATTATTATTACTTTAAATTGAATTTATTGGGGTGACATTGGTTAATAAAACTATATAGGTTTCAGGTGTACAATTCTACAGCACATTATCTGTATATTGTATTGTGTTTACCACTCCAAGTCAAGTCTCCTTCTGTCACCATTTATCCCCCCTCTATCCTGTTCTATCTCCCCCCCCCCCCCCTTAAAATCTGGTCTTTACAATAACCCAACAACCCCATCTCAATTTTCCGACTTGTCTCCTCTTCTTGTTTTTTTTTTTTTTCAATTAGCAATAATCGCGCCTTGGATAAACCTCAGTGGCACTGCGCAAAGCTTTGTCTCCTCCTCTTACTCCACACAAGCCACAACAGCATGCTGGCTTCCTTGCTGTTCCCTGAGCCACTGGGCACATTGCCTCCAGGTCTTTGCATGTCAGTGCCTTAGCCTGGAATGCCCTTTCCCCAGCACTCCGCATGGCTCTCACTGTTCCCCCTTCAGGTCTGGATCTGTGTCTTCACCTGTGCAGTCTTCCTGGACTAGCCCATTTAACATCACCCCCACCTCCTCCTTCTACTCTCTTCACGAAGGTAAGTAACAGCACATACCCTTCAGCCATATGCCCCAAGGCACCTAAGGCGATAGGCTCTTATTTTCCTCCATAGCATTAACATTTGATACACGATAATCTCGTTTAATACACTATGTTAACTCCACCAGGATAGGGTTGCTTTCCTGCTCTGCTGCATCCCCCGGCACCTAGAACAGTGGCTGGTCCATGGAAGGTGCTTAGTAAATATTGGATGAGTGAGAAAGTAAGTGAATGAGTGGATGGCAGAATCCAGGGGCATGTTTATTTAATTAAACAGAACAGCTGTGTATTGGGACACTTCCTGTGTTCGGCCATATTCCACAATGTGAAGGAAATGGGCCCTCCCTTTGAGGGGCCTGCAATCTAGTCAGCTGGTAGGACGAGCGCACATCCAGGTCGGGGCATAACCCAGTAAATGTCCTAAAGGAGACACTGAACAAAGGGTAACTGACCAAAGAGACAGTGAGGGCACTGGGAGTGGGCCTGGGAGCTGGCAGGAGGGGTGCAGACTGATTTTGGCACATACATGGCATGTGGTTTAGGGAGAGTCAGTGTGGCGGAGGAAGGGGGGTCAGGCAGCGGGCACAGAGCAAGGAGATGGGTAAGCAGAGTGGTTCTCGAGGGTTTATCTGAAGCTTAGTATATGGAAATCCTCAACATTTTATTCCCCAGGGCGTTGAACGGTTTGGGATTCTGTTAATTTAGAAAAAGTTTATTTCTTGATTTTAATGAGAGAGAGAGAAAGAATAATCAGTTCATTGTTCCATTTATTGATGCATTCATTGGTTGATTTTTGTATGTGCTATGTGCTCTGACCCAGTGGGACCAGCAATCTTGTATTGGGACAGTCTTCAACCAACTCTACTCCCACAGGGCCATTTTTAAGCCCCACCCCCGCTCCTTCCACACTGTGCCTAGGCCACGCCTCTTCCTGTCCTGGAGGCCCGCCCCTCAGTGGGATTCTATGTTAATAGGCAGCTATGTTTTAATTATACAGGTAAAATATGAATATGTTTTACCAGTAAAAAGATAAAAATATTTAGCCACCACCAAACGGTCCTGGATACTTGCCCACAACTGAGAATCACTTTTGGTAAGGGTCTTCCCAATTTTCATATATTTCCATATTTCTTTCCTTTTTTTTCTTTTTTAAAAATATGTTTGTATTGATTTTAAACAAGAGGAAGGAAGAGGGAGAGAGAAAATTGATGAAAGCCCTAGCTGGTTTGGCTTAGTGGATAGAGCGTCCACCTGCAGACTGAAGGGTCCCGGGTTGATTCTAGTCAAGGGCACATGCTTGGGTTGCCAACTCGATTCCCAGTAGGGGCCCCATAGGAGGCAGCCGATCAATGATTCTCTCTCATCATGGATGCATCTATCTCTCTCTCCCCCTCCCTTCCTCTCTAAAATCAATAAAAATATATTAAAAAAAGAAAATCGACGAGAGAGACTGATCGTCTGCCTCCTATACGCCCCCTATGGGGGACCGAGCTCACAACCTGGGCATGTGCCCTGACTGGGAATTGAACCAGGGACCTCTTGGTGCCTGGGACAATGCTCAACCACTGAGCCAGGCCGGCTGAGCCTTTCTTTCTTTCAATTTATTTGCTTATTTAGGTACAATTGACATATAACTATATTAATGTCAGGTATGTAACATAATTATTTGATATTTATGTATTATGAAATGATCAGCATATATATTTATGTGCATGTAAACATAGGTATGTATTTATGCATAGTATATGTATATACACATACATACCTATATATTATACACACATATACATGTTTTTCTTTTAGAAAATATGTTATGGTGTGTGTGTTTAAACAAAAAATGGTATACCTTTTTGCAGCTTGATTCCTTTTTTTTTAAACTTTTTTTTTATTGCTTAAAATATTACAAAGAATAGTACATTTGTCTCCTTTTTTTTTCCCCTTGACTTTCCCCCAGCCTCCCCTACCCTCCAGTGTCTTGTGTCCATTGGTTGTGCTTATATGCATGCATAAAAGTCTTTTGGTTGATCTCTTATCCCCTCCACCCCCAGCCCTCCCCAGCCTTCCTGCTGTAGTTTGACAGTCTTTTTAATGCTACTCTGCCTCTTGATTCCTTTTTAAAACTTTTTATTTAACGATGTCTTGGTGATTTAGCCACATGGGTACATGTGGCCTTACTTCATTCTTCCCAGGGCTGTCTATTATGTTTGGAGATACCATAGTTTATGTGGCCATTTTCCTTTGATGGATATGTAGGTGGTTTCTAATTTTTCACTATTATAAATAAACAGTGCTGCAGTGAACATCCTTGCGTCCCTGAGGGGTTATTTATTACTCTAGAGTAGGCATTATGATTATATGCTTCTCTATTTATTTATGCTTTAATTTGTTTAATGCCTATTTCTCCTATTAAAACCTAAGTTCCACAAGGACAGAAATACAATTTGTTTTGTACCTCACTCTTTAATTACTACCTTAGTCAAGTGCCTGGGACAAAGGAGTCCTCAGTAAATATTTATGGAGTGAATTGGTGAAAATGTTGGCTGGGGTCACGGGGTGGTTTTGCATCCTGAGAGGAGGGAACAGTGACTTGTGTTGGCACAAGGTGAGATCTTGGCACAGGGCAGCAGCAGGTGGCTACTAGGGGGGTTAGGAAGAAGCGTTCTGGGCTAGGAGGAAGACCGGGCCAGGCGGCCTGGCGATGAGATTCCTGTACTGACCAGGAAACCGGAAACAAGGAACAGGAAGGAAAGGGTGCAGTTGAGAGCTCTTGGGATGGTAGGATCTGTAAGATGTGCTAATTAATTGACTAGCTCTGATGGAAAGGTAGGTGTGGAGGGTTAAAACCTAGTTTAGGACACTCATTTTTTAAACATCTATTGCCTCCCACTTCTATGCAAAAAACACTGCTAATTGCTCTCGGGACATGAGTTTGCACAGCCTTTCTCCCCTCCCCTCCAAGAGGAGTTGCAGTCTATTGGGGAAGATGGACAAATGCACAGGTACAGCAGGCATGCAGGGAGCGACTGGGTGGGAGGGGACCCGACCTGGGCCACACCAAGTGGACTCTTGCTGTTCCAGAAATGGGCGGGGGGGAGGATCTTCCCCTGGCCCCAGAGCCACACACGCCGACTGGTGGGGTGTCCAGAAATGTGTGTCAGCGTACATTTTTAGAAATTAAGGACATTTAGGTTAGTGACAGAGCTGAGGGTCGGCCTCCGTGTAGTCTGGAAGACAGGACACGCACGAGGCCTGGGCCCTCAGGCAGGCTACTCCACCATCTGGTGCCGCAGTTTCACCTTTTTAAAGAAGGGCAGTAACAACAAAAAGGGCGGAGATGGATAAGATTGCAGCGAGCCCAGTGACAGGTGTCCCTACCAGTGACATTTCTGATTCTGTGGCCGTGCCCTGGACGCGAGGACAGGAAGCTGTCCATTGAGGTAAAGGACTGCGGGTCTCAGTGTTCATGCCTCTTTGTGTAGCCAGGAGGAGATCACTGAGGAAATAATCTGTTGAGGAAGAAACCCTTCAAGTTTAATAGTTCTCGTGGTTTTACTTCCATTTCCTTTCAGTGGCTTCCCGGGTGCCCTTGGAGTAAAATCCAGTCTTCACAGGCCAGGGGATCCTGCCAGCCACGCTCTCAGAAATTCTGTCCTGATCCTCAGAGACATTGGGAGTTTTAGGCAGGGCCCTAATGTACTCAGGTTTGACTTTTGAAAAGCTCAGTGTGACAGATCTATGATTTCTGCTGGAAAGGTAGTTCTTTGAACGTGGAGTTCACGTCCTTCCAGCTGAATCCCTGGTATTGGGGAAAATGCCAGGCACATCATGGAGTCGGCGTGCATTCTATTGATTGAATGCATGCCTCGCCTCTCTGCCTTTAAAGCAAGACTTAAACTAGCCATTTGGGCCCGGCCAGGGTGGCTCAGTGGTTGAGCGTCGACCTATGAACCAGAAGGTCACGGTTCGATTCCCAGTCAGGGCACCATGGCCGGGATTCGGGCTCGATCCCCAGTAAGGGGGTGTGCAGGAGGCAGCCAATCAATGATTCTCTCTCATCATTGATGTTTCTATCTCTCCCTCTTCTTCTCCCTTCCTCTCTGAAATCAAATAAAAATATTTAAAAAACAAAAAACAACAACTAGCCATTTGGTTGTGTTAGGAGGAGGATGTAATGAGATAATGGAGATTACCTCATGCCTGGCACAGGGTAACCATTTACTCATTTTTCATCCAGTATTTAATGAACATCTACTATGTACCAGGCATGGTTCAAGATTCTGGGGACACAGATGGGGTGTGGGGGTGAGGCTTGGCTAGTGTCTGCACAGGAAAGGAAACCCTGTGGTGAAGGGTGGTAAGGAGGGGGGGAGGAGATAGGAGCTGAGGTTGGAGACCTAGTGAGGCGGGAGGGAGGAATGGGCTATGAGGGAGGCCCCATATCTGTGGATAAGGACAAGGTTCAGGAGGCAGGTGCTGGATGTAGACTCCTAGCTCTGCTGCTTCTGACCAGTGGGCTTTGGGAGAGCCACTTCATCCCTCTCCCAGGTTCATCTACAAAGATGGAAAAACATAGGCTCTACCTCAGGGGGTTCCCAGGAGTTAGAGTAAATGAGTTACAGAGTAGAGAGCATACGCTGAGGACGAAATAAACGTTAGCGCTTATCAGCCAGCCTCTTGGCGCTGGTCCTGCTTTTGGCAGAGAACTTTTGGAAGTAGCAGGGCTCCATCCCAAGGCAGAGAAATGCAGAAGGCACTCCTGGGTGTGGGTTTGCACAAGTCCCTGCTCTCCATGGAGTTAACAGGCTGACTCGGACCAGAAAGTAAAAGAAAATAAAAATCCTAACCAACCAACTATATTATATAGACAACTTCCTAGGCCATTTATGGCATCGGATTGAGAGAGCTGGGAGAAAAGAGGAAAGTGAGCTCAAAGACTCTCAGTGTTCTTCCTAGTAAACTGCGAAATCTTTCGGGTTCCAGGTCCAATGTCAATAGCATTAGGAGAGCTGACACTTGGGTGCCAGGTATATTCAAAGGCGAGTCCTACACAGCCCTTTGTGGAGTTGATACTCCGTGTAATTGACCATTGATCAACACAGGAGTTGGGGGTGCTCACCCAAGTGCAGTTAAAAATCCAAGTATAACTGCTGATGCCCCCCCTAAACTTAATTACTAATAATAGCTTACTGTTGCCTCGAAGCTTTACTAATAATGTATATAGTCAGGTAACACATATTTTGTATCTCATATGTATTATGGACTGTATTCTTACAATAAAGTTACCTAGAGAAAAAAATACTATTAAGAAAATCATAAGGAAGAGAAAATAGATTTCCAATATTGTTCCAATAGGAAAAAAATCCGTGAAGGTGGATCTGCGCAGTGCAAACGCAACAAGCGTCACCCTAAAATCAACCCTTTGGCTGGTGTGCAACACAGAGCTTCCCTATGCTATGACTTGGGGCAACACAACTATCCAATGAGGCAGGTGATTAGAGATTATCATTCCTATTTTACCGATCAGGAAACTGAGGTCTAACCAGACCCCAGTGACTGGTTAGAAGACCCACATTTTAATTCCCTTCCCATTGGAATGCATTTTGAACACATTGATTGATCACTGCTACAGGCAGACATCATGGAGATACAGCAGAGAACAAGACACAGTGGCATCTATTTTTACGGAGTTTAGTAGGAGGAGGACCGGCAGGAATGAATAAATTACTGGGGTATAATGTGTAGTGAGTATAACCACGTGGGTTTGAGATCTGGGGGTACCTGGCAGGGGTGCGTGATTTAATGTTAGTGGCTAACCCATCTCTCTACCCATTCTTTCTTTGTCAACATTCCATGATACTAAATATCATTAGGGGTGGAGAGTTGTGGGAGGAGGTCTGAGAGTGAAATCTAGAATTCATTACTGGACATCTAAGTGGACATAGAGTAGGAAGTTGGAAATATGTTTTGGGAGTCGAGGTAAAGGCCTGAGTGAGAAAGATATACATTTAGGAGCCTTTTTAGGTCTTCTGAGGCACTGAATGGGATGAAATCACCTAGGGGATAAATGAGACACAGAGAAGGCACCAGCATTGAGTCCTGGGCGTTTTAAAGTCTGGAGGTCAGGGAGAGGAGAAA
>NW_005358435.1:289810-295713 GCF_000412655.1 Myotis brandtii
GAGGGTGCTGGGCGGGGCTGGGGGAAATGAGCAGGCTCCAAATCCAGGGAAGAAGTGTTTCAAGGAGGAGGAAGGGATAGACTCTGTCACGTACAGATGTGGCAAATAAAATGAGGATAGAAAATTGTCTGACATCCTACGGCATCTAGAGATACTAGTAAAAACCAGTTCTCGACACTGTCTTTGCGAGGTCCTGCCTTATTCCCATGCGTTCTGTCCCCCCTCCCTGGGCCCCACACACTGGCCTCCTAGTTCCTTCTGTAAGCAGCTTCCCTTCTGTCCTGAGCCTGCCCACCTTCTGCTCCCCACCTGGCTTCCTGATGGAGGGCCGCTGCTCCTCAGGGAGCCCCCACCCGAAACAGCAGGCACCTTCCCCTCTCCGGTGACCCTGACTTTGCGAATATAACTTTCTGTGTATTGTCTATCTCCCTCCAGAACAGTGATTTTTCCGTCACTGGCAGAATTTTTAAAACCTGCAAAACCTGACTATTTAGTCAGGGGCACTGACCTCTTTTCCCTTAGATTGTCAAACGCACACACACACACACAAACAATAGCCAACACAGTAGCCACCTGGTGTGAATGAATCAAAATGACACCTGTTTTTTGTGGCCACAGAACTGTTTAGCAATTAGTGTTGGTGTGTGCCATGATATGAAAAAGGTTGAAAATCGCTGCTCTAGAAGACAGAATGAAATCCAAAGGGGCAAGAACTTCATTTGTTTGGCTTCCTCTAGGCCAGTGATGGCGAACCTTTTGAGCTCGGCGTGTCAGCATTTTGACAAACCCTAACTTAACTCTGGTGCCGTGTCACATATAGAACTTTTTTGATATTTGCAACCATAGTAAAACAAAGATGTATATTTTTGATATTTATTTTATATATTTAAATGCCATTTAACAAAGAAAAATCAACCAAAAAAAATGAGTTCATAGGTTCGCCATCACTGCTCCAAGCTCTACCTCCCGTGCCTACAACAGTGCCAGGCCCTCCCAAACTCTGGGCTTACAACTTTGCACAGTGTGTCTCATTGAATTCTCCAGTCTTATTTATTCCAGTAATATAAATATAGATGTTTTCTCCAATTTTATTGAGATGCAATTTACATGTGACACTATACGGTTAAACTGTAGAATATGATTTGAGGTATGTGTATGTTGCAAAATCATTATCATAGTAAGTTAACATCCATCATCTCATAGTTTATTCCCTTGTGATGAGAATTTTTTAAAATATATTTTATTGATTTTTTATAGAGAGGAAGGGAGAGGGATAGAGAGTTAGAAACATCGATGAGAAAGAAACATCGATCAGCTGCCTCCTGCACACTCCCCACTGGGGATGTGCCCACAACCAAGGTACATGCCCTTGACCAGAATTGAACCCGGGACCCTTTAGTCCGCAGGCCGATGCTCTATCCACTGAGCCAAACCGGTTAGGGCATGATGAGAATTTAAAAAAAAACACAAATATATTTTTATTGATTTCAGAGAGGAAGGGAAAGGGAGAGATAGAAACAGCAATGATGAGAGAGAATCATTGATTGGCTGCCTCCTGCATGCCCCACAGGGATCGAGCCCACAACCCTAGCATGTGCCCTGACTGGGAATCAAACCATGACCTCCTGGTTCATAGGTCCATGCTCAACCAGTGAGCCGTGCTGGCTGGGCAGTGAGAACTTTTTAAGTAGTTATTTTTTTCTTCCTCTTCCTCCATTTTCTTCCTTTTTCTACTTCCTCTTCTTCTACATCATCCCATTTTATGGATGAGGAAACTGAAATCCAGAGGGATTAAATAATACTCTAGAATTGATGCAGCTTTCAAGAGGTGGCGCGGAATATTTGAGAGTCCAGAGTGACTGGAGAGAAGACATTCCGACCCCCCTCCCCCCAGAACACGCAGTTTAAACCCCTCTTAGGAGCAATAGAAGCTGATTTTCTGAAAGAATGGGAAAGGAGCGCTAGGCGGAGGGCACCGCAGGTCTAAAGGCTCTGGGTCGGACAGGTTGCAGCTTAGAACCCTAAAGGAGGGTTGGCCAAGACTTGAGGCTGGAGAGTTAGGCAGGGGCCAGATTACAGGCCTGGCGAGGCAGCTCTGGAGTTTGTTCTTTTTTCCTGAGGCAAAAGGAAGCCATTAAGCAGGGTGGGGACATGATCTGATTGACACTGTGAAAGCTCTCTTGGGCTGTGGGGTGGAGAATGGTAAGGCAAACCTAGAAAGAAAGAAAGAAGCTTGGAGAAACCTCACTTATTCAAATATTTGGAGGAGAGAGTGGGTTTGCGGAGTAGGCTTGTGTTAGAGAAGAAGTGGACAGAGTTGAAATATATTTAGAAATTATAGGGTTTGCTGATGGATTCAAGGTGTGTGGGGAAGGAGGGTGAAGTATAGTTTAAGCCAAATTATACGAGGTTTTGACTTGAGTAAGTGGGTGGATGAAAAGAGGGTTCCATTTATTGAGATGAGGCCGGGCATCGGATTTCAAGAAATGTTATTTACCTTACTCTTCCCAGACTTCCTCTTAGCCCAGAATTCCCCTTTTGGAATATCAGATGAGTGCAAAAAGCTTTAAAGAGGTGCTCCCAAAGTTAGGTGACTTTTTAAAAGAAAGTTTACATTTACATGTCGAGTGACGTCAACCTTGGAAAACCTTCCAGAATATTAGAGGAAGACAAAGTGCTTGCAGAGGGGAGGGAGGCACTGATCTATCTTGTCAATGGGACAAATGAAGTTAAAAAATTAAGTCTCTCCCCCCTCCCACCCAAGTTAATCTGATGAATGTGTGATTGGATCTAGACTCCTATTTAAATGGAGCCTTATTCTTGGCCCCTCCCTTTTTGGTTTGCGAATGAAATCCAGCAATCACTTCTCTTCCAGGATTGTTCCGAGCCAGGTGGACTGGCAGGCTCAGAGAGCAAGTCTCCAGGTCCCAGACACTGCCCCCACTTCCCAAAGTAAGTGCTGCTATTTATTTTTGTCATCTGTTCCGATGTTTTATAGAGGGTTTAGGGTTTTGAGACGACTTGAGTGAAATCAAGAGACTGAAAAGAAGAGAGAGAAGTGTTGTGTTCCCTGCAGTTGTTGGTGATCCCTGCTTAATTTAGTGCATTCAGTCGTGTTACAAGGGCTGCCCCGGGTTCTTCTCAAATGTCCTTTGTAGTTCGCAGGAGACTGGCAGGTTGGGCTCACTTTTTCATTCTCTTTTCCTGCTAACTCCTCACTGCAGTTTTTCAGGTTTTCCTGCTCTGAACCACTAAGTTGTTTTTTTTTTTTTTTTTTTTTTTTTAAGCCAAGTATCTACGTTGGCTTCATTTCAGCTCCAGGGTTTTACACACAGTTTCCAAATTGTTTTTCTGTAATAGTTCCACAGTAAAATAAATACTTGCGAAATAAGAAGATCATACCGCATTCTGTTCTTCTTAATTATGGCTTGGTCCCCAAACATGATTCCAGTAGACGGTAAATATAGCAAACCAGAAGGGCTTTTTGTTATTAGGTCTGGAGAGAAAACCATAAGTTGGCTAAAAGAACAGGTCTCATATCACCAGGATTAAATCAGGGATAATGGGGCTATATTTTAAAGCGTACACTGGGAAACATCTTAAGGCGGGCTGGTCTGTTTAGATAATTGTGAAAAATGAAGTGTAGCTGACATTGGTCACATTAAAAAGAGGTGAAGTGGGGCTTTTTCTGCCCCTTCCCCGAGTGGCGTGCCAGCTCACAGCGGAAGGGACGGTTCTGGTCCCATTCTTTGTGCTGCCTGCTTCCCTGTAGCACCTGACTCCGGAAGAATGAGCCTAGCGAGGGAGTGATGGTAAAACAGGATTACTGGTGGGTGGGTGGAGCTAAGTAGATGCAGACCAACGTTTGATTTTCAATTTTCATTTCATACCATAAAAATACGAATTCTTCGCTCTCATGACAAAACCACATGTTCCTAGTGGTCTGTTGCTTTTGGAGTTTCCATTTTTAATTGTTTTAACTATACCAGCTTTCCCAACCCATCTTAAGTATGAGTCTCTCTCTTCTAAAGGGAGATTGTGTCTCACACGTGCCCTTACAGCAAATTCAGATCACTCTACGTCCATTTAAAAACACAGTATGTGTTTGCAACCCAGCACTCAGTCACTGGCAGAATTTTGCAACCATTTCCCAGTTTTTTGTTGGCGTGCCTCCAAGAATAAGGTCTTTGTAATTCCTTGTTCAAACATAAGGATCACATATAAAACTCTTAGCAGATAGATCAGTTAATACAATCATCTTTCAATTTTAAAAGCTACAACATAATAAGGTTTTTTTTTGGGGGGGTGGATAAGGAGAGAGAAACAGTGGTTAACAGACCATATGATGTTATTATGCTAACAAAGTGGTAGCTTTGTGAGGGCATAGAGGGAAAAAAAGCACAACCCTTTTTTGCTGAGAATAATTCAGTAGCAACAAGGTCTGAGAGCCAGGAGTCCTATTGTTCTTAGTGAAACGATTATTTGTCAAAACATTTGATTGTTTCCCCGTTCCTACTGAAGAAGTTTGGACTTTTCTTTCTTGCTCAGTTTTGATAGCAGGATTTTAAACTACCAGTAGTGCCATTGTGTTTACAGCATTCAGGGTTTCAGAGTTCAAAGGTTATCCATTAACATGTAGAGTGAGGCTCCTCTTAGGTTAAGACTCAACCTGGTCCCACTAGTTCATAGCTTCTTTGTTGAGGAGCGAGGGTGGAAGTCATTTGTTTTGGGAAGTTCAGTGAAGCTTCTTGTTTATGAAGAGGATGCCTCTGGACTGTTTGTTTCAGGATGTGACTGTGTCTGAGGCCCTGAAAAGTATCTTAAAGAGAGGTATTCATCTTCCCCGAGAAAGGGAACCTATTGCTGGAAGTAATCGGTATCAGTGTACTTGATTAAAAAAAAAAAAAAAAAGAGTTCTGGCCTCAGAATCTACTTCTGGCACTGCTAATTGATTGCAAGTAATTGGCTCATTTCTTTAGAAAAGGCTAACCGGCCCGTCTGTCTGTGGGGCTAGTCGTTCTGTATAAAACGACAGCAAAAACATCACGCTGTGTGAATGCTTCCCCTTTGCTGAGAAGCTGCCTCTCAAATTCCATTTCCTATTTATTAAGGATTGCATTGCTCACCAGCCAAGCACTTACGGAGTGGCTTTTTTCTCTTTTTTTTGTTTTTTTTTTTTGGTCCTGATTTATTAACTGTTGTACTTTAAGTGCCTTTCTTGTTATGTTTTAAGTTTTTCCATTTTGGATACACCGAAGGTAAAAACAAAACACACACGACAAAAACAAAACAAAAACGGGGCTATTTTGTTCGTGGTGACTTGCATAGCTCCGTTCGCATTTGCATTCGTTTGCATCTTGGGGCAGAAAACTTAGTGGGTGCGATTGTGCTTCCGTGATTCCTCCTGGAGCTTAAAATGGGGGAAATCAGTGTCCTTGGAATCATAACCTTTTTTTTTTTTTTTTTTGTGAGCAGAGAAAGAACAGTAGGAAAACGCTTTAAATGAGTTAGGCGTGGGGAGGAGGGGGAAGGCTTTTTTTTTTTTTGGTTTCCATTTTAATAAGCCCGGTTTCATCCACGTGGATTTCTATCAAAGCCAAGTGGATTCTTGGAACCCAGGCCAAGTGTATAAATCCGAAGTTATAATAGCAGCGCAAACCCAGACCTTTTAGAAAAGTAACAACAAAGGATAGCTTTCTGAAGATACTCATTAAAAAACATTTTAATCGTCTTGTCTTATCGACCTTCCTCACACTTGAGGAAAACCTGAAAAAAAGTGCTGTTTGTGCACCGCTGCCGGTTAACCTGCCCACATGGGTGTGCAGGCTTTTTGTTTGTTTGTTGGTAATTCTGGATGACCCAGGAGCTCGGGCGGCCAGCTCCGCCCCTGGCCCCGGCCCACC
>NW_005358435.1:297093-297439 GCF_000412655.1 Myotis brandtii
GCCCGGGAGTCCCGGTCTTCTGCCCATCTCTGAGGAGGCGGTGCGCGGGGCTGTGCTTCCTGGGTGTGAAACGAGGATTTTTATTCACCCCCTTTCATTTTAAAGACTAAAAAAAAAAACCAACCCTAAAAATAACCCATAGATTAGAAGCTTGAAGAATGTCTCCCTAACTCAGTTCTAGCGGGAGACCCCAGCCGGCTGGAAGCAGAACCAGGAACTCCAAGGGGCAGGAGGGACTGAAATGTTCGCCTGAAAGTGTGTTTTTTTCTAAAAGGGAAGTTTCTGCCAGCGGGCGCTGAGTGGCGAAACAGCGCAGTTTCAGATGTAGAGCCCTCTTCCCTCTTGA
>NW_005358435.1:297711-306752 GCF_000412655.1 Myotis brandtii
GATCTGGGCGAAGGGGGCGGGCGGGGAGTTGCTCCGCCGGGAAAGAGCCACCGGTGGCCACTCGGGACCCCAGGAGCCTGTTCCCATTTGGAGCCGCAGAAACTTTTTTTTTTTTTCTTTTTCCCTCTAAGAGCAAGAGAGTCGCTTCGGGGTGGAAGGCTGCGGTGTGTGGCTCCCCCGGGAAATCTTTCTGGCCTCAGTTTATCTCCGAGGCAGCTTCCAGGGCTGGGAGCGGTGAGCATTCCTGAGCGTGCGAGGCAAATGGCGGTTGGGGGGGTCCTGCGGGCAGGTCGGGGCCCCGGGCCGGCGACCCCCGTGCGCGCCGCAGCCTCGCCGCTTCCCTGGGTTTCTAGGTCGTTTGCAGCCATTACACTGGATGTTTTAAGGAGCCTCGGTCTGATTCCGTTCAGGTTGAGGCAATTACGTCTTCATCGCTTTTGAGTTGGTTGAATGAGTTGACATGAGATTAAGCCCAACAAAAGGAAGGCCGGGCCCCAGCAGCTGCCGGCCGGGCCGTAGGTAGGGGTCTCGGGAGGCCCTTTCCCTTCCCTCCTGTGTGTCAGGAAGTTCATCAGCGCTTCTCTACTGTACTTTTCCCGTGGAGCAGATGGACTGCCTTGATACCCATAGACTTAAAGCGCCCAATTTTATAATATGTGGAGAATGAGTAATAGACCTAGGGTTTCTAATAGGTTTAGGGTCTGTAGTGACAAGTGCAGAGCAATCACGTAATGGCTTTTTGTCTGAAAAAATAGAACAATCGAACCACTAGTTTGTGCTTGCTTAGTTAATGTGTGCTGAGAACTTTTAAGGTGTGTCCTGAATGGTAGATGGCTTTTTCTGAGAAGTCATGTTTATTTTAGATACTGTTTTGTTCAGTATTCCAAAGACTGTAGTAGTGTGTTTGTGTTTTTCAATCCTGGTGTTTTAGGTGAAGTCACCCCTTCCCCCCAGTGCTGCCATATTTAATGTTATGTAAGTATTAGGTTCTAGAGACAGGGCCTTCTTTAAAAACCCAGAAGTCAATTTTATTATTTATTTGGCTCATTTGTTAGAATAGGGTTACTAATCTGATCGTTTGGAATTTTAGTTATTTGGTGTGAGGAGGAAGCCTGTAGCTCTGCACATTGATTTGCATGCCGGAGGAGGAAGTAGGGGGAAGATTACGACTTTTCTAGGTGGACACATATTTTAGTGTCCCACTTCTTTAAGTCCTTTAATGTTAACACCTTCTAACACTTTGCTGTTTGACTTTTGCCTTTTTTTTTTTTTAAAGAAATAACTTGTGAGATCGAAGTTTAGCAGTTGTCTTGGGTTCATATTATTCCCTTTCACTTCTTAATTTAAAAAAAAGGGAACTAATATACCACTGAAATAAAGCCTGTAAAGTATTTTCCCCCTTCAGCCTGAAGAATCTATTTAGATCACAGCGTAACCCCCTCCCTTCTCTGGGTAGTAGGGGAGGAAGGAGGAGGAGTGAAGGTTTTGGCTCTGCCTTTACTTTTAAGGTTTAAGGTGGAGGTGGATTTGCATTCTCTTTGTAAGTAAGCCTCCATGTTTGGCAGTGGAACTTCTGGGAGGAATAGCAGCCCAGTCGTCCTTTTAAAGAGGAAATCTGAAAATAAGACTTAATCAAGTCACTTACAAACTGATGAAATACTCAGGAATATAATGGCCTGGCAAGGACAGTCCCTTTATCTCATTTCAGATAAATGCTCATCACTTTTCTCTCATGTAACAGTATTTATGATGAAATGGCATGTTCTTGCCACAGCAGGGTTGCCTTTTCCCAACTCCAGAGCACTCTTAATTCCGAGCTGCTTGGTGAGAGCCTCAGGGGTCCCGAAAGATGTGTTTTCCCACTTTATAAAGTTACATTCTTTTCTCTCCATTGTCACGAACGTGATATTGGCTGATAAGGACTTTGGAGTAGTTTTAATGACTCTTGACTGCCTACAATGTACTACTTATAAAAAAGAGATATGCTTTTATCTGACTCTGAGGGCTGTGATTGGCCTTCTCTTATGTTTTACAAGAAGCTTTGTTTCCACTTGCTCAAAAAAAATTTCAGTTTAAGGTGTTCAAGTATGGCTTGTATGTTATGGGTTTTGAGGTTGCTGTGTATGACTTGTCTTAAATGGTTTAGTCCTAATTTCCTACTTCAATCAAATTCTGTAGCAGAATGGTTAATAGGTGAATGAACAGTGGCTAGGTATTTTCTTTCTTTCTTTCTTCCTTCCTTTCTTTCTTTTTTAGTGGCTAGGTATTTTCAAGCCTTAGGAATAAAAACATGAGACAGTTCTATATACTGATGAGCATGCCAATAGAATAAAACAAATGTAATGAGACTTTAAATTAAATGACTAAATTGGGATAGCTAGAATAGTTTTCACATTACCGAGGTGTTACAAAATAAAAACCTGGAAGGTATTTACAGTCCAGGCATTAAAGGAATCCCAATCATATGAAATGCTCTAAATAGTGAAGGTTTTGGTCCCAACCTGTGAATTAAACCCAGAGCAGTAGGAAGAGAGAAGATTTGTCTACTCATCTCCAGATGTGGGGGAGGGGTGTTGACTAGTTTAAATGCACGTGGGAGACTGAATTACACAAAGACAGCAGGAAATTTCTTAAATTTGGGTGAGGGAAGCTTGATCATTATACCTTAATGGCCTCATTTTGGGTGTAGCAGAACAACTTTACTGAAATGCTGGCTTAAGAATAAGGTGATTTGGCTTGTTTTTCTGCAACCAGTACTACAGTTAGGCACATGTGCAGTGGTATGTGGGGCAAAGGATTTTGAAGCGAGACCATGAGTGAGGGCAGATAGGAATCTGACTTTGAGGAAGTGGGAGGACAGGGACCATCCTTTCTTAAAATCTGCAGCTCTGATAAGCAAGCTCAATTCTTGTTATAAATCTATCTTCCAGATAAATAAAAGGGCAGCCCTTGCCAGCGTCTGCTGTCTCCAGTTGTCCCTTTATGCCTAACATTGGGACCCTCCCGAAAAAGGGCATTGGAACACTTGCTGGCTGCCTGTTCTTCACATCCCCATTACTTCCTGCCCAGGGTAACAGCAAAGCTGAGTTACTGGAAATTTGGGGCCAGTTTGGTAATTTTATGATCAAGTTGAGAAATAAAATTACTAAACCTGAAAAGACAGCTGAGCAAGTTGTATGAGAGAATGAGTTTAATTCCTTAGGCTGTGTTCTTAAGCTTTACCAAAGATGCTGGCTTTTTTGTGGGCTCTTGTGTTTTGTGTATAGGTGTTCCTTATTTTCTAGTGTCAGAAAGCCTTTTGAATTTAAAATCGTTCAAAATTTATAGTGATATGGCCTGGAGATTGAGAGCCCGGATATGTTTTGTTCTTGAATCAGCATTAGGATAAATACTTGTGTGTTTTTTTCCTACCTATATCAAATCTGGATAACTTCAAAAACAGTTCACTTATACCAGAAGTATTTTCATTCTTAATCAGTGGATAAGTGTTGTTCATATATGAATCCACTGAACACTGACTATATGTATTAATTGAAAAGAGACTTTTTTTTCCTTAATTTTGAAAGCAAACAGGTGATTTAAAAGGGCCAACTTACAACTTTAGTATTTACTCTCTACAAAGACAGGGAGGGCAGTATTTATATGTCTGTAAAGAACCACCTCATGCCTTTAAAAGGCATTGACTGCCATGTTTATGTTTAATCTGAAGTTAAGTTGGGTACAATTAAAAACACTCACTTTGGCCTTGTGGGAAAAGAGGTGTAGGGGTGTAGAGTAGTGGTATGGTATGGTATAATGCTTAAAGTTATTTGTATATTTGTTTATATACAAATATATATATGTGTGTGTACCTGTACGCATTCACTATTTTCTTTGTAGAGAGTTAAAGAATACAGGTAAAGATAGAACAATTTGCTTTTTTAGTTCTCGCTCCCTCTCTTTGGTACAGCAATATTCTAAAATCTTTTCAAAATGTTAAGGTAGTACTGGTTAAGTCATAATAAGAACTCATTGATAGTAATGCTTAATCTTGCTTAATTAAAATTCTTTTTTTTATCCATTTTCCTTATAGTTGTCTTTCAGGACAAGATAAAAAATTTCAAAGCCAGTTTACAGACCACAGTATCTGTAATACTGATAATACTGAAACTAAAACTAATACACGGTGCTCTAAGTTCACATTAATATCCTTTAACTGACTTAATTGATTTGGAATGAAGCAGGCAGAGTTTTTTTATTTTTTATTTTTTCCTCTGAGGCAGCGTTTTTAATCATGACATTCAAATATGCTAATGTGATTACATTTTATAGTACTACTGTGGTTTCTAATCCTATTTAGAACTAACTGGGCACTTGCATACAATTTCAAGAAAATGAGCTTATATCCTTTAGATTAGAATCTTCCCAAACTCTGCCTTTGAACAGTCATCTGGTTTTGAATGGTTTAGGTTGGGATGTTGAATATCAACTTTGAGTATTTTAATCTTTTTCTGTCACTTAACTTTTAAACATCTTTCCACAACTATTTTAGGAAAGTTGGGGGTTGACTCCTGGGTGTGACGTTGGTGATTTCCTTGAAATGGTACTGAAGGATTTTAAGTTACAGGTTTTGATTACTACTGTATATTACTATATAGAGTTATCTCCACTAGTCAGATTAAGAAAAAATAGTATGTGTAAAATATGGAAGGGAAACTTCTATAAGAGCTGTAAGTTTCCTTAACCAGATCTTGGAGATAATTTTACAGTTTAAAGGTTCAAATGAATTCGTCAATGACTAGCAGTTTGTTTAGGTTGTATGTTTTAATAATCATTTTATTGGGCTCTTAACTGGGAGGGGGGGTAGTAGATTTACTGGTTACTTCACAATGCGTGGCTATAAATAGAATTTTTATGTGTTTTGGACAGTTTTTGAGGACCATGAATACCTTACTGCTCCATACTATGGTAATGAGTAGTCCACATCAAGAAATGTAAGATACCTCTTATGAAGTACAGCTGTGCTGTCTCAGAGGGTAACTGTCTGGTTGCTTCCACACATAAAGAACAATATTTAAAGTTAAAAACAGCAATTACCAGCCTGGTGGCATTTACTTCTGATTTGTTGTGCTTACGCTTAAATTATTGTGCTTTTCATTAAGCACTGTATAATGTGTAATATTTGCTGATTTCTAGATCTATAGGGAGTGGCAGAATTCACAGTAGCTTTACTCACATTGAGTATCTTAAAAAACAAAACAAAACAGAAGAAATGACCTAAAAAACATCAGACTTCTATTTCAAGCAGTTAGAGCAATAGGGTTCCTATTTTTTTTAGAAAGATGGTGTTGTGGTAAATTAAAAAAAAATCTATTAAGGTAATCACAATATAAATAAAACCCTAGTGTTCTTTCAGAATGTAAGGTTAAACTGAAGAACTTCTTGCCTTTGGTGCCTTGGATATATATGGCTGAGGGTTAAGTGCTATTTATGAGAGTAAAGGTTCTAGGAAAAGTTTTTAAACATTGAAAACCATTTTTGCGAAGTGCTTTTTAGTAGCTTAGTGTGTTTGGAATGCTCCCTTTTCTGCCACTAAAAGCATTTAGAGTGTAAGTGTTGGGAATGTCCTCCTCCCTCCCCCCTCCAGTGCTTTGTCAAGAGAGACAATTGACATTATCAATAGTCATCGTTCTGTGGCTTCTGTGTGCTTCACATGAGGAGGTCTGGGAAGGCTGTGTGCACTCACCCCATTCAGTTGGAAATGGTGGTTGGTTAACAGTAATTAGGTTAGAATGTCTATTTCTCCTTAGTTCTGTATTTATTAGAAAGCCTTTATTATTACAATCCCTCTAAATATTTTTGTTTAGCAGATTGGTTTTGAGTGACGTAGATACTGATTTATAATTTAAGGAAGTGTTTTGTCTACATATAATTTCTAAGGCAGGCGTCGGGGCATTTGCTATTAGGTTTCCCAAGCATGGCCCGCATTTTTGTTTCAGTGGGTCTGTGAGTTGATGGTTGTAAACCAAAGTGATGGTTGCTTGTGCTGGTCAACTTTATGGTATGGTTACATGATTTTTCTTTTTATTACTCTCTTGAAATTTCGGAGAATGGTAATGAGATGGCAGTGTGGAAGTTGTGATGAACATTCAAGTTAACAATATCAGGTGTGGTTGGTGACCTAGGCCAGAGATTCATATACTGACTGTACTATGTAGTGCTGTTCTTTTATTCACCAGGAGTTTATTGAGGGCCCAACTCTGTCCGGGACCCCTTCTAGGCGCGCACTGGAGGTGGTGGGGGAACAAGGCGACGGGGTCTCTGCTCCTAGGCTCTAGGCTCTTTAAAGGGGTGGTGACCCATGGTTTTCAGTCTTGTGGGTGAGTAGCAAGGATTTCAATGACCCAGGGTCGTCTAGTGCCTGGGACAGTTAGGCAAGTTACTGACTATCAGAATCTATCTCACAAGCCTCCCCGGAGGAAGAGCTTCAGTTTTCCCTGGGAGGTGGTCTTCCCCCTGCCACCCTGGAGGACTCCCTGGCCTGTGCCATCTTCCCTCATCTTCAGGCCTCCGCCCTGTTCACGACTCTCCCCTCTCCCCAGGCAGAAAGGAAAGCGCCTTTTCTTCCTTTACCAATCCTTTCGGTCTTTTGTTAGGCTGATAACTTAACCCAGATATTTAACATTTCAGAGATAAAAATGGAACCTACACTGTCTTTCCAGGCTGCTTTTCCAGCCTTTGCCTGGTGGGAAGTCACAGGGATAACCCACCTCATGTTTCTAATCCAGAAACTGGGTGTAGGTTGTGTCTTTTGGGGAAAGATTATTTTTAGAAAAGTGGAATTCCCCAAAACTTAAAAATGTCACAGACTAGTGAATTTTCTTCAAAAAAGAAAAGTTAATAATGTTTGAGGTTTGACATTGTGGGGGGGGTGGGGCTAACTTTGATTTTTGCCAAATTAGGACATTAAAAAAACAACAACACACCTCTACTATGTGCCATTGCATCCTTTGTTTTTTTTTTTTAAAAGGTTATTTTGGCACCAAAAACTAGAAAAGAGCTTAAATAGAGGGCAGTCTTTATTCAAATTGAAATGAATATGAACTCCTCGAGTTGTTTTTCTTTTTCTCACTTAGCTGTTGGCCAGTGAAAACAGTGTTGTCAGGGTTTGGTAACTGCTTTTCTAGAATACGTGCAGGTAATTTCTTCAGTTAAAATAGTACGCGGGATGCTGGCAGTCAATAAATATTTGTTGAATGATAAATGCCTGCATAGAAACCTAAATGATCAGTCATGTATTCAAATATCATTTAATATTTTGATTAGTATAGTCATTAAGTATTCTTTTGACTATATCTGTCCATAAATAGAGGTCTGTCCCCCAGAACCATAGAATTTTGGAACTATGAGGTGATCTATAATTTATCACCTTTTCTGCCACTAAAAGCATTAAGTAGATACGGTTGAGATAATGTGGTGACCACTTTAAGGTTGTGACTCAGGCAGGACTAGAATTCAGGTTTCCGGAGTCTTCTATGATATCCCTCCAAGTTGGTAGTCAGCCCATGGGTTGACCCTCTATTGTGATGGCAAACAAAAGACTAAGAAATTAACACAGAATACTTCAGTGCATTCTTTCTTTACTCTGATCTTTGATCTATAGTCTTATTTGGAAAAGTTTAAAGTTTAGTTTTTTTCAAAATGAAGATAACAAGGAATATGAACAGTTTCTCTTTGATGAGTGTGAAGAAATATTTCCTCGTCTTTGAGCTTGCTCTTTGAGGAAGTGGAGAGAAGGAAAGTAAACTTCTTTTTTTTTCTTTAACGTTGCCTGCCTGTGGTGGGAGTAGTTTGCATGCCCTTTTGTTTTCTTGGGTAGAATTAACTGACTTCAGTTAAAGTAGTTGGGATTATTTAAAAACGGTTCCTATACTTGCTGTAAAGGTGGAGGGTTTTGGCTTTAGAGGTTAATTCTTCTCCAAGAGTGAAAATTGACTTCTAAATCAGCCTTCAGAGCTAAATGCAGTCACATCCCCCCCCCTCCCCCACCAGCCAGTGCACATGCGAAAGGTGGATACAAATGAAAGGACCCATTTCTGACTTCAAGACTAAGTAAGGCATGTTGAACCAGCTCTGTTGAGGATCTTATTTTAAACGTGTACATTCACAAAGTAGTGTTGTATGTATTTCCTTATTGGACAGGAAGCCTTCCCTGATGCTTGTTGAAGGTAGAGAGTTGTCAAAAGCAAATTGGGATTGGGCAGTGGTTTGGGGTGTACAGTATCCAGTGAACCAGAATTTCTCATGGTTCCCTTGGCCAAGATGAACCACCATCTTGAGGTGTTCTGTATTTCTTGAGGGGAATTTTAGGAAAGGTCCCTATTTTGTGTGTTCGACGTGTGTAATCCCCTAGTGTGCTTTCAGGCATGTGTGTTTCTTATCTGCTCTTTTGTATATAAGACAGTTTGAAGCTCTGGCTTTTAAAATTTTACCTTTCTTTGTCATCTTATTTTTATAGCCTCTAGATTTGTAGAGGCTGTTTATAAATATACAGATGTACAGTTCAGTGACATTTTAGATGTATTTATCTGAATTGGACAGTTTCTATCCTGAAACTGCACAGTTTGGATTTAAACCATTAAAGCACCATGTTTTAAGTTTCCTAACTGGATGGAATTCTAGTGATGTAATAGGTGTGCTGATTGGATAAATGAAATCGTTATTTAATCAACAAGCTTGTTTAACAGGCTGGCACTGTGTTAAGTTATGCCTTCTCTGCTACATGGAAAAGGTCCCTGTGACCATGCACCCAGCCCTCTCTTTCGGGCCGTAGCTAACCCTTTCTGTTTTTTCCCCTCTAGGTTTTGGAAATCTTGTCTCCAGATTGCTGGAATTGACTTGCTCAACTGACTCATTCGCTCTCAGTGGAGACAAAGAGAAGTAATGCTTTGTGCTGACTCATATTTGAATCAAAGCATCGCGGAAAGAACCAGTGATACTCTGTCATTGAGCTTCCCAAGACTTCTGAAGATAAGAAGTTAGAGGAATATACATTTTCTTTT
>NW_005358435.1:307026-327894 GCF_000412655.1 Myotis brandtii
CAATCCCTCTTAGTGTATATGGATGGACCGGAAGTTATTGGCAATTCTCTTGGCAGCCAGATGGAGCTAGATGATGCCATGTCAGTAAAAGGGACCACCACTGTTCCTTTCAGAGCCACACAAGAGAAGAGCATCATCCAAATTGAAGGCTACACGCCCTTGGACTGCATGTTCTGCAGTCAGACCTTCACCCACTCTGAAGACCTCAATAAGCACGTGCTGCTGCAGCACCGGCCCATCCTCTGTGAGCCTGCAGTTCTGCGTGTGGAAGCAGAGTATCTCAGCCCTCTAGATAAAGGCCAGGTGCGAACAGAACCCCCCAAGGACAAGAGTGGCAAAGAGAATGAAGACCTGAGCTGTGAAGTGTGTGGGCAGACGTTCAGAGTTGCGTTTGACGTGGAGATCCACATGAAGAAACACAAGGACTCTTTCACCTATGGGTGTCACGTGTGTGGACGGAGGTTCAAGGAGCCCTGGTTTCTGAAGAACCACATGCGAACACACAACGGCAAGTCGGGGGCCAAGGGCAAGCTGCAGCAGGGCTTGGAAAGCCCGGTCACCATCAACGAGGTTGTCCAGGAGCAGGCTGCAGACAGCATCTCCTCTCTTTTCAAGATGTGCATGGTTTGTGGCTTCCTATTTCCAAATATAGAAAGTCTAATTGATCACAGGAAGATGCACACCAAAGACACGGCTTCCGGTGACAGCAGTCCTCAGGCAGACTCTCAGCAGACGGGGATGCCAGCCCCTAGACACGAGTTCCTGCAGTTCTTAAACCTCAGACACAAAGCTCACCCTGAAACCGTGAAGCAGCCCACCAGATGGATACCTCAGCTCGACCCATTCACCACCTACCAGGCCTGGCAGCTGGCCACCAAGGGCAAAGTCGCCGTCTGCCGGGAGGTGAAGGAGCAGCCCGGGCAGGAAGGGAGCACCGACAACGATGATTCGGACAAAGAAGAGCTTGGAGAAATCTGGAACGGGAGTAAAAGCCATCCTGAAGGTTCTGGAAAGTCCAGATCCAATAAGAGCGGTTGTACAGGCCTAGCACAAGATAAAGAGAAGCCTAGACATGCCAACGGTGAAGTGCCTTCTGGGGATGCGGACCCCAAGTTGTCCAGTAAGAGTGAGAAGCCCACGCATTGCTCTGAGTGTGGCAAAGTGTTCAGAACCTACCACCAGCTGGTTCTGCACTCGAGAGTCCACAAGAAGGACCGGAGGACAGATGCCGAGTCACCCACCATGTCTGTGGACGGCCGGCAGCTGAGGACGTGTTCTCCAGACCTAGCCGGCACCCTGGATGAAAACGGAGCCACAGATCGAGAAGGAGGCTCTGAAGATGGATCCGAGGACGGACTTCCCGAAGGCCTCCATCTGGGTAAGCTGCGTGCTGGGCGCGGCCCTCTGAGGGCACGGTCAGCTCAGGGTCTGGGCAGCTCAGGGTCCGGGGCCTTGGAGTCCAGGCTATTGGGATACCACCCTGTCGAAAGTCACTTGACCCCCTCTGGGTTGAGTTAAAAGGCCTATCTATCAAGGTTTCTTCCTGTTCTGAAAGTTCTGGGATTTTATATTTTGCTAATAAAGGACACATTATTTACCTTGTGCATCAGCCTAAAGTGATGCTTCTTAAGTAGGGTGTTTTGCCCCAGAGCAGTGGTCGCCAACCTATCGGACCTCACGGATCACCGGTTGGTGACCGCTGCCCCAGAGGACATCTGGCAGTGTCTGGAGACATTTTTGGTTGGCACAACTGTGTGGGGGTGTGTGCTGCTGGCACCCAGTGGGTGGAGGCCAGGTACGCTGCTAAACATCCCCCAGTGCACAGATGGCCCCACAACAGAGAATGATCCTCCCAAACTCAGTAGCTCAGGGTTGAGACCCTGGCTTTTGCTTAACTTTTTTTTGGCATTCCTGATCTTACCTATAAAAATAAGATACCCTTATGCGTAAACTTCCCTATCTGTCAAGGCCCAGCTCTCATATGTTTATTGCAAATGGATTTCCAGTGGTGACAAGGCACTAGGAATGATGGGTAACCAGAGTGAGAATACTGCTGTTAGAGACACCACTTGGTGTGCCTGGTATCCCGTCCTTTGTGTCTGGGGGTAGTGTTCATTAAGTTACCTCAGAAATAAATGTGTCTGTAAAATACAGGGCATGTGAACACACCAAAGGGGTTCTCAAGCAATCTCATTTGCTCTGCCAAGTTTCTACTGTGCTAATGACATTTATTATGGGAACCGGAAGCTGCTATTGAAGGCTGGTTAACAGGTTGCTGGATTCCCAGTGGACGCTAGCCAGGGCAGAGGACTCCACCTGTGGGGAGTCTTGTCCACCCTCTCCTCTCCCAGAGCTTCTCATCCATTTGATCATATTTTGCTTGAATAAAGAATTCTGCTGCTGGAAAGCAGTTATAAAACCCAGCAAGTGGATAATGAGAACATGAGTTAGTTTTAGAGAAACGTTATCATTTAGAAAAGTGTTTTCGGTTAAAACAAATGCTGCCTTTTGTTGTAACTTGACTGGATGTCTGTAAGAGGTCTGCGCGTGAGACCCAAGATGAGTTTGACCAGATAATACATGGGACTTGCCATCCTCTTTTAAGCCTGTGCCCGGTTGTTTTTCTGATCACGTGGTAGATGTGAGAGCCGTGGTTTTCATGTCAGATATTTAGACTGCTTTGAGTTTCCTGGGATGCAGGAAACCTAGCACTTAGAGAACTACCATCTTCAGTGTTCAGAAGTCCAGAAAATACATTATGGTGTCTTAGTGACATCATAAAAAACTTTAAACCCAGCCCTCTAGTCTTTTAGGTGGCATCTTTCAGAGTCGGTTCTGTTCAGGGCCATGTGATCATTGGGAAATAATGAGGCTCTAGAGATGCCCCAAAGCTCCGAGAGGAATGAAATGGCCTGTCCATGTTCTGCCAGCAGGTGGTGTGGGCAGAAGAACCTGGTGGAATGTCAGTCAGTGTGGCTAAGTGGTTGAGCATGAACCAGGAGGTCACAGTTCAGTTCCCGATCAGGGCATGGGTTGTGGGCTCGATCCTCAGTAGAGGGCATGTAGGAGGCAGCCAATCAGTGATTCTCTCTCAGTTGATGTTTCTACCTATCTCTCCCTCTCCTTCCCTTCTCTGAAATCAATAACATATTTTAAAAATTTTAATTAAAAAAAAAAAAAGAACCTGATGGAAAACTTGGGCTTGGTCGTCGGGCAACTAGAATACCCATTATAGCTGGGAGCGCCAAGACCCGGGTTTAGTCTGGTTCTGCCACTGCATTGTTTTGTGACCGATTATGTGTTGCTTAACCTTTCTTTGCCCTGATTTCCCTGTTTGTGAAATTGGTTCATCGAAATTTTCCTTGTCTTTCACCTCTCAAGGATGATTTCCACAGCTTGCCTATAAAAAGTTCAGTCCTTAAAGGACAGCACTGTAAAATCAAAGGTGATGCTAAAAAGAGCAGGAACCAGGTAGATGTGGACATTTCATGTCCTTTCTGTTAGAACAAAGGCATTGCCTAACCTTTTGGATCTGATGCAACATACCATAAATCCTGACACATAGTTGGAAGTAGGAAATTGCGATTAAGGTACCAACCCAGCAACAGACTCGGCTAGTTGAGTGTGATTGTAAGGAGAGCTGGGTGTTCTGTATGCGGGGAATTGTTTTTCCTAGATTTATGAGGCTGGGGCAAAAGTAGGTTTGCAGTTGTGAGTGTGTGACAGACTTTATTCTTGTATTTATTAATTACTGTATTTTCCATTTGAACAACTGTAAACCTACTTTTGCCCTGCTCTGTATTCTGATGATGCCTTCTGGTCTAGATTGAGTTTACTATAATTTATTATCAACCTGGCTTTCTTTAGATTTATTTATTTTTTTGTTGTTTTAATATGAGAAGAATGGAGAAGAGAGAGAGGGAAACATCAATGATGAGAGAGAATCATTGATCAGCTGCCTCCTGCACGCCCCACATGGGGGATTGAACCCACAACCTGGGCATGTGCCCTGACCGGGAATAGAACTGTGACCTCCTGGTTCACAGGTCGACATTCAACTAGTAAGCCACACCGGCTGGGCATAGATTTACCTTTAAGAAGATCCAAAAGCGAAGTAAATAATTCATTACAAGTTTTTTTCCAGCTTTTAGAAGTGGGTTTAATAATAGTTCCTGTGATTACTTTTTAAAGTCCTTGTGGCACCTTTTTTTAGATCCAGGGTTGTCTCTGCCATGTTAGCACATGTAGAGGTGTTCAGAGGTTAAGCGGTGGACACATTTTCCTCAGGGGAACTTAGGGTGACGGAGTGTACGGTCCTGTCTTTATTGTACCTGGAGGCTGACTGAGGGTTGGCTTGTAAGCTGCTTTTTAAAATCAGTGAGCTATAAGTAATCGAGAATGTGAAATGTGGAAGGAGCAGGGGAGAGAGAAGCCTTTTAGCTGGAAATAAGTTTTTCAAGGCAAAATGACCAGTTTAGTTATGCTAAATTTTAATAGCTGTCCCACTCATCACATTGTAATGTTCATAGGATGAGCTCTACAACAAGAGGACATTGAGCTAAAACTTAACCACTCATTTCTGGGGGAGCAGGTATTTTTACTGCAGCATATCTAATTGTCTTTTGGAGGGCTGGCGTGATGTTTAACGATCCTTTAATTATGTGTCCCCAGTTGACCTTTGCTCTGTTGCCTGTAAGATACACTGTCCTGATCATCCTGTCCAGATTGAAGTGTAAAGTTTAACGCATTGTAATTGAGGACAGGTTTGATTTGTCAGCTAGATTGGGGCCGTGTGTGCTGTGGACAATACAATCTGCTTTCCAGAACGTTGCTAAGTGTTGACAAACTTTCCTAGGTGGTTGCTGGTGCCAAACCTTTTATTTTCTGTGAAGATTAAGTTGTGCTTGCTACCCTCTAGTGGTAACGTGCCCAATCTTAAGATAAAAGTCTACTTTCCCCGGTGGTTGGGAAAATTGGTGATTTATATTGGCTCAGTTTTCTAAATTAGACTTGCTCTGAAGAAGCTGGTTGTTCCAGCCATTTGTGTAGGTCCGGCTCCAGCTGGCCTGATCCTGCTCGTTCTGCCACGTGGAGAGTGCTGCCTGCGCATCTGGCTGTCAATGATCTTTCCCTGATTAGCAAATGGAAAACTCAGTCTTTTTTTTAAAAATACATTTTTATTGATTTCAGAGAAGAAGGGAGAGGGAGAGAGAGAGAAACATCAGTGATGAGAGAGAATCATTGATCGGCTGCCTCCTGCACACCTCACACTGGAGATTGAGCTTGCAACCTGGGCATGTGCCCCGACCAGGAATTGAACTGTGACGTCCTGGTTCCTAGGTCGATGCTCAATCACTGAGTCACGCCAGCTGCGCAGAAAACTCAGTCTTTAACAGCAAACTGCTGCAGTCCAAAAACCCATCCCAAACAAACAAAAAAACTAAACACGCGCATGATATAAAACTGCAGACAGCCTCAAAACATTTGGTGTGTTTTTAGCCTTTTTGGTTTACCCAACACTAATATAAAAGTTATTGTATGCTTTTTGAAAAATGTTTCTATCAAGACAATTTCAGTCAACTCGGCTTATTGATGTACTTGAGCTGTCTTTTTACATATTTTTGTTTCTGCTTTCAGATAAAAATGATGATGGAGGCAAAATAAAGCATCTGACATCCTCAAGAGAATGTAGTTACTGTGGAAAGTTTTTCCGTTCAAATTATTACCTCAATATTCATCTCAGAACGCATACAGGTAAGGAACTTTTTAGATTTTCTTAAAGGATGTATTAATCAAAAGAATTACAATGTGCTTTGTGTCCGATTTTTGTTGCTGTTCAGATAATCTGGTAGGTCCTTGGACTAGTTTAAGAATAAATGTGTAGCATGCAAGTTGCAGCTGTCATGTTAATACTTTCAGTATCATTGTAACTTGAACTATAGTTCCTATTTTGAAATTAGTTTCCTGTTTAGTTTCTGATTACCGTATTCTCTCATTTTCAAACCTCTTTCATGTGTTTTTAAAAAATTTTATTTATTGATTGCTTTTAGAGAAGCATTGATTTGTTACTTCACTTATTGATGCATTCTTTTACTTTTAAATTGAATTTGTTGGGTGACATTGGTTAATAAAATTATAGGTTTCAGGTATACAATTCTACAACACATCATCTGTATATTGTATATATATTTAACATCCCAAGTCAAGTCTCCTTCCATCACCACTGTTCCCCCTTTACCTTCTACCTCCCCATTCCCTTCCCTCTGGCAATCACCTTCCTATTGACATTGGTTGATTCTTGTATGTGCCCTTTCTGGGGATCGAAACTTGAAACCTTGGCAAAGTTATCAGGACAATGCTCTAACCAATGAGCTACCCAGCCAGGGCCTTTAATGTATTTTAAGGTCACAGCTTCTATTTTTATAGTGTAGAATGAAACGGGAATATATTTTACAGTTTTTTCTTTAGATTATAGAAGCAGTTGTAACAGTGGGTAGGAAGCTGCATGCACTTGAATTTCATCTCTTCCTCTCACTAGCTATGCAACTTTGGTCAAATGATTGACCTGTTCTGAGCCCCTGTTTTCTGAGCTGTAGAGATGGGATAATAATATTCACTTCCATAGGGCTATTATGAAGGTTAGAGAAGTATAAAATGTTGCTATTTTATTTTAAAAATTAAGACGTATTCACATGTTCAAATACTCAGTGTAGTAAGCGTGATAAAGCAAACACCTCATGAGGACCCCTGGATATGAAGATTAGTAGATGGAGAGGGAAAAGGAAAGAGCCCTGTATTCTGTGTGATAAAGATCTCTTTTGATTTTTTCCTAAACTTCTGTAATACGGTAGTGTTTCTTGTTTTAGGTGAAAAACCATACAAATGTGAATTTTGTGACTATGCTGCAGCCCAGAAGACCTCTCTACGGTATCACTTGGAGAGACACCACAAAGATAAGCAGGTCGATGTGGCCGCTGAGGTCAAGAGCGAAGGGAAAAACCAGGAAACGGAAGATGTACTACTCATCGACGACAGTGCGCAAACCAGAAATTTGAAAAGATTTTTCGATGGTGCCAAAGATGTGAAAGGCAGCCCACCTGCCAAGCAACCTAAGGGGATGGCCCCTGCCTTTCAGAATGTTCTGGGCAGCGCTGTCCTCTTGCCAGTACACAAAGATACTCAGGATTTCAATAAAAATGCAACTGAAGGTAGTGCTGATCAGCTAGGCAGACACCCAGCCCCTGCTTATTTGGACGTGTTAAAGAAGAGACCAGCGCCCGAAGCTCAGGCTATCAACCTCGCTCACAGAGCAGAAGTGGCTGCTCCGCCTCATCCTCACCCAGCCGCCACTGCCGCCCACAAGGCCGAGGTTGGCCTCAAAGAGAAGGCAGAGGTGGCAGCAGACAGCAGAGTGAAGCCCAGCATGGACTGTCAAGAGAAACCTTTAAATTTATCCCTCGGGGCGCTTCACAGTTGCCCGGCAATTTCTTTGAGCAAGAGTTTAATCCCAAGTATCACCTGCCCATTTTGTACTTTCAAGACCTTTTATCCAGAAGTTTTAATGATGCATCAGAGACTGGAGCATAAATACAATCCCGACGGTCACAAAAACTGTAGAAACAAGTCTTGGCTTAGAAACAGACGCACTGGCTGTCCACCAGCTCTACTGGGAAAAAGTTTCCCCAAGCCCTAGCGTTTCCCCAAGCCCAAGCCCAAGCCCAAGCCTGCCTTCCCAGCCCAGTCCAAGACCCTGCCGTCCGAGAAGGGGAAGCCGGGTCCCGCAGGGCCAGGCAAGGCCCCTCTGGCCTCAGGGACTGACTCTAGCACTTTAGCCCCCAGTAACCTGAAGTCGCACAGGCCACAGCCCAGCATCGGGGCGCAGGGGGCTTCAGCCGCCAGGCAGCAGCCCTCGGAGATGTTTTCTAAAAGTGGAGTTTCTCCTGCTCCGGAGAAGACCAAAAGGCCAGAGACAAAGTTTAAAGCCCCGGTGGTCTCCGTGTCCCAGCCCTCCAGCAGCAGCACCATCAATGGCTCGGCCGACTTCTCGGCCAAGCACGACGGCCTGTGGGCGCCCCCGGGAAGAGACTACTTCTATGGCCGCAGCGTAGGTGTTGCCAGCCTGGAGCTCGGAGAGCCGCTTCCCAAGCGGCCGAAAGCCGGGCCTGTGGTCCTGGATGCGGAGCAGCCTGGGCCCCACTACCGAAGGGTCCATGACCTGCCCAAGTACCAGGTGGGCCGAGGAACCACAAGGCTGCTGCCCCAGGAGTACGCGTGCCCGCCGCCAACGGTGCTGCCCTCCAAGCCGAGGTTCCTGGCATCAGGCGAGATCGACTCTGCCAATGTGCTGACCTTACACAAGCCCTACGGCGGGCCCGGGTCGCTCTACACGTGCACACCTGCGGGCTCTGCGGCTGGCGCTGCGCTGGAAGGTACTGCCCAGCCAGGTTCAGCTGTGCATTCTTGTGGGGGTTCCTCCCGGGGACAGAGTAGGGAGGGGGTGCCTGACAGCGGGGTGTTCCTAGGTTTGGCCATGGTTTGTGATCCCCAAAGCTCAGCCCTCCAGGGTATGGTCTTATTCCTGAATATTGACTTTCTCTTGCTGATTTAATCTTTCTACCTTGTGGGGGTGATAATCAGAAAGGCTGTTGAGGAACCCTGACCTGACCCTCTCCTGCTCTGAAATCTCAGGTGCCATTTAGCCCTGGTCACCTCCCCCCATCAGGTCTTTTCCTCCCACAGATGTGGTGTGCCCAGCACTCACGCCCAACCTACCCTGGGATTTGAGATTTGGGGAACTTCTGCCCACATCTTACCACCCCTCCTAGGCTGTCAGCTCCTTTAGAGTGGAGCACGCATCTTGGAGAACTTGAATTGCCTGCAGCCCTCACGTGCCCCCACAAGGGAGGCCAGGGGTAGGGAGTAAATGCTACCTGACGACCTTGACCTGTCAGGAGCAGACCCTGTGCGAACTGCTCTTAAACAATCTTTTGAGCTGTTTTGATGTCAGGACTAATAGAATTATACTGCCTACTTAGTCCTTGGGAAATACTAAGAGAATTTCAAAAGTGCCAGTACTTCCCCATATATGTCAGTTGTTAGCTTGTAGATAACTCGTGCTCTCCCCATGGGAGTGTGTTCAAAGCCTCGGCTTCCTTTTGGCAGCGCTTCGCAGGGGTGTCTGCCTGTGAAAGGGTAGATGAGAGTGTCCTGGGCCTGTCCCGCTCGGCAGACTGGGTGAAACCATCTCACCCTCCTGCAGAATGTAAGCTCAGTGCTTACTAATGTCAGATTATGGATTGTGTATGGTGACAGTACCCATCAGGGGTAGCTTGATGTGAATTGATCGCTAATTAAAAAACAATTGCTTTCCACACTCCAATGATTTTAAAAGTTGCGATGAAATATTAATTTTTGTTGCCTTTTGATTAAATGCGCCCATTTTCCCCCCTTGCACTTAAAGCGGACATGAGTCAAAACTTCGTCTTTACTTGATGAGAAGATACATGTTGCAAGTAGAGTCCTTTTTTAAATGAGTGGTTTTCTCTTCCACGGTTTTGGTTCTTGATGGATTTAGGTTGAAAGTATCTTATGCTGCCTTTTTTTCTTCTGGCTTTTTCGTTCTTTCTACAACAGCCAGGACTTTGAGGATTTAGCTTTAGTGACCTAAGATCCTGTGGTAACACATGTCCTCCTGGCTCTTAAAGATGCAACGGACTGGTGGGCTCCGACCACATTATCAGTTAGGAATTTAGAAAATTGACCTCTGACAGCCCACCCACAGCTTACCTAATGGCTTAAACTGAATTCTAAATGCCCTTTTACACTTTTTTTTTCAATCAGGAAAAAGGCCTGTGTCTTATCAACACTTATCTAGCAGCATGCTTCAAAAGAGAAACTATGAGAATTTTATTGGGAATGCACATTATCGGCCAAATGACAAGAAAACTTGATTTCCTATTTTGGGGAAGAAAGGTGAGCGTATATATAATGTATTGATTTTGTTTAATTGAAAATAAGCCATCTAGCTTAGCCAGTATAATAGAAAGTAAAATTGCTTTTCATTTTCATTTAGATTTTTTTTAGGTGTTTTATTAAAACTTAGAGTGCCCAGGAGAGAAACAGTAAGATAGCAACTGAAAGTTAGTAAGCAGTTACTTTGTGGTAGGCATTGAATGTTTTATAAACATGGTTTTATTTCATCCTTCTTCCAGCAGGTGGCGGTAGGTCAGGCATCAGCAGACTGTGTTCTCTGCTTGTTTTTGTCAGTACAGTTTATTGGCACCAGGCCATGGTATTGTCTGTGGCTGCAGAGTTGGGTAGTTGTGAGTGGAACAGATTATTACTGACAGATTACTTGCACTGTGCACTACAGCCCATCAGTAACAGTACAGGCTGACTGTCCTGTCTGTCCAGCACTGGCCTTTTTCTGCAACCTCCAGACTTTTAGAGAGAGGAAGGGGGGCCGGGGGGAGGAAAGGAGGGAGGAGGGACGATAGAGAGGAGGAGAGGGAGAAACATTGATGTGAGAAAGAAACATGGATCGGTTACCTCCAGTATGCACCCCAACCAACTGGGACTGATCCTGCAATCTGGGCATGTGTCCTGATAGGGAATCAAACTGGTATCCTTTCGGCACATGGGAGGATGTTCAACCAACCGAGCCACAGTGGCCAAGGCCCTGCACCCTCTTGTCAAACAACCTTTCTGATACTTCAGGACCAGCTCACATACCATTTCTGCAAATGTTTGCAGAGAGCCAGGCTGCTTCCCCAGGTGTTTGCCTCTGCCAGTGTGGTTCATGCCCTTTTCCACCCGTCTTACCTAGATGTCTGACTCCCACCACTAGCTGAGCTCCAGAGGGGAGTCCTTCGTCCAATGCCTAGCCCATAGCCGGGACTGTCATTGATAACTAGATAGATGTTGAACAGATAATGTTACAAACTTTTTATGTACCTTCTTGTGGACGGAGGTTACTCTGAGTCACTTGTTTTGTTAATGACTCCTGGTCTGTCCATACATTTTCCTCTCAAACGGTAGAAACTTGCAGAGTTTGTTGGAGTGGCAACTGGCTTTGCAGACTGAATTCACTGATGTGAACTGTGAGTCTTGGTTCATTCCTCTCCGCCGAATCAGTGAAATAAATACCAATGACCATGGAAGTTGTGTGGCTTTATCTGTCTATTTGTCTGTCTCCCGCTACTTCCACTGCAGAGTTCAAGCTCCAGCGCACACGCAGGGCTCGAGCTCTGTGGTTCTGTTGGTTTGGTGCACTTAGGGTTGTTGTTTAAACCCGCCTTCCGTTTTATCGCAGTCACTCTTTACACCTTTGTTCCCCTCAGGTCTTGATGGATGTGTGCTCCATGAAGTTGAGTCAGTTCATCCTTCGAGAAAGTGAGCGGTGAAAGCTACTGAAATAAGCTGTGACTGTACTGTACATACGCGCAAGGAACACTACGTGCTGCAAAGTGGTTCTGTTAACTTTTGTACCAAATAGCAATAAAAACTATAGTTGGAACAGTTGAGTTGTAAAAAAATAAAGGGTGTTGGATTTTGTCAAATCCTTTTTCTGTGTTTATTGATATGTCATGTGGTTTATATCTTTCAGTTTGTTTATGTGATGTATCACATTTATGGATATTGTATCAGCCTTGCATTCCTGGAATAAATCCCACATGGCCCTGGTGTATGATCTTTCTAATGTATTGTTGAATCTGATTTGCTAGAATTTTGTTGAGGATTATAGCATCTATGTTCATCAATGATATTGGCCTGCAATTCTCTTACTTTGTAGTGTCCTTATCAGGTTTTGAGATTAGGGTAATCCTGGCCTCATAGAAAGAGCTTGGAAGTTTTCCTTCTTTCTGAAATTAATGCTTGCACCTCAGGTAAAATCTGTACATATATAAGTTGTACCTGCTTGTTTCAATACCCTGTGCATCCTTTCCTCATGTAGCTCCTCACTCTGAGCAGTTCCTGCTATTTGTGCTCTTCCATTTAAGATGTACGTTTTAAATTTTTTGATGATTTGTATTATGTTAAATTGTCCGCAGTCTGTTGTCTTAAAATTTGTTAATGGAAGTATTGACCCTCTGTGAATATTTCTGTGTATGTCGAGGTCAGCTACTCTGATTTGGTGCCCTTTTATCACAGATGTCACGGTGTCGCTGAGGAGGAGCCCCTCCACAGTCCCCTCGGGGGAGTGGGTGTCTGCAGGGCAGCGATTCCTCTCTCAGCAGCCAGCTGCCAGCACACACCAAAGTGGAGCTACTCAAATTAGTCTCTTCTCAAATGAATCATTTTTGTTGGAAAATTCAGTTTTTTTAGGTGTTTGCTTAAATTAGTAGATAAAAAATGAAACGCTAAATTATACATGATGCAGATATTGGAAGCAATTTTCAAGGAAATTAAAGTTTGGGGGAAATTTTTAGGTTTGTATTGGAAGTCAGTGCGTCTGCATTGGGGTCAACAGTGGGCATATTCAGACACGTTGGTTCTGAATAAGAACTTCTGGCCCGAGCCTTCTGGTAACCGGGGAAGAAGTGGCCTGCTTCTAGACTTCGGTTGTCTTCCCATTTTTGATTTTAAAGCAACAGCGTTTTCTCAGTACACATGCAATTTGGGTTTTAAAGAGAATAGAGCCACCAGTTGGCCGACTGGATGTTTTAAATTCCCACCCCTTAATTTGCAGTTTGTAGCTGAGTTCTCCAGCAGCCCCTGGGTTTAACATTTTACTCAGAAAACTGTTTGAAAAATAATTTTGCACTGTTAATGTTTCTTGTCTTAAGGGTAAAGTCCTAAAAGAATCTTGATTTTTTTTTTGGTTTATTTTGTTTTCATTATGCAAAGTGAACGAGAAGTCTTAACTCCCGTGTGACAGGGAGACCGGCCTGAGATCAGTCTGTTGGCCTTGCAGCGAAGTGCTTCGTATCAGGAAAGCGTACACTATTAACCCCTTTTCCTGTTCACAAGCTGAGCCATATGTACATAATCTAGATTTTTGTTTCCATAGTTTTGCACTTTTATAGCCTATTTTTGAAGATTAACACATTTGTGAAGATGATTGACTTGATCATTGCTAATCTGATGAGTGTTACAGAAAGCTTGTTCTGACTATAAGTGTAAATCTTAAAGGGGATACATCATAGTAGAGGGCTGAAACTTAAACCTTTATTTAAAAAAATCACCAAATCTATGTGAAAACGAGTCAGTTGGTGTTATGCTGAAATTATGGGGGTTTTCATATTTCTCCTTCCTAACCACATTTCTAAAAGTATAAAAATACCAGTTTTTTTTTTCTTTTTCACAGCCCTTGTATTCCAAAATATGTTGTTGTTATTATTTTTGTCCATCAGTATTAACTATTGGGATACTACTGGTTTTGTATGTTTTTTTCCTTTGGGACAACAGTACATATAATAGAGGTACAATCTGTTGGATTTTTGTTTATGTATTTATTTCATTCCAGTTTGATTTATTTTAATTGTCGATACTTAAGTTGTCAAACAGTAGATGTTACTTGTTTTATTTATGATATATTTCAGCTTAAAGTTATGTTATTATATGTGGATGTAAATATAGATTTGGTGTTTTGCAGTCTTGGTTTCTGGTCTTTATTGTGTTCGGTTTCTGATTTTGTTTCACTTAACTATTTATAAACAATTTTAAACAGACACGATAGTAGCGAGATTAGTATAATGACTACCCTCATCCTGAGCAACATTTTGTGTCTTTCTGCGCCTCCCTGCCCGTCTCCCCCCAGCTTTCTAAAGCAAATCTCAGACTGATTTAATTTCATCCCTAAAACAGCGCTTTTTATGATCACGTGGCTGAATGGCCAAGGCTCCTTGAGCCGGCTGCCATCTCACAGCTCATAGGTTCACTCAGGGTCCAAACAAAAGTTTAGCTGGTCTGACCCCCCTGGGCGACATTTCATTGAAGAAACTGGGTCCTTGGTCCTACGCATTCTTGTTTGGGTTTCTTGCATACTTGCGTGTGGTTTCCTCTAACCTGTTTCTCCAGCCTCTGTATCCTATGAACTGGTCACTTCAGCTAGAGGTTTAAGGTAGACTGGAGCTCAGATTGGGGGGAGGGGCTATGGACTTCTATAGCGTCACCACTGGACACATATAGCACGGGGGCTTTCCAACCAGTAGTGATAAGTTGGACTGGTGGGTTCAGAAGTCCCAGTGAGCAACCTGCATCGAGTTTTCCCATCAACCTTCCTCCTTTGGGTTTTAGCAACCCTCGAACGTTGGGAATGTTACACAAGGTGATTTTGTAATAAAGTCTGTCATTCCTTACGCATTTGTGAGTTGGACTCCTGTGAAGACCTCACTGTGATTTGGTTCCCCTGACAGCTTAAACGTAAAGGAGTCACCAGATTGGGGACCAACCAGCATCTTCCAGACACGACTGCCAGATGAACTTTTGACGCTCAGTCTCCTGTCTCTGGCCAACAGGCTCCTCTAAGTTGGCTCTGTGTTTGAGTTTGAGACAACGGTCTGAAGGCTTCTTAGCTTTTTGCTATGAGACTTTCTGGGTTCATCCTGAACACTTGAGATGCAGACCTGGAGACATTTTCCACGGACCCTGGGTTCCATTGATGGGAAATGGTGATTGCAAACAGTCATCTGGGGAGAAGGGGTGCATCATCGGGTTGCTTCAGCTCCGGAGCTGAAATATGTATTTTCTTTCATAAAAATACCTCAGCTCTGCTGGTTTTGCTCGGTTGGTTAGGCATCATCCCCATACACCAGGAGGTCACTGGGTTGCAGGCTTGATCCCCCAGGAGAGGGTGTGCAGGAGGCAGCCAATCTGTTTCTCTCCCTCTCTCTCTGAAATAACATTTACTGAAGGAAAATACCGCTTTAAGATGATGCTTTTTTTGTTGTTAATTCTCACCTGAGAATATTTTTCCCTTGATATTTTAGGGGAGGGAGAGACAGAAACAGACACATCTTGATTTCATATTTTGTTTTTCTGAAACCGGGGGAGGGAGAGACAGAAATGTCAATGTAAGAGACACATCTTGATTTCATATTTTGTTTTTCTGAAACCCTGGGTTTCTGATATTAACATGATAACCTACTTTACTAAAGGGTGTCCCAAAATTCACGTAAGAAGTAATTTTGATAGAAAACACAGGTTTATAATTAAAAATGGTAAATTTTTTTATTGATTCATAAAGTATACAGTATGGGGTTATATATGGAATAGCACATCTGGTAAATGGCCTCCATGGCTTTGCTGGCACATACGCAAAGCCATAATTGGTACTTGGTAATGATCAAATTGAAGGGATTGAAATCAAAGGGCAACAGATATTAGAATCTGATTCAATAAACCAAGTAAAATTAGGCTTTTATTTTTTGTTGTTAATGCTCACGCAAAATTCAAATCTTGCATGAATTTTGGGACACCCTTTATATGTAACAAATCCTGATGCTGTTATTATTGATAACATGATTACATAAATGAAGTTTTCAAAAAAATTTTTTTATATAGTTTTACTTGTTTATAGCAATGGTTCTCAACTGTGGCCCCAGACTGGCAAATCATCACCATGGGAATTGGGTAGGAGTGCAGGTTATCAGGCTCGGCCCAGGCCTGCTGAACCAGGAGCCTGGGGTGGGGCCAGTGTTATCGAGTCTGCTCAGGGGGTCCCCCTCGGGGACAGTCGTGGTAGAGAGTGAAATGACCTGGGAGGTATGGCAAGGTCAGATTCATTGCTTTCCATCTTTAGACACTGCTTTACCTCCCCCTCCTTTTTCAATATAATCTTGTTACGTAAAACATGCTTTCACAGTCAAACTCTAAAACCAGGCGTATTCAGGGATGTCTAGCTCTCCATCCCCTCACCCTGTTTCCTTCTATAAAGTAACCATTTTTAAAAAAATGTTTTTATTGCTTTTAGTGAGAGAGGAAGGGAGGGAGAGAGAGAAACCTGGATGAAAGAGAATCATGGATCGGCTGCCTCCTGCATAGTCCCTACTGGGGATGGAGCCCAAAACCCGGGCATGTGCCCTGACCGGGAATCAAACTGCGACTTCTTGGTTCCTGGGTAGACCCTCAACCACTGAGCAACACCGGCTGGGCCCAAAAGTTAGTTTTTGATTTATCCTTTCGTTGCTTCTTGCAAGGATAGGTGTATGTGCGGGTCATACCTAGTCCCTGCCCACCTCACGTTAGCACAGCTGACAATGGCTGCTTCATTTTTCCTTGAGGAAAGAGCACACGTTTCTCCTGAAAATCAAATGACTTCCAAAGAATCTCATTGGTTTTGTTTACTCAGCAATAGTCATTGAACTTGTCCTGCGTGCTAGGCGCCTGCTGTTGTGGGACCTGCCTCCCAGGAGCCAAGTTCCGATTCCTCCCCTCACGGAGCTGCCATTCTGATCCCACCCGCGGGGACAGGCTGGGGCAGTCACAGGCGGGGTGGCCAGGCCAGTTTCTAAGCAGAGACCTAAAGGCTTCCCCTCCCCCTTTCTTCTGTTCATGATGGCAGCCACAGACTTGCTTTTCCTTCTGGAAACTTCTAAGGTGCCTTCTTCTGTCAGGAGGTGCTCCTGCTGTTTTGAACCTGGTGACACTTTTATTTTGGATAAGCCACACCTGAGGACTTGTGTGTCCCCTTCCCCCAGGCCTTTCCAGCTCCCCGTCTTTGTTTGGCCTCAGTTTCCTCCTGACACTAGCACTGCCTCCATTGGCCAAGGTGAGCTCCCTGGAGGCAGGGATTTATGTTATCTGTGTATCTCCTGGGCTTCGTGCAGGGCGGTGCACTCCTAATATTTGCTGCTGGGACGGGTGGAAGTCCAGCATTATCTCCGCATAACCTCCTGCCTTTGAGAGTATTTGCTAAGTTACTCCACGGAAGCAGTCCACCTACCCATAGCCAGAAATGGACGGCACCCCCAGCACGCGGCCATTTATTATTCTCTACACACCCCAAGGGGAAGGAGTTTTCCTGACAAGATGGTGAGGGGTGGGCAGGTGTTTTAGAAGAGATGAAGGTGTTTAGGAACTAGAGATGTTTTGCTGGTTGGCTTTTTCCTGGGTGTGTGTGGGTGGGGAGGCTGCTGTGATAATCAGATTACAGGAGATTAGAGATAGAGGCACACCTTACTGTATTCATTTCATCAATACTGCCTGTTGGGTTTTTTTGAGCAAGTTTATCAGGGTCATTTTACCGACAGGCTCATGATGCTTAGCATTTTTTAGCAATGAAGTATTTATTATTATTTATTTTTCATTATGTGTCCTGACTGGGGCTCGAACCTGCAACTTTGGCATATTGGAATGACACTCGAACCAACTGAGCTACCTGACTAGAGCTAAGGTTTTTTTTTTTTTTTTGGTTAATCCTCGTCCCAGGATATTTTTCCATTGATTTTTAGGGAGAGTAGAAGAGAGAGGGAAAGACAGAGAGAAACATAGATGTGAGAGAAACACATCAATTGGTTGCCTCCTGCACAAGCCCCAACCAGGGCCTGGGCCAGGGAGGAGCCTGCAACCGAGGTACATGCCCTTGACCGGGATCGAACCCAGGACTCTGGTCCGCAGGCTGACGCTCTATCCACTGAGCAAAACCGGCTAGGGCTAAAGTATTTTTTAATTAAGGTGTGTACTACGTGCCAGAGACAGCACAGAGGACTTACGTGCAGTATCTTAAGGTGGTGATTTATTCTCACCATTTTACAGATGAGAAAACTGAGGCCCACAGAGGTGAAGTAACTTGCCCAGGGCCAGTAAAGGGGTTGAATGAGATCGGTGCTTTCTACCTATTAGATAGGTAGCTGGCTACAGGTCATATGTGAAAGGTGGATCGTTGTAAAAGGTGGATATTTCGGTGAATTTAGCAGAAGCAGTAAAGTGGATTTGATTACATTTGGAACCCAGCCCTTCTCTGGTCATGAGGAAAGTGACGAGCACAGTACACTTCTGTCCAATTGCATGCGAGAGGGGTGTTCTGGGAGATAGTCAATAATTGAACCCTTTGAATAATTCAAGACTATTTTCCCCAATAGAGCTAACTAACCCACTAGACCACTAGACATTACAATACAGGAAAGTGTTAAATAAACTTTGCCACAAGGTGGCGCTGTTCCAAACAAACATTTACTAGTACTTGTCCCACCAGCTTTGGTATTCAACTACTTGGGACACATTTTCAAAGATAGAACATTTGTGTCATTTCCAATGCTACAGGAAATAGGAGACTCTATGAATGCGATTTTATTGAAATATTTAGAGTTTTTCTAGTTCGACTTACCAGGAGCTGGCCTTTACTTTCATTACCTAATTTGCACTTACTGATTGAAACACTGAAGTGAAATGATACCACTTTCATTTGGTATTGATTTCCGGTAATGCCCCAAGCCCCGCTTTGTTTTTTTGCTGGCTTCTGAGAGAGAGCAGGGAGGATGCTGGGTAAGAAGGTCCAGGCTCAAACCCATTATCCTGGCAAGGAGGGGTCAAGTCCGAATAGAAAAAGAAATTAGCCCTTGGGGGGAGGGAGCCTAGGATTCCAGGTGGGGCCCATCTAGCCTCTCTCTTCCCCTTTCTCGACCACACCCTCCTGCTGGTTCTGTCTCTCCACTTCTCTCTCCTCCACCTCCCAGTCTAAGGTGCCTCCACTGAGAACTTCTGGAATGGGACCCGGCTGGGTGTGGCCTGTGAGCCCTACAGAAAACGAACACAGGGAATGCTCAGACTCACCCAATCGCCCCAAATGGGAATGAAAACGACAGCAAGACAAGCCTTCCTGAACTTCTGTTCAGGCCAAGTTTAACGCAACAAATAACCCTTTGGGTGTGCTGCAGGATAGAAACAATTTTGACTCAGATGTTTTAAGGTACAGAAGGCATGGTATGCAGGCACAATAATACTATTTCGGTACTTTATTAATTAATTTTAATAATGTTTACTGATTTTTTTTGAGAGAGAGAGAGGTATGTGAGGGAGAAATATTGACCGGTTGCTTACCTTAGGCATCCCAGCCAGTTGCAAACTGGCAACAGGCAACCTAGGTGTGTGCTCTGACCGGGAATTGAACCCACAACCTTTCAGTTTATGGGACACTGCTCCACCCAATGGAGCCACACAGGCCCGGGCATCATTTTCTTTTTAAATATTTTTTAAATTTTTATTGTTATTGATGAGAGAGAGAGAGAGAGAGAGAGAGAGAGAGAGAGAGAAACATGGATCGGCTGCCTCCTGTACACACCTCGACTGGGGATGGAACCTGAAACCTGGGTATGTGCCTTGACCAGGAACTGGGCATTGAGCTGGCCACCTTTCAGTTCCAGGGATAATTTGGTTCTTTAAATACATAGGTGCATATGCCTAGGGACAATAGGATGGGTAAGTACACTGTGGTATATTCTTGTACAAAATGGGCTCAGCTGACCTATGCTGTTAGGCATGGCGGGTGGCGTGGAGGTGGGACTGCAGACGTCAGAGGCCTTTGGGGTGTCGGCAATGCTTCATTCTTCCTCCGGGTGCTGGTTTATCTGCGAAAATTCACTGAGATTTGGGCACTTTTATGTACATGTAGATTATACATAAATTTAAAGAAATAGCAGAGGAAGGCACTGGGGAATGCTGGAATATAAAAATCAGAGCAGTCTGGAAATTTCAACTCACAACCTGCCTTTCTGATCGGCACAATTTAATGCTGTTCTCAAAACAGGTAAACTGAGGCTCAGACAGTGCAGCACTGAGGGGCTGGGCGCAAGTGGGTCTGGGCAGGGTGGGGTTCGATGCAGGTGTGGTTGCCCAGAGAGCCTTGGCTCCTCCTGCACATCGGGCCCCTCTCTGGGTTGTATGGTCACAAGACGAAGTGCCCATTTGTGAAGCTGGCTACAGGTGGACTCTCTCTTGCAAGACTGAGTTCCATGAGGGCAGGGCAGGCTCATCCACTCACTCACTCATTTATTTGAGGGCCTATTGTGAAAATATAAAAGTTTTTGGCCTTTATGGGGCAATAAATAAGTATATTATACAGGATGTCAGAACTCATCCGAACTATGTAGAAAAGAGACTGGTGAGGAGAATCAGGAGGTCAGGTCGGGGGTAAGAGGGGGGAGGGCAATAAAAAATACGATGGTTTGGACAAAGACTTGAAGCAGGTGAGAGAGTGAGCCAAGTGGTCATTTGGACAGAAACATTCCAGGCAAAGGAAACAGTAGGTGCAAAGGTCTGGATTACTCACCAGCGAGAAGGTGCGGGTGGCTGGCGGGCCAGGTGGCAGAGGAAAGGACATGGGGCCTTGCCGGGCCATTGGGAGGATCTTGGCTTTTGCTCTGAGTGTGATGGGAGCCATGGGGGGTGGGGGCCAACATGATTGGACTTAGTCACAGCTGAATCCCCAGCTCCTAGTGTGGTCAGACACATGGGTCTTTGAACCATTGATGTTACCTTCAAATGAGGTTGAACATTCATGCAGCAGAGACACGGATGGGGCTGTTCCTCCCCCATGTGGAACTTGATTTTCGTTTTTGGAAGACGCCCCCTGGGAGGAAGGCCAGGAGGGCTTCCTGGAAGAAGTTCCAGCTAATCATTAGAGATTTGCACAAGGAGCCAGGAGGGCTTGCACCTACAACTCCCACCCTGGGAGGTTGAAAGCAGCAAGGCCCACTCAGGCACCACCAGTAGGTGGGGACCACTCAAGTAGTTTTCTGCTGGGAAGGATGTGAAGAGGAGGAAAGGGGCTGGTCACTGGTGAGTGAGTTCACATCATCTTGACCATGAAAAACGCCGCAGTGTGCAACATTAGATAACTTTTGGTTGAACTTGTGTCAAAGTCTCCCTCATTATTATTGGTTAGATTTTTTTAAATTAAATCTTTATTGTTCAGATTATTACATTGGT